>NC_056667.1:87796551-88104482 GCF_018350195.1 Panthera tigris | reverse complement strand
AGCTAGAGGACGCTTTTCTCCCAGAACTGGGTGGAGACTGCGGTCGGGGGACACTCGGGGTTCCTTGTGCACTTTCTTGTTGGAAACAAAGTAGCTGCCTTAATTCTGTGCTCTGGGCTTGGAGTCCTTATTCGGGAACGTACCGGTCATTAAAATCACCGTTCAGATACAAAAAAAAAAAAAAAAAAAAAAAAAAAAATGTGTGTCCACATTCCCAGAGCTGCTAACATGTGTATGTTTGTGTATCTTTTTTGGAAACATGTCTATTTAAGTATTTTGCTCATTTTTAAATTGAGTTATTTGTCTCTTTATTGCTGAATTATAAGAATTGTTTATATGTTATGGGTACTAAGCATTATCAATTGAATGGTTTGCAAAATATTTTCTCCCCTACGATGGGTTACCTTTCCATTTTTTTGGTGATGTCCTTTGAGCCAGAAAGTTTTTAATTTTGATTTAGTAGTCTGGATTACCTATATTTTCTTTTGTTGCTTGTGTTTTTGATGTTATATTTATGAAATCTTTGTCTCATCCAAGATTATGAAGATTTATACCTAAGAGTTTGCTAGTTTTAGCTGTTAGTTCAGATCTTTGATCCATTTTGAGTTAATTTTTTTTATATATTGTGTGAAGAACAGGTCTAAGTTTATTCTTTTGAAAGTGGATATAGGGGCGCCTGGGTGGCTCAGTCGGTTAAGCGGCCGACTTCAGCTCAGGTCATGATCTCGCGGTCTGTGAGTTTGAGCCACGCGTCAGGCTCTGTGCTGACAGCTCAGAGCCTGGAGCCTGTTTCAGATTCTGTGTCTCCCTCTCTCTCTGACCCTCCCCCGTTCATGCTCTGTTTCTCTCTGTCTCAAAAATAAATAAATGTTTAAAAAAAAAAAAAGTGGATATATAGTTGTGCCGTCATCATTTGTTGAAATGACTATTCTTTCCCCATTGAATGGTCTTGATACCTTTGTCAAAAATCAGTGGGCTACACATAGGAATTTATAACAGAAACAACCATAATGGCCAAAAGGTATAAACAATTCAAATATTTATCAACTGATGAATGGAGAAAATAAACATGGTATACTTAGGGACAATACTAATATTATTCAGCCTTTAAAAAAAGAAATCCTGACTTTTGTGATGATTGAATCTATAGGATATTATGATAAATGAAATAAGCCAGACACAGAAAGACAAATACTGTACAATCTCTCTTATATGTGGAATCTAAAATAGTCAAACTCATAGGAGCAAATAGTAGAATTGTGGTTGCCAGGAGTTGGGGAAATGGGGAAAAGTTGGTCAAAGGACACAGAGTTATCCTTTGTATCCATTACGCAAGATTAATAAATTCTGGATATCTAATGTGGATCAATGTGAATACAGCTAACAATACTTTAATTGTATACTTGTGAATTCACTAAGAAGGTAGATGTTTAGTGTTTTACCACACATACACACAAAGAAGATGGTAACCATGTGAGGTAACAGATATGTTAATTAGATTGGTTGTGGGGATTGCTTCACCACGTATACATGTATTAAAACATCCAGTCATACCACTTAAATATGTACATTTTTGTTTGTCAATTATGCCTCAATAAAGATAGAAAAAATATTATGTAAAGTACTTAAATGTGATACTGGCACATACAGTCTCAATAAGCATTTGTTTTACTGCTAAAAGCCAATTTGTGCAATGGAAAGTTTTCTACAGATCCTCTTTCGCCCATTCACAAATAACAATGCAGTACAGTGTCACAGGATCTGGCTTTAGAATAATGTCCTTAACTACACGTAAAGTCAGATTAAAAAAAAAAAAAAAAGACTACATGTTATATGATTCCACTTATATGAAATACCCAGAATAGACAAATTCATAGACAGAAGGCAGATCAGTAATTCTTACGGACTATAGAGGAAGGGAATTGGGGTAGCTATGTAATGGGTTTTCGTTTGGGTGATGAAAAAGTTCTGGAACTAGATAGCGGTGATAGGTACACAACACCATGAATGTACTTAATGCCACTGAACTGCACACTTTAAAAGGTTTAAATATTATGAGAATTTTACCACAATAAATTAAATTAATTTGATTATCATCGAAATTGATATTACTGAAATAGTTATGAGATCACTAAAAAAAGCCAAATTTTTTATTTAAAAAAGAAATGTATATAGATGCATGTGACTACATGAAACTTGAGAACATTATGCTAAGTGAAAGAAGCCAATCACAAAGGACCACTTATTATATGATTCCATTTATATGAAATATCTAAAACAAACAAATCTATAGAAACTAAAAGTAAATTAGTGGTTGCCTAGGGTTGAAGGGAGAAGGGCTTAGGTGCTGAGGATTAAGTGGTATGGTTTTCTTTTTGGGGTAATGAACATATTCTAAAATTGATTGTGGTGAACAGTTGTACAGTTCTACGTATACAGTAACAACTTAATTGTACACCATAGGTGGGTTAATTGCATGATATGTGAGTTATAAAGCAATAAAGTTGTTTTAAAAAGGTTATGAGGGAAGCCAGGGTGGCTCAGTCGTTTGAGTGTACAACTCCTGATTTTGGCTCAGGTCATGATCTCAGGATCATGATTGAGATGGAGCCTCAGATGGAGCCCCCTGCGGAGCCTGGAGCCTACTTAAGATTTTCTCCCTCTGCTCCTCCACCTAATGTACATGCATACTCCCTCCCTCAAAAGAACAAAAAGCCTATGATAATGAATAGATAATTGATAAAGGTACAATTTCAGACAAATTATCAGACTTGAGGAACTGAGAGTCTCCATTATTTTTGGGTGCATCTGAAAGAACTCTACAGCACGATGGCTTCATAGGACTTTAGGGCAGTGGTATCGATGCTCTAGCATGAAAGAATTGCAAAATGCAGCTTTGTTCATATTCCTGTTAGTAATTTTCTTTGTGTGGCACTGTACTGTTTCCATTTTCATCCCTTTTTCCATGTCTCTTGCTACCTTCTGTATGAATTTTCTTTTAACTTTTTTAAATAAAATTTTCAGACTCATTATACAACTCTAACCAAAAATGAAAGCTAAATATGAAAGAAACAGTTGAAGCACATTCAGGACAATGACAAAGTACATAGTGACAGAGAATGTCAGATTGGATATGAGAGGGTGATGCCTCTCTCAGGACCTGTACAGTGGAGATATACATATTTCCATTGTTGAGATTCAATGTGGTTTTTAAAATAGATGCACATGAGCCTGACATTCTACCGACTGTGTTTCAGAATATAACTGGAAACTTCCCACATAGCATTTTGCTTTTGAGGGCAAACATACAAATTTTTCTTACATAAACTTTGACCAAGACCCTTTAACTGAAAGATATGTTTGTTCTGTGAAGTATGGATATAAAAATAAACAGAGGTATTTTACTTCAAAATCATTAAGGGAAAAAAGTTCTGCAGGAGAAGCCTGTATGTATACTTCCCCAACTATATCTTAGTTTCTTTGCCCCTATTCCTCTGAGCAATCTTGTCTTTCCCCATGTCACCATATCTTTTATAGCTGGAAAATATACTCCCATTTTAGACATATTTTAACTTTTGTATATACTTGAGATACAAATATCTGAAAATTCTAAATGTCTGCATAATCTGGGTTATGTGTATATCCTATGTTCTCCTCCTGTTATCTCTGTCTTGGTTATGACAACATATTAGTTAGTTGTCTATTTGTCTTTGTGCCGTACAACCTCACATTCCCTGAGGGGAACAATATCTAGCTCACTTCTAAATCCCCAAGTCTAGCAGAGTGCCTAGCACTTGGTAACACTCAAAAACATTCAATGAGTGAAGGAAGGAAGGAATCCAAACTGAGCAATTATCTATAACAAGCCTGTGGCTCAGGAGAGAAGCTAGAGCTGCTGATACATATTTATAAATCTTCTGTGTAGAATAGGTAGTTCACTAACAAGTGAATGAGATCACGCCAGGAGAATGTGAATAGCACTGGTTCTCAAATCTGGCTACACTTTAAAATTACCCAGGGAACTTTTAAATAAATAAAAATGCCCAGGATGTACCCCCAGAAATTTTGAAATGACATCTCTGTGGGTGGGACCTAACAATTCAGTTTTATAAAATCTCCCCAGGTGATGATAACGTGAAGTCAGAGTTAAGAAACACTGGTAGAGTTTAAAAAAAGAAAAAAAAAGAGAAAATAAAAGACATCAGCTGAATGCAAACACCTTTAGAATAAAAATATCTAAAGATCAGGATAAGAAAGAGTACAGACAAACAGCAAATAGTTAAATTAATAAATTTAAAAAAAAAGAAAGAAAGAAAACTGAGAGAGGACTCAGAAATGTAGGAGAATCTGAAGAGGTAGTGTCACAGAAGCCAGGAGAGGACAGATTCCTGAGAAGGAAGAGTTGTGTAGTAAAGTATAAAATGCCAGATTCCCTAGACATTAAAAATGAAGCTAAAAGCAGAGAGAAAGAGACAGATTTTAGAAGTCATTGGCAACTTTTTATTAAAAGCCGTTTAAGGTAGTGGGATACTAAGGGTCCAGATTATAGTGAGTTAAAGAATAAATTAAATGTAGGAACTACTAATCTCCCTATAAATCATAATATTTGTTATAAAGTATTTTCAAGGAATTAGGTCAATGTTTATTTCGTTTCTTTCGTTAAGAGATAATCATTCTTTATTATTCCATAATACTACTGTGTAAATTTTCACAATAAAATGTAATATGATATAATTGTAAAAATATAATGTAATCCCCCAAATAACATGAATCACCGCCCATGTAATCACAAAGTAATCTTCTTTGTATTATATGTAGGTAGACAGTTATAAAGCTGTGGAAACAAAGAGAAGGGAATTAATCTATTTCTCATTATTCTACTGGGTGAGACAAAAGCTGATATGCATGTATTTTTTTCAGATAAAGAATGTCTTTACCTTACTTTGCCAGTTACCTCCATAGTAAACACTGGAATTTTCCTGATCAGGATATCTTGCTGCCACCAGTGACTCCAAAACCAGTATAATGCTGATGAGAAAGTGTGTACATTGTTGATTTCTCCTAACCAATGAAAAGGTAATTGCTATGTAAGTCAAGACAGGCTCTAAACTAAGTTGTCTCCTGCAGAAAATAGTTATCAGATCCCCAAAAAAACTCTATTCAAACAATTTTAAAAGCCTATGTTAAGCCACAACATGCATATTATAATTGTTTGAAATTAATATATTTTTTATTTGTAGACATTATACAAAATAGAAACTCAAAGAGTGCAGTTGAATGAATTTAAAAATTAATCAGTCACCCACCAATGGGAAAATACGTGTATTTTATGGCCCTAAATTGTGATTCCCAATCTTTCTAACTGGATGATATCTTTAAGTCTTTACTTATACATTAAAAGTGCAATGCACTCATTTATTGGTCTGAAAACAATGGAATTCTTATACTAGATTTTGTGAACCACTTACTCAAAACACTCACAGATTGAGAAACTCTATGCCAGAAGCCAAGTGAATTTGTTTCACCCTCTATTACTGGTCTCTGAAAGAACATTTTTGCTTGACATGAATAAAACTTGGAAACCTTTAATACTTGTCTTTAAAAAATGTTTGGGGCACTGGGGTGTCTCAGTTAAGTGTCTGATCCTTGATTTCGGCTCAGGTCACGATCTCACAGTTTGTGGAATCAAGCCCCACATTGGGCTCTGCACTAATGGCATGGAGCTTGCTTGGGAATCTCTCTCTCCCTCTCTCTCTTTCCCTCTCCCACTCATGTGTGCATGTACACACTCTCTCCCAAAATAAATACATAAACTTAAAAAAAATGTTTACCCAAATATTGTGTATTTCTGAGTTTCCTAAGGAAGTAGAGCTGCTGCAGATTTCCTATGATTTTTCAACAATATCAATCTTTATCATCTATTTTATCTCAGCTGTTTGAAATGAAAATTCACTTATGTATAAACTATTGTTCTATGAAAAACAAAGCAAGAATAAATAGTCTCAACTTTATAAATTTGTTAGGCACCAAACACTTTTACATGCCCTTAGGGTTCTTCCTCTTGAGGAAACAAAACAAAACAAAACAAAACAAAGCAAAACAAAACAAAACAAAAACTTTAACCTTGACCCTAAATTCCTCTACAGACATTGTTCTTTTTCTTAATCTCCTTTATAGCATAGTTTGTAGCTACTTCTTATTCATCTCTTCCATTTTCTTTGATCTCACTCTGGTGGGATTAGTCTCTACTCATCTAAAACAAAGCTTATCAAGGTCACTAGAGGCAATGATGTGACTAAACCCAGTACTCACTGTTCGGTTCTCACCATACTCAACCCTTTGGTACAGTTTGATCATTCCATTCTCTTGACTCATTTTCTACAATTGGCTTTTAAAATACTGCCCTGTCTCAGTTCGCCTATCTTATCACACTCTTTCCCAGTCTCCTCTCTGATTTTCCAAAACATGTAAACCTCAAAATGCGCAGCATTAGTATATCAAACTGTCTAACCAACTTTTCCCTGGATGGTTAGCACCTGAAAAGCATAACAGATTTAAAACCAGTCTCTCAATTCTTACTGCTATTAAAAAAAAGTTTTTCCTAAAATCAGAATCTCAAGCCAAACATCTTGATGTTGTGATTTATGTCCTTCTCTCGTACCTCACATATAAGTCAGAAGCAAATTATGTTAACTCTACCATCACAATATATCTAATATTTGATAAGCAGACACTTTTGGCTTGTTTTTATTATTGCATTATCTTCTTATTCTATTTCTCTGCCTTCACCCTTATTCCCTAAAGTATTTTGAAAATGTTTTCAATTTACTCACATCCCTTTAAAATCTTCACTTAAAGTCTGATGTATTTATAATTACCTATAAAATGCCACATGACTTGATCCCTCATTCACTATCATGCCTAATTCATTCTATACTTTCTCTTGTCCACTCTGCTTGGACCACATACTCTTTCTTTGCTGGCACTTTCCCGACATACATACTTTCCCTTAGGCAAGGGAAAGTAAGTAATACCAGGTTCTGAATGTTCATTATTTCTTTTGACTTCTCAGTATATTCTTACATTTTTCCTCCCTCAGCCATCAGTATCTGAGTAGTATGCTTAAACTATCATTCAGACAAGTTCTCTTCTCATCTCATCTCTTTATTTTTACCATCCCATTTGCTTAATACTGCCTTGCGAATATGAAGGCACAGAAATTATCAATAATGCTATTAGCAGTCATGTCTGAGAGCCGAAAACAAGTTTTTCTCTGTATAAAATGGACTGGAACCACAGATATTGGTAGAGATACCAATTAATGAATTAAACCTAGAACAGTATTTGGTAGTATCTGGGTCAATAAAGTAACCTCTTTTTATTTGAAACATACAGATCTATAATTAAAATTCTGTAGTGGAAATTGAGAGGTAAAGTAACAAAATAAATCTATTTCCGTGGTGGCCACTCTCCAAAGTGATCCTTAATGATCCCACCTCATGATATTTCCACCACTGAACAGTCCTCTCCCACACTGCACCATGCACGGTGGCATGTGTGACCTATAAAATATGACAGAAGTGATGGTGTATGACTTATGAGGCTTTATCATGATGAAAATTATGGCACCTGCCTCTCTTACTGTCTCTTGGATCACTCAGTATGGGGGAAGTCAGCTGCTATGTCATAAGAACACACAGTAGTTCTAAGAAGAGAGCTCCATTACACAGAATTGATGTTTCCTGCCAATGGCCATGTGAGTGAGCCATCTTATAAGAAGAACTTCCAACAGCTGACAAGCCAACAGATTCCGCAGCCCCAACAGTGCTCTCATGAGAGATGGTGAGATATAACCACTCAGCTATATTTTTCATGGATCCCTAACTCATAGAAACTGTGAGATACCAAATATTTATTCTTTTCATTATTCATATCTGGGGTTAATTTGTTATACAGTAATAGATAACTAATACACTTCTCAAAATTAGTATGTTAAATGCCAGTTTTGTGTGTATGTAAAAAGTCTTCTAATAAACAGATGACTCTCTAGCAGAGGACTCTACTTGATTGCCTCCCACTATAAGGGCCCAAAAGGGCAGACACTCATTTTTCTAGTACCTTCCAGCACCTAACATTGCAGCCTGAACGCCTATATGTGACAGAAGCTAATCCAACTTCACTTGTGACTTTGAGTCAGGAATTAATTTTATACTATTGGAAAACAAATTCTAGTGGTAGCTGCAGAGACTGCAGCAAGTTTAAGTATCTTGTGCCAGCACCACAGCCAGCAGCAGTACCCAGTGCCCAATGCCAATGCCAATCAAAGTTACAGTTTCCAGTGTTCAGCTCTGAAAACATAAACATCTTTACCCAATGGATTCAGTGGTGAGGTTTAACTGTGGTTTGCATTTCATTTTTCCATTATTGCTGCCAATTTTCCAACCCTGATCATCTAGAATTCCAGAAAATCTATGTATATATCAGATAAGGTAACTTATGGCTGCTTTAATAAATCATTCAAAACATAGAAGTTCATTTCTTATCAACTCAATGGCCTTCGAAGGTGTTCTGGCCAGCACATGGTTCAGATTGTTTCTTTCTTGGTGCTCTATGACCCCTAGGACCTTGTCAGTATCTCCAGTTAAAAAGAGAAAAAGAGAGAGAGAGAATGAGAGAGAGAGATGGAAGAAGTTACTCCAATTTTAAAGCTTTTCCATGGAAGTGATACAAATCACTTATGTTCACATTTTTAATGAGACCCAGACACCAGACCTGTATGGATTCATGAGTGAAGGAAGGAATCGTCCATAGCTTGCAGCAATTTCTCGGTAACAACTCTACTCAATAGAATAGGAAGTACAAAATGTGTCAATAGCTATCCATCTCTGCCACACTGAGCTATGAGCATGTTACAATAAGTTTGTTTGTTTTGCTTAAAACAGCCAGAGGTAGTTTGCTTGTAACTGGGAATCCTGCCTAATGTAGCTGTATTCTCAGTTATGTGATAAAAATCAACCTACAATTTGGCCAGTTAGTATAAATTAAGTTGAGTTAACTTTTTTTACATTGTTAAATTTCTTATTTTTTAAATAATTTATAGGCCATTTATCAATAAATAGTTCATGAAATCCACTCTCACCTGTAATACTGACTATGGAAAAGTTGCAAGCCTCTGCTTACTGTGTATATATTTAGAAACAAGAGCTCATAGCTATAAAGTATTTGTCAATTGTGGCAACATTATATTCTAATAAAACCTAAAAGCATCTTATTTCCTCTACCTCCATTAATCAAAAACACCAATAGCCAACATTACCACTAAACACATTTTTTTTCAGAAATTATTTCAAATGATGGAAGATAATTTTCCCAGAAATAGTTGGGGATTATTTATATTATTTATTAAATTTCCTTAGTCATCTAAATAATTATAATCACATAATGTGTTATTGCTGCAGATAATCTCAACAAAGTATAAATACAGCTTAAAACTGTTGTATTGCTAGTTTTCCACTGTATTTTCTTAAAAAAAAATATTGTTAAGAGAGCAAAAAGACAAAACACAGCCTGGGAGAAAATATTTGCAGATAGTTGATAAAGCACTGGTACCCAAAATACATAAAGATCTCTTAAAACTCAAAAATAAGAAGGCAAACAACCCAAAGAAGAAGTGGTCAAAAGTTCTGAACAGATCTCCCATCAAAGAAGGCAAATAGATGGAAAATAAACATATGTTTAGACATTCTACATCATATGGCATCAGGGAATTGTGAATTAAAACAACAATGAGATAACACTCCACATCTATTAGAATGGCTAAAATCCAAAATACTGACAGCACCAAATGCTGGCCAGACTTTAGAACAACAGAAACTCTCATTCAGTGCCGGTGGGAATGCAAGATGGTACAGCCACTTGGAAGACAGTTTGGCAGTTTCTTAGAAAACTAAATATACTTTTACTGCATGATCCAGCAATTAGAGTCTTTAGTATTTATCCAAAAGAGTTCAAAACATATGTCGACACAAAAACTTTCACACTATGTTTATATTAACTTTATTCATAATTGAATAAACTTGGAAGCAATCAAAAATGTCCTTCAGTAGGTAAATGGATAAACTGTGGTACATTCAGACAATATAATAGAATTCAGCATCAGAAAAAGAAAAAAAAAAAGAGCTTTCGAGTCATAAAAAAGACATGAGGGAAACTTAAATACATATTGCTAAGTGAAAGAAGCCAATCTGAAAAGCCTATGTACTGTATGGTTCCAACTCTATGACATTCTAAGAAAGGCAAAACTATAGGGACAGCAAAAAAATCAGTGGTTGCCAGGGTTTTGGAGGAACTTATGGAGAGGGATGAACAGACGGAGTACAAGAGATTTTCAGGGCATGAAACTATCCCATATGATAAAGTAATAGTGAATACATGTCATTATGCATTTATCAAAACTCATAGAAGGTACAAAGCAAAAAGTGAACCATAGTATAAATGGTGAAGTTTAGTTAATAAAGTTAATAAAGTACCATACTGGTACATCAATTGTAATAAATATACCACACTAATGTAAGATGTTAATAACAGGAGAAACTGTGCATGTATGGATGAGAAGTTATATGGGAACTCTGTGTTTTTATTTTCTGTAAACCTAAAACAGCTCTAAAAATTAAAGTTTATTAATTAAAAAATAAATTATTAAGTTTAAGTAACAGGATGACAAGTTCTGGGAAAGATCTTCATTATGTTTTATTTTGATGCAATTTGTTTACCTTAAAAGAGAAAGGAAAGATATTACATTCACTCTAAATGCAACTAGATGGTTTAAATACCCTTTAAAACTCAGAGGTGATCAGATAAAAAGTCCCATCAAGCAGTTCAAATGTTATTTATGTCCACCACCAATTCATGAACTATCTTTGTGACCTCCTATTCCATGACCTCATATCTCATGTGTTCTTATTTTTTACAACAGCTTTGTCCCCTAGTTTATATTTGCCTCATTTTCTTAGCCTCCCCACATCTTTCTGGAGTTTGATTTTACTAACATTGAATAACAACTAGAAGGCTATTGAGATGGTTGTAAGTTCCCATTGTTATGTGCACCTTAGCTCTCTGTTTTGGGGATGAAGGGGTGAATCTTGACCCAGTGGGAGCTTAGTATTGCCCAATCTCTTAAAAGGCCCTGTGACTTATCTGACTTATTGACACTGGAAAAAGTCAAGTGCATTTCATATAATAAATGTATATTGAAAGAATAAGAAAAAAACTAATTGATAAATACTCCTCCTAGCATTTATTTTCTGCTGCTTCTTCTATTTTCCTAACACATCTCAAAGTAAATGTCTATCAGAAATCTTCCCATCTCTGCTTCTTTTATTAATCTCTCAGGTACCAAGCTTTTCTATAAAGAAAATAACAGGAGAAACTTCTTCAGTCACCCTTAAAAAAGTGGAACACTTAGAAACCCAGGATAGTTGGGCTTTTACAACAGTCATGGATTCAGACACAAAATCAAGTATAGCTCATTATTACTTTAGAGTTGATGGAAGGATTCATTACATCTACTGAGGAAAGTTCAATAAGAATACATAAAAATCAAAAAATAAGTGTCAAACCTAAGGGTCATGTGCAGAAAAAAATGAAAAAACAAATATTACTTCTGATTAATTTTGGAGTTTCTCATTAATTCCTGAAAACTCTACTTATTTTTTTTTTTTAGTAAGAATTGTTATGCCAAAACCAGAATACTTCAATTTAAAACAAGCTGTATCTAGGAATTACAGAAGTCATTCCTTCTTAAATTTATTAAGCAAAATTTTTCAAGCCCCTAGTAGGTATGAGGCCCTCTACTAGTCTCTAGAGAGTTAATATAAAGATAAACATGGTGCTTACTTCATGGAATTTAAAATCCAGCTAATAAAAAGTAACAGGTTCTCCTTCCACATTACCTATGGACTTTTTGTCCATTTGGAATGAATCAAGCTTTAAGTAACAAAGCCCAGATACAGTGGCACAGACATTGCCTTATTTAAGTTATATGCAAACATTCCAGATATAGGCAATTGTCATTTCAGTAGCTCAATAAAAGTGGGCCTATAGCCTTGTTGTCATCTACCGTTCTCACTTGTGAGTTCCTCCCATCATCATAAGATGCCTACTGCAGCAGCTCATTATAAAGGACTAATAGTGTTCTCATTTCAATGAAAAGATAAAGGAAGAGAAGAAGATAACATTTATATGAAAAGAGGAAAAACTCTACAGGAAGCCCATAATATACTTCTATTTATATTTAATTGGTCTACCTGGATCATATTCTCAAAATTGGCTGAAAGATGACCAAGAAGATTGCTTTAGTTATATAGAAGACCCTTTAATATTAAGACTAGGCAATTACTAAGTATTATTTTCCAGTTCAATTGACCAACAGAGAACTCCTGTAAAGAACAAAACTGTAAAGAACAAACTTAAAGACAAATCTCAATTCTGGTAAAAAAAAAAAAAAAAAAAGCAATAAATAATATGGAGTATACATAAAGTAACTAGCAAAGATTAATGCTCATTTTGTTTGAACGTTGGCTTTAACGGTATAGTGGAGATATTATACATGTATTTATTAAATATGTATTGACAATCAACTATATATTGGCAGTAGTATTGGGTACCATGAACATAAGAATAAACAAGAAATGACAAGATTCTTTAAGTACTTCACAGTGTAGTAGGGAAAATAGATATGTAAACAGATAATTAATAAGACAGTGATATTATAACATTGTATCTTCTAGCAAAGTGTGTCATGCCCAAATAGTATTAGAATATTATAAAGGGTTTGATTAAGATGCCATTGGTGGTAGACCTTAAACTGAAAACCTGGGCAAGACTAAAAGAAATTCTGCCAGATAGAAAAGGATGCTATTGTCATCTAGTGGCCAAACTCATATCCTTGCAATGGTTGAGTTACCTTAGATATTATCTATCTGTAAGAAACTATCTTCAGGGGGAAAAAGCAGTTGGGCACAATTTCACAAGTTTTTTTCAGATCTTAATACATGACAGGATATTAATGCTCTAGAAGTAGTAATATCACAGTCTTTCAGGAACTTTTTTCACTCTCTCATTACAGATAAAAATTAATTCAATTTGAGAAACTGTCTTACATTAAAGGAGACTAAATAGACATAACTAAATGCAGTTTGTGATCTTGGATTGGATATTAGGGCAATTAATGATATTTAAATTAGGCCAGTAAATTATTTAACAGTACTATATCAATATTAACTTCCTGGTTTAGATAATCATATGGTGGTTACGTAAAACTTAAACATTTGAGGAGACTGTCAGGTATACAAGAACCCTATGACTATTTTTGCAACTTTTTATAAGTCTGGACTTATTTCAAAATAAAGAATAGAAAAAAAAACTAAATGATAAGAATGTAGTACAAATGACAAACTGCTTTAATCATGTGCTTTCAGTTTCCCTAACTAATAATATATCTTATAATTATGTAAGTATTATAATTTACCTATTTACCTATTTCTCTCTAAATTCTACATTTAGATCATAAGGTCAGTGTGAAAGAAAGTTTTAAGATAATCATAGTTTTTGATCTGTAGTTTCTGATAGAAAAATAGTATTCTTCTAAGCCCAGCCACCCTGGCAGTCTTTTTACAAAGAACCACAATTAACCTACCATTTTCTTGGTACTGTTAACTCCAGTTAAATATGTTAGGTTCTCAGTCCAGCACTGAGACCTTCCAATGGTGTTTTCTATTTTCCATGATTTCTATACTAAGATTATATCCTTACATTTCAGGAACTCATAGAATTTTTAACATTAAACCACCTTAGTGGATTCCTTAAGAATCTTGGAAACCAACAAACAAAAAAGATGTCAGCTAAATCCACTAAACTAGATACAAAAACATAGACAATGACCTGAAACCATTCTAGCTTTTTGATATGTGCTGATGATTGACATGTTGTCTAGGACCACGAATTGGGATGCACAATCTGTAAATCTCAGATGTTCATCTTCTTCAGTGGACAGGTGAAGATGAACAAAAAAAAAGTTTTATAAATGATAATACAAGTGTTAGAACAAAGGTGATTTTACTTGCTTTAAGTAAATCTGATAAAGCATATTACATTTTGAAAGATCTTTCATGAAAAACAATGTCTTAGCCAGCTGAGTACAATCTAACATTGCAAGATAGAAAATCCTGCTTGATCCTTTACATTAACTTTTAGTAGTTGAAATGTCAAACTTCAAAATATTAGCTAACTAGATAGTGCTAGATAGCCATTTGTTGAATGTTTAGGATTTTGTTGAAAATCAGAGATGATTTTTTTATTAAAGATTAAAGCAAATTCTTTGCCACTTCTCCTATCTGTTTCCTTATTTTTCCTTGTCTGGCCTTATTACTTGCTTTAACCAACAGAATCTGGTGGGAGTGATGCTATGTAATTTCTGAAGCTATGCCTAAAGAGATTTGTGGTTTCCATTTTCCATACTTGTAACACTCCAATTTGGAATCCAACTGTCTTTCTGTGAAAAACCCAACCTACAGGGAGAAGTCCCTTCTACTAATAGAGTATGAGACTCTACTATCTCTGAAGCTATAGGAAGAGGCCACTCAAATGAGAACCACAGCACCTTGATTAATAGCCACAACAGAGTTCCCAGCTAACATTACTAAACACTACTAAATTGTCAGACATACAAGTCAGCCATCCAGGATGTCTCAGCTGAAAGCAGCTTTTAGGTGATTGCAGCCCTGGCCATTGCAACATAGAGCAGAAGATCCCCCCAAATACAGTAAAACCTTGGATTGCCAGTAACTTGTTTCGCAAGTGTTTCAAAAGATAAGCAAACGTTTCTAATAAATTTTAACTTGATAAATGAGCGATGTCTTGCAACATGAGCAGTATGTGATGTCAAATATCACGTGATCACAACTGAGCCCTTGGTTCTTGTCTCTCTCTCTCACTGAAGGATTGTGGGTGATCATTTCCCATGCTCAGATGCTTGGTCTTAGGCTGAGGTGTCCGGCAAAAATCAGTGATTTTTCAGAATGTTGAAAGGTGCCCACAACTGGCACTAGTGTATTTTTTGTCACTTCAAAGCATCTGTGGACAGCCCTTTGCTTTTCCATACAAGACTAAGCTTAGGAATGCTTTGCTTCATTCTGGGTCAGGCTGCCTACAGATATAAACCCTTTCCTCTGCTGCTTTATTGCCAGTTACATTAAATATAGTATATGACAAGAGTTTATTAATACTGAACTGTAGTCAACATCCGTGAGAGAGTATAAAATTGCCCCTGTGCAGATAAAGATTCCATTGAACCAATAGATAGCAGTGATTCCATTAGTGATAGTGAAAGTCATCCCATGCAATAACCCTCCTCTTTCTTGTCTCCCTCACACCAGCCATGAAGGTTTTCAAAGGTAAGTGCAGGTTAATTTCTTTATTTTTCTTTATATTTTGTATTTCCTTTATTGTTTTGTATAATATTACAGTATTGTAATAATTTTTACATGAATATTTTTGGGGATATGGAATGAATCATCTGAGTTTCCATTATTTTTTATGGGAAAATTCACTTTGATATACAAGTGCTTTGGGTTACAAGCAGTTTCCAGCACGAATTATGCTCGCAAACCAAGGTTTTACTATCTCCTCACTCAGACCAACCACAAAACAATGACAAACAATAAATGGCTCTTGTTATTTTAAGTTTTGAGATTTATTACTAGCAATAGAGAACCAAAATAGAGAGTGTGCTCTATATTAACCTCTTCATCAGGGTAAACAATTTCTGTGATCACTATGGCACCTTCTAATTTAGTAGCCCCTATTATACTACAATGTCAGTTTTATTTCACCTCAGTCAAAGCAGTTTTCATAAGGCTTTTGATAATAGTTTTTCTACTATAAAATGCATTTTTAAGTTCATTTCAGTTTAAAAAATATTTTGAATTGAATTTGAATTTTGTGCTTACCACTTGGTTTAGTGAACTAGGAAAAAATAAAAACTATTAGACATAGCTCTGTCATTAAGAGTCTTATTGCTATTATAGAGACATGAGATATATATTTATTTAAAATAATTAAGAGGCAGTATGAAAGAGACAGTAGGTATGAGAAAGGGAGCTCAGAAATTTAAGTGGAACTGAAATGTTAAAAGTGGAACTGGAAGGCTATAGGAAGAAGAAAATGAGTTTTTAATATTAAAAAACATAGAGAACTTGAACAGTAGAGAGAAGAGAGGTGGGGGTGCTCCAAATTTTGAGAGAACCACACATTGAAGAATGATCATGGCCAATGAAAGTTAGCAAGGAAACAAAATTCACTAAAACAGAGTATAAATGTCAGAAAATAGTAGAAGAAAATAACCAAAAATGCAACTTATTTGTGTAAAAAAATGCAATTTGACTTGTTTAAATATTACTTTCTTTGTTCATAATTAAATATGTTTTTTAACATCATTGAAGAGAAACATGTCTGTTGGCCCCAACCATAAATTTCCCCATATGCAAATGAACATGCCAGATTTTGCATTTAAAATTCAGGAAGCAAAATTTCATCATTTCACACAAATCTGAGTTTGTAATGTCATGGATTCTTGATGGCAGAAACAGAGATTGCTAGTTAGAAATATATAGAAAGTGAAACACATAAATGATGATGAAATGCAAATTTGCTAAAACAGTGACAAAGTTTTCTCTGTCCTTTTTAATTTCATTTTATACCTACTTGACTTAAGACTATTTATCTTCTATCTGGAAAAGTCATCCTCTGGTACCTTGTGGCAAAGCAAAAGAAACACTCATGAACACTGAGCTAGGATACAGACACTGATTAGCCAACCAGATTACCATCATCGATCAGAAGTACAGAAGATGTCTCAGTTAAACTGCCCTTACGTGAACTTATCTATGACGCTACCATCCCTCTGAATCCTGGCAAAAAACTCTAGCTATTTCAGGAAAATATAATTAGTATCTGAGTAAGTGCATTCTTTTTCGTTCACCATATGTAACTGATTGTACCAAGAAAGAGGGAAGAGAGTCAAGCTTACAACCTAATCAGAGATTTGATTAAAAAACAAACAAACAAAAAACAATGGAATACATACTGTATATTTACTACTTAATACTCTTTTAGCAATTTCAAAATATATTAAGACCCCATATTATCTCAGTCAAAGCTGCAAGTGTTCTTGTTTTCTCAACAATAAACAAACACATTAATCATCTTTCTATCCATTACTCATTTGCACTCACTGCTACTGTAGTAGGCACTGGGGCACAAAAATGAGATATGGTCCGTATGTTTTATACTCATTAGTCTTATGTATAATAGTCCAGCTCCATTTCTTAACAGTTAAGAAGCATTAACACACTTCAGTCTTTGAGCAAAAATGCAAACACATTTTATTTGAAGTCGTCTGAACCCTGAAAAAACTATATTCACATGGCTCTTATATCTAAAGATTTTGCATCACATACATTTATTTTTTTTAATTTAACACACATTTACTGAGTACTTATTTGCTAAACATAGTGCAAAATACTGAAGACATAAATATGAATATATTCTCATACTCAAGAAATTTAGAAATCTAGAGAAAAAATGCAGTCATGAAAATAAGTGCAGGCAATAGGCTATCAGATGTGCAAAAATACAAAGCTTTACACAGAAAGAAGTGGTCACCACTGCTCAGGGAGAGTCAGAAGATGCTTTATAAAAAGATGATACCAGGGGCGCTTGGGTGGCTCAGTCAGTTGAGCAGCCAACTCTTAATTTTGACTCAGGTCATGATCTGATGGCCATGAGATGGAGCCCTGATTCAGGCTCTGTGCAGGGTGAGAAGCCTACTTAAGATTCTCTCTCAATCTCAATCTCTCTCTCTCTCTCTCTCTCTCTCTCTCTCTCTCCCCCTCAGCCCCTCCCCAACTCAAAAGAAAAAAAAAAAAGAAAGAAAAAAAAAAGAAAAAGATGATACTGAATCTGAGTTTTGAAAGCTAAACAAGTATGGTGCATGGTTCCAAAACCAAAACATGTTACCATTAGAGTGGTGTGTGATTATAATGGAATTTAAGACTTGTTGTTCACGTGTATCTGAATGTATAAATATGCACACAGGTCTGTGTCTCATCGGGTGTTAAGTTACTTTTCCCATTTGAAAAGAAACTAGAAGATGCTGGTGTTCTTGTTTGTGAATGTCATTAAACATATTGAGTTTAATAATTTTAAAAAGTCTTTACAGATTCACGAATATGACCAGTTGGACCACATGTACCTTGCTGACTTACTATTTTTCTTTAGCATTCTTAAGTGATATTAGTGCTAGTTTTTGAGAGGGTAATTTCGTTATTTGACATAAGCTCATTATCTTCACATTTTCTATCTGTAAAATAAGCATAAGGTTGCCCCTTCCCAAAGTTATTGAGAAAGTTATTAGAAAGGATACATTTTTTTGAGTTTATTTATTTATTTATTTTGAGAGAGTGCACAGGATAGTGAGAGAGACAGGAAGAGAATGAAAGAGAGAGAGAATCTCAGGCAGGCTTCGCACAATCAGTGCAAAGCCTGATGCGGGGCTCAAACTTAGGAACTGTGAGATCGTGATGTGAGCCAAAACCAAGAGTCTGACGCTTAACTGACTGAGCCACCCAGGTTCCCCAAAAGAATACATTTTTTATCAGAATATATGTAGATCTTATTTTAAAGGGAGAAATATATCCAGATACACGCATGAAAATTGTACTGTATAGAACTTCACTAATGACATGGCAGTGGGAGGGAGAGCCTATAAAAAAATCGTAAAACCTAATGATAAACAACATTCTTATTAATTCATTTAAAAGTATAGTTAAAGGAACAGAAACAGCAATTATACCACCAGATGTCTATATACTAATGCACAGATTATGGATGTTAAATATGAAATCACACAAACTACAGAAATAACATCATAGGTGCTTTGGCAGATTTCAAAACTAACCAAAAGCAGCAAAGAGTAATACTTAATTCAAAATAAAGATATTCATTAGCAAGAAGTAGTTCTAGTATTGTATAAAAAGAAAGTATACTCAATGAAAATCTTGAGCAAGATAATTAAAGTACATTGGGAAAATTTGGATAAAATGAAAGGGAAAGAAGTAAGAATTCTATTTTTGTAAAAAAAAAATGCTACACAATGAGATAAAAGATATCATGCTTTGCTAATTCACAATATAGTACAGTCAAAATGACAAAATATAGTATTGACAGGAGATTCCAACAATAAAAACATCTGCTAGACATCTCATTCGGTTAGAAACAAAATTTTTGGTAAATGTTTGGCTTGATTTCATGACAATTGTACCTCTAAAACTGTAGTTGTAGGGGGGAAAAAGGCAGAATCTACAAACCTATTTAAAAATGGGGTGATCTACCAGTTAACATCTCCTTTCTGGTGGTGTGTTGAATTAGGAAATGTGTAAAGTGTTAGGTTAGTGTTAGTTTACTAGAGTTGCCATAAAAAATAACACAATTCTGGAAACTAGAATTCTAAAACCAAGGTGTCAGATTTTCTGAGGCCTAAGATTTCTGTCCTCTTTCTACTTCCTCAGCATAGTTTTCCCTCAGTTTGTATTATCTGTCTTTATTCTCTTCTTGTAAGGACACCAGTCACACTGGATTAGGATTCACTCTAATGATCCCATTTAAATTTTGTACTTTGAAGTCTCTATATCTAAATACAGTCATATTCTGAGATAATAGGGATATGGGCTTCAATATATGAATTTGGGAGGAACACAATTCAGCCTATAATACTCATCTTAGGAAGTGGATTCAGAGTAGGAAAAGAGCATTCAAAGACCCAAATGTTGAACCTAAGAATTTTCCAGCTTTTCAAAATCTCTTCCAGTGGTTCTGTGTTCCACAATGTTGGAGATCAAAATTTGGGAAGGCTCTAATCCAAATATTCAATCATTGTAGGCAGGGGTCAAACCCAGTATTGTTTGATGCCTTGCTAGCCATATTATTTGATTTGATTATATTATGTTACTTTGATTAGCACAAGCTTAAAAACTGATTCAACTAGATAGGAGAAATAGATTTTTGGTCAAGTGCCAACACTGGTTACCAGTGGCTGTCTGAAGCACTACACTGCAAGTGTTGTAAGACCATGTCCAGACCCCATAATGAAAAGGGTCACAATGTATTACTTAGGCTTGCCATGGAAAAGGGAAGTATTCTATATATGGGCCTTTCGTATAATAGCAAGTATCTTAGTTTCTATGGAAAATGTAGTTTTCAATTATTTCATCATCTACCTGGAGGAATTTTAGCTATTTAGAAATTCTTACCTAACCATCTTAGCAAGAATGTCCATGTTAAAAAGGTAACCAGTATCTCTCTTCATTTCAGAGAAGCAGATTCTTTCACTACTTTATCATGAGGAGCCACACTTCAGTAATATTTTCTGTTTTTTCTACCCTTCCCCAGACACAAATCTGTCCTGTTGTGTTTTTTTTCCTTCCTCCTGTCCTGTGTTTTCATATGATGCTTTCACTACCTCCCTTTTGTGAACCAACTCACTCCACTTTCTTATTCCTTTTCTTTCTCTTCTGATTCTTCCTTTTCTGCAATGCCTTTTTATCTCAGTGTAACAGCTCACTACCACTCATCAGAATTATCAGAACCACAATGCATTCAGCTTATAAATTTCATTCCTTTTAAAGAATAAATCAATTCAACCTCTCTCCATGGTTTCTTTCTTTACAAAATGAGCATATGTACATTATTTATAATTTGAGTATTCAATCGCCTCTTTTTTTCTCCTAGCTATGTTGAGATATAATTGACAAACAGCATTGTGTAAGTTTATGGTTTACAATGTGATGATTTTATATACATATATATTGCAAAATGATTACCAAAATAAAGTTAGTTAACACATCTATTACCTCACACCATTACCATTTTGTTTTTTATTTTGTGGTGAGAACATTTAAGATCTACTCTCTTAATTTTCAAGTATACAATATTATTAACTGTAAACACTATGCTATACATTAAATTATTCATCTTATAACTGGAAGTTAGTACCTTTGACTAACATTTCCCCATCTCCATGGGTTCTTGAAGCTTAAACTTACAGTGCCATATCAAAGATATTCACCATCAATCATATGGGGAACCTTGTCGTCATTCTTTATAAAATTAAAACTACTGAAAAGCTACTAGTTTTATTTTATATAACTAAAACTAAATATATCCCATGTCTCTTCACTATTTAAGTCACAATAATTTGGAAGTTGAGGTAAATATTTAATGTGATTTTTCAGGGTGTCTATCATTTTTTCATTGAAACAATCAAAGTGATTTTTCAGAGTGTCATTTGTAGCATGGCAAAAATTAGAGGGAATGTTTAAATACATGCATTTTAAAAATTCTTAGGTGATTTGTAAAACAAAACAATTTCTTTTTTGTTTGTTTGTTTTTGGCAAATGCTGTGTTGGAAAACAGCAGAAGCATTTATAAAACTATAAATGGTTAGGTACAGTGAGGTAAATAGCTTTTGAAATTTAAGAATATATCCTGAAGCTGGGTAATGCATTTGAAGGAGAAATGAATTTCTTTTCAAGATATTATTCTGGCTTAATTTGTTATTTTGCCCCCAAGAAACGTATATACATGATATAGGAAGAAATCTGACAAAGCAAATATTTTTTAATTCAATCCAGGGGCAGGAATATATAATTTTTTAAATTAATGCACTACATTTTATATTCTGTGAAAGATGTCCAGGATGGAATGTGAAAGCATAAATAAAATTAAGAACATCAGTATCATTTCCATGAAAGATGTTAATTAAATGAGATAATAAAGAAAGGAATATTTCTGGGGCACCTGGGTGGCTCAGTCAAATAAGCATCCAACTTCAGTTCAGGTCATGATTTCATGGCTAGTGGGTTTGAGCCCCACATTGGGCTCTGTGCTGACAGCTCAAAGCCTGAAGCCTTCTTCGGATTCTATGTTTCCCTCTCACTCTGCCCCTCTCCCACTCCCACTCTGTTTCTCTCTCTCTGTCTCTCAAAAATAAACATTAAAAACTTTAAAAAAAAAGGAAGGAATATTTCCTAAATTATCCTAAAATCTTACAGTGACTGTACTCTCAGAAAAATGTGCTTTTTCCCCCAGATTTGTCTATATAAATCATTAAACCCCTAGAAATTATAATATTTTACTATCTGAAGTCTACCTCATTTTCTGCATTTTGTATTGAGAAGCATCACAAAACAGTTTTACTAGGATGAATATCTAAGGTTTTGATTTAGAAAATATGTTTACTGCACATACTTTATTTCATATGTAAAAGCAGCTACTGATCACCACCATAGGACTTTAGTTTGTGAGGTTTCTTTCCCAAGAAATGTAATTGGTTGGTGCTAATTGATGTATATATTCAAACCCCAATCCCTTATGTCTAATTCTGTACATTTGCAAAATTGTTGGTGAGGGTTATCAATGCAGTCAGAAGAAATGAGACAAAGTAAAGCAAACATTTCCACTTTGGATCCAAATCTCCTATTCAGGATGCTTAACAACTGATCTAATCCACATAGTTAAGTTAATTACTACATACTGGAATATTTAATCAGATTAACATGATCATTTACAATTGGGTATAGCACAAATGTTCCAAATTCGATATACCCTAAAAGAATTTATTATTTTTTCCCTCAAATCCATTTCTACTTCTGCAATCTTACTGTGTAGAAATAATCTAATCGCCAAAATAAATAATACATGTAGACTTGGGACAATGCATGTAAACTCAGATGTCTCAGGCAAACTGGGAGGGATGATCACACTATTTGTAAATAACGCAATCCTTATTTAGTCATTTGGCCAAACAAAAACAGTTGTCCAATTTGACTTACAATTTTCCTTCTACTAAAACAAGCTTGAAGGACTTGATTTTACTTTCTCTTCCCCTTTTTATTATCCCTAGGTGAAGTTCTCTTATCATTCCTTACCCAAACGGGAATTTCTACCTGTGACCCATACAATAACCTCTGCTAAATTGATTGCTTTACAAAGTGCAAAGTGCAATCTGATAATGCTGCTGTCCTAGTAAGACAAAAATAAATATATAAAAAGGTTTTGTCAACTCCAGGATAAAGTTCAAACTTGTAAGCATTTTGTGCAAAATTCTTGTGAACTCATTTCCTCTGGAGCACTCCATATTCTTGCTCACAGTCTCCTCTTGATACATAATGCTTTCTTGTGCCTTCTTGATTTCAAGGTTCTAATTTCATTTACACAGGATAGTCCCTAATACACACACACACACACGCACGCACATAATGAATTCTTATTTCTCTTTTAAATTATTGCCTAAGACTAGAGACTCTAGTTTTTATTCTGAGTACTCCTTCTCTGAGACCAAATTCCACCCTTTGGGGAAAGACTTCTGCCACATTTCTACCATACGATTCTAGTGACAGATCTTAATTATAGATTTACATCGCCTGATCATTGTTGATTTGTTCAGGGATAGGCCTGTAGTCCAAGCCATGCCAAATAGTCCATCTTCATGATTTTGTTGATTTGGCTGAGGAAAGAGATTCAGTCCTTTTGTGATGAGTAAGTTATGCTACATGAGGCATGGGAGTGCCAGAAGCCAAGTTCACAAAATAAAGCAATTTGGAAACTTCATCAAACACAGAAAGAGACTGTGATGTTAGATGGAACAGGAAACCTGCAAGTGTTCAAAGGAATTCCCAGTTCTATTTGTCCCTGAGGTCCATGCTTCACAAGGAAATATGAAAATTTAAATAAAATCCACTTTAAGGTCTATTTTTTCTTTTATTAATATTGGATTTTTCTCAATTGCAAGCAAGAGTCAAGATGCAATGCCAAGATGAGAAAAGCTTTTTCTTATCAATGATTCATACTATGGTGGAGTTGTATCATACAAACTTTACTTAGACAAAATCATCCATTATGCTAATCAAGATATTAAAAAGAATTAAAATTTAAAATAATGTGGACAATTCCACTCAATGAACACAGGTCTTAATGTGTGAGTTAAATCCTATTCTTTCACTTTCAGTTCCCATGATGTTCCCAAGAGTGGAAGTATCTTTTTTTTTTTTTTTGCTAAGTGTGAGCCTCACTTTTTCATATACGATATAATTTTAAAATTAAAAATAGCCTCCAAATGGCTACTTTTATCTTGGCTTTTAAATATTATTCACCAACAAATAGAACTGGGGCTTCCTGGAAAAGTGGTTAATTCTAGCACTAGGCAGGGAAAATACATGAATACAGTTCCAGAAAATAAGGAAGTGCTCAAAGAAAGATGAAGGCTTGTCAAAAGAACACAAGAACCAACCTAATGGTCCAAACTGGAACACTCTGAGCATCAAAATGAATGATCATACTGGGATTAGCATGTAGATTTAAAGAAATATCCAAAGTCCATACTCAATTAAGAGACAGGGGACAGCTTTTCTTTAGAACAGAATTCCAATTAATAAATGTGTAAGGAAAGAGGCAAGTATAAAATCAACATTAAGCAAATATCACAGTAATAATTTCTGCCAATGGATCTATTGGTGAATGCTAAAGATAACTGGTTAATATTTGAGGAGAATGGGATTTGCATCATATCAAAGTATCTCCCCCAAAATATTCATTAAGTAAAAAGTGATAGATAGTAATGTTATAGTAGAAGGAGCCCACAGAAGACATCTTAACCAAGTGATCAAACAATATCATCAGTAAAAGACATAGCTTCATCATGAACCCCATGATATCATGCACTCATAAAAACACATCATTCCTGCAGTACAATGGCCAAAATGTATAACCACAGTCCAACATGAGAAAATATCAGAAAAAACAAATTGAGAGAATTTGAAAAATAATTACCCATACTTCAAAACTGTCAAGATCCTGAAAGACAAGGAAAGGCTGAAAAAATGTTGAAAGATTGTTGGAAACTGAGAAATAACACTTAAATTCAACACCGGATCTTGGATGAGAGGAGGGGATCCTAGAACAGAGAAGTATACTTGTGAAACCATGGTAATTAAGCTAGTGATATATTGACAGAAATAGACTAAAGGGACAGAACAGAGTGCCCACACAATAATAACCAATGCGTGTATGGAATTCAAAATAAGCCAGAATGGGTGGGTCAAATAAATGATAATAAGTTGGAAAAAAATTATTATCTACGTGAAAAAAAGATGAGAATGTGTCCATACTTTGGATAGGAATATCTATCCATGGTAACACTATTCACAATGGCAAAAACCTTGGGGTGCCTGGGTGGCTCAGTTGGTTGGGCATCAGGCTCTTGATTTTCACTCATGTCATGATCCCAGGGTCATGGGATTGAGCTCCACATCTGGCTCCATGCCCAGAGACCACCTAAGATTCTCTCATTCTCTGATGCTATAACCCACTCATGCTCTCTGTCTCTTAAGGAAAGAAAGAAAGAAAGAAAGAAAGAAAGAAAGAAAGAAAGAAAGAAAGAGAAAGTGAGAAGAAAAAGAAAAGAAAAGAAAAGAAAAGAAAAGAAAAGAAAAGAAAGAAAAGAAAAAGATAGGAAAACAATAGTAAAAACCTAGAATCAACCTAAATGAGGTAAAGACGGAAAGATGACGAATAAATTGACACACACACGATTATTATAAAATAGTCAAAAAAATGAATTAGAACCACATATTGTGATATGAATAGATGTTAGCATTAATACAAGTGACAAATAAGTCTTAAAAATACATAAAGCATGATAATTATACAAATTTTAAAAATTAAATTCAAAATTATACTCTATATTAACATATATAGCTGCAATAAAATTACACTATAAAGAAAAAAATAGTGAATGTAAGATTCAGAATGGTGGTTATTCCAGATGAATTAGAAATAATATGCTGCTAGTTATATGGCATTCACACCATCATATTGCTCTGTCTCATTTTTAGATGTTCCATATTTTACTCCACTAGTCCTTTCTGAGTTCCTTCACTAATTTATCTAATTTGTTAAGCAATATGAAAATCTTAACTTAATTGGTGAGTTAAGCTCATTTGCACTTATTAATATGATTGAAATGTTCACTCTGTGCTAATCATTTTATATAGTATTTCATTATGTTGTTTATGTACTCAATCTTTATTTTTATATTTAGGAAATTTTTTGTTTTAAAATTTCCTTTGCATAAATAACTCTATCCAAGTCAATGATCTTTCCCATTTTTCTCTCATTATGCATTGACTGGTACCCTACTGTGAACAAGAAGGAAATTAGCAACTGATCATTTTTTCCCTCTCCCCTCTTTTTCCCACAGCTTCTAATATATAACAAAATTTACTCTCAATAACCTTAAGCAACCAAAAAGTTTATACCACCAGTCATGTGATCCCCTCACTTATTCTTATATTTTTATGATTATATTCTTTCTATATTACCAGAACACAGAGCTATGGCATAATTTACTCTCCTTTATAACTATAATTATAACCACTTATCCTGTTTTTATAACCACTATTTAGTTTGGTTCAGATAGAAGATATATTTTTTATGTTCTTCACCAGTACTTATGTTGATATCTATTCTATCATTTGGTAACTTAATCAAATTCTTTAATAGATTGCTCAGGAAGTATGTATGGAAATAATATTTCTGAGAAAGTGATCATGTAAATAATATTAAATATTTGTATAATAGTGCACAGTCTTTTTATTTGAAAGTCAGTTGGTTGGATATAAAATCAGTGACTCACATTTTTCTTTCCTGGAGTATTAAAAGTATCATTTCATTGTCCTCTGGCATAAGATTATTATTATTATTGAACTATTCAATAATAATTTGACTTTCCAAACTTATAAGTGACTTTTCCTCAGGCCCAAAGTTTATTTTCCTTATATATAATCTACCAGTTTTATCAGAATGTCTGTGTTTAGAGGGAGGAGAGAAGATGGCAGAACAGCATGGAAGTTTTTTGTGTGTCTCACGTCCATGAAATACAGCCAGACCAACACTAAACCATCCTACACACCTAGAAAACTGACTGGAGGATTAACACAACAACCTGCACAACCTGAACCACAGAATTCAGCAGGTACATGGCGCAGAGAAGTAAACTTGGGGAGCGAGAAGGCGCAGGAAAGGAGGGGCTCTTGCAAGTGGAGAGAGGACAGAGACTGGGTGGAGGGCGGGGAGGGGGGACTATGGGAAAAGCACCCCTCCCCAATAGCAGCTGGAGAGGAAGTGAAAAATTGGAAACAGCTACAGGAACTAAACTAAAAACGGAGAAAGGAGAAAGGAGAGGGTTTAAATTCCATTAAGACTGTAAACAAGGGGAGCACAAAGGCTGCAACTCCGCAGCACCATACCTGGCAATGCTCTCTTGGGAAGAGCAAATCCCCAGGAACAGAGTGGGGTCCGGGAGGATCTCAGGCCACATGGAGAAAAGCGGTTCCACGGCTGGAAGAACATTTGGTAGAGACTGTTGAAGCCACCTGGTCCCAGCAGACCCTAGAAAACCACCACATTCACTGGTGCAGGAACAAGGTTGTTAAGGGTGAAGCCTGGTGGCAGATGTGTGTTGTGATTTTCCATAGTCCCTGAAATGCTGCTGCTACACTATCTCGCAAACTTTTTCTGGGGCAGGCTGGCACCTGGCCACAGTCTCAGGGCTCTGGCAGCAGCAAGGTCCAGCAAGCGTTCCTGGGTGCAGCCGGTACTCGGCATTGCTCATTCCGCCATTGCTCATTAAAGACCCTTCCGCAGAGGTGCGAAACAGGTCAAAGCCACAGTCCTTCAGAAGTAAAGGGCTGGGGAAAACAGCTGCATCTGAGACAAAAGTCGGGAAAGAGGTACTGCCTGGGGCCTGGTCACGGAGAGTGAAAAAGCAGGGAGTGGACGAAAGCTGAAGCACCACTCCCGCGCATGCACATACGGCATCTACCAGCTCTGCAACGATCCACCCCAGTAGGCTAGTAGAGCCATCTAGTGGAGAATGGAGCCGTTACACTGAGCCCCGCCAAACTAGGCCAACTTGGCTCTCAAAACCGCAAGTCTCACCGACAGCTTAGTTCATGGACTATAAAGTGCTACGTAGACTGACTTCTAGGGGAAAACAAAGTAATTTCAGTACTACTTCAATCTGTTAGCAGGTCCATCTATTCAATTTCCTTTCTTTCTTTTTTTTTCTCTTTTACACTTTTTCTTGAATGCAGAAAGAGAAAAAACTCATTGTTATTTTTAATTTATATTAAAAATATTTTTCTTTAATTTTTATTACTATATTTTTTATATTTGTGTAATTTGTTTTCAAATTCTATTTTACTTCCATCATTTAATTTGAGTCTACTTGAGTGTAATCACCTTTTCAAATTTTCAAACGAATTCCTTTTTTTCTTTCTTTTTCTTTTTTCTCTTTTTCATTTCTTTTCTTTTTCTTGAATGCAGAAAGGGAAAAACTTCATTTTTAATTTCAATTTCTATTAAAAATATTTTTAATTTTTTACTATGCTTTTTGTTTTTATGGAAATATTTTCAAATTCTATTTACTTCCATCATTTTATTTTTGTCTACTACAGTATATTCACTTTTTCAAATTTTGTAATGATTTCCTTTTTTTCTTTTTTAATTCTTTTTTCTCTTTTTTGTTTCGTTTCTTTTTCTTGAATACAGAAAAAGAAAAGAATCATTTTTATTTTTAATATTTATTAATTTTCTTTAATTCTTTTCTACTTTATTCTTTACTTTTGTGTATATTTTTTCAAATTCTATTTTACTTCCATCATCTCATTTTAGTGTACTTCAGTGTATTCAGTTTTTCAAATTTTCAAAAGATTTCCCTTTTTTTCTCCCCCCATCCCTTTTTTCCCCTTCTAATATGTCAAACCACTTTCAACACCAAGACCAAAACACACCTAGGATCTAGCATCATTGATTCAATTTGTGTGTTTGTGTGTTTAATTTTTTAATTTTATTTTTTTATTTTAATTTTTCTACCTAATTCCTTTTCTCCCTTCAAAATGACAAAATGAAGAAATTCACCCCAAAAGAAAGAGCATGAAGAAACGACAGACAGGGATTGAACCAACACAGATACAAGCAAGATGTCTGAACCAGAATTTAGAATCACGATAATAAGAGTACTAGCTGGAGTTGAAAATAGATTAGAATCCCTTTCTGCAGAGATAAAAGAAGTAAAAAATAGCCACAATGAAATTAAAACTGCTATAACTGAGCTGCAATCATGGATGGATGCAGCGGCAGCAAAGATGGATGAGGCAGATCAGAGAATCAGCGATATAGAGGACAAACTTATAGAGAATGATGAAGCAAAAAAGAGACAGATTGAGGCAAAAGAGCATGATTTAAGAATTAGAGAAATCAGTGACTCATTAAAAAGGAAAGACATCAGAATCATAGGGGTCCCAGGAGAGGAAGAGAGAGAAATAGGGGTAGAAGGGTTATGTGAGCAAACCATAGTGGAAAACTTTCCTAACCTGGGGAAAAACACAGACATCAAAATCCAGGAAGCACAGAGGACCCCCATTAGATTCAACAAAAAACGACCATCAGCAAGGCACATCATAGTCAAATTCACAAAACACTCAGGCAAGGAGAGAATCATGAAAGCAGCAAGGGAAAAAAAAGTCCCTACCCTACAAGGGAAGACAGATCAGGTTTGCAGCAGACCTATCCACAGAAACTTGGCAGGCCAGAAAGGAGTGGCAGGATATATTCAGTGTGCTGAATCAGAAAAATATGCAGCCAAGAATTCTTTATCCAGCAAGGCTGTCATTCAAAATAGAAGGAGAGATAAAAAGTTTCCCAGACAAACAAAAATTAAAGGAGTTTGTGACCACTAACCCAGCCCTGCAAGAAATTCTGAGGGGGACTCTCTGAGGGAAGAAAAGATGAAAAATATATACAGATGAATAAATAAATAAATAAATAAATAACAAAAGCAACAAAAGATTAAAAAGGACCAGAGAACACCACCAGAAACTCCAACTCTACAAGCATCATAATGGCAAGAAATTCATAAATTTCAGTACTCACTCTAAATGTCAGTGGACTCAATGCTCCAATCAAAATACATAAGGTAATAGAATGGATAAGAAAACAAGACCCATCTATATGCTGTTTACAAGAGACCCACTTTAGACCTAAAGCCACCTTCAAGTTGAAAATAAGGGGATGGAGACCCATCTATCATGCTAATGTTCAACAAAAGAAAGCTGGAATGCCCATACTTATATCAGACAATCTAGAGTTTAAAATAAAGACTCTATCAAGAGATGTAGAAGGGCATTATATCATAATCAAGGGGTCTATCCACCAAGAAGACCTAACAATTGTAAACATTTATGTGCCAAATGTGGCAGCATCCAAATATATAAATCAATTAATCACAAACATAAAGAAAATCATTGCTAGTAATACCATAATAGTAGGAGACTTCAACACCCTACTCACAGCAATGGACAGATCATCTAATCAAAAAATCAACCAGGAAACAATGGCTTTGAATGACACACTGGACCAGATGGACTTAACAGACACATTCAAAACATTTCATCCTAAAGCAGCAGAATATATTCTTCTCCAGTGCACATGGAATGTTCTCCAGAATAGACCATATACTGGGACACAAATAAGCCCTAAGAAAGTACAAAAAGATCGAGATCATACCATGCATATCTTCACATAAGAATGCTGTGAAACTCGAAATCAACCACAAGAAAAAATTTGGAAAGGTAACAAATACTTGGAGACTGAAGAACATCCTACTAAAGAATTAATAGGACAACCAGGAAGTTAAAAAGGAAATTAAAAAGTATATGGAAGCCAATGAAAATTATAACACTACAACCCAAAATCTTTGGGATTCTGCAAAGGCAGTCATAAGAGGAAATTGTATAGCAATCCAGGCCCACCTATAGAGGGAAGAAAGATCTCAGATACACAACCTAACCTTATGCCTTAAGGAGCTGAAAATAAAACAGCAAATAAAACCCAAAACCAGCAAAAGACAGGAAATAATAAAGATTAGAGCAGAAATTAATGCTATTGAAACCAAAAAACAGTAGAACAGATCAATGAAACCAGAAGCTGGTACTTTGAAAGAATTAACAAAATTGATAAACCACTAGCCAGTTTGACCAAAAAGAAAAAGGAAAGGACCCAAATAAATAAAATTAATAATGAATAAGGAGAGATCACAACCAACACACCAGAAATACAAAAAAACAATGAGAATATATTATGAGCAATTATATGCCAATGAAATAGGCAATCTGGAAGAAATAGACAAATTCCTAGATACATATACACTACCAAAACTGAAACAGGAAGAAATGGAATATTTGAACAGACCCATAACCAGTAAGGAAATCGAATTAGTAATCAAAAATCTGCCAAAAAACAAGAGTCCAGGGTCAGATGGCTTTCCAGGGGAATTCTACCAAACATTTAAGGAAGAGTTAACACCTATTCTCTTGAAACTATTCCAAAAAATAGAAATGAAAGAAAAACTTTCAAACTCTTTCTATTAAGCCAACATTACCTTGATTCCAAAACCAGACAGAGACACTACTAAAAAGGAGAACTTTTTACCTTGATTCCATTACCTTGGAATCATTACCTTCCAATCAATCATTACCTTGATTCCAAAACCAGACAGAGACACTACTAAAAAGGAGACCAATTTCCCTGATGAACATGGATACAAAATTCCTCAACAATATATTAGCCAACTGGCTCCAACAATACATTAAAAAAATTATTCACCACGACCAAGTGGGATTTATACCTGGGATGCAGGGCTGGTTCAATATCCGCAAAACAATTAACATGATTCATCACATCAATAAAAGAAAGGACAAGAACCATATGATCCACTCAATAGATGCAGAGAAAGCATTTGACAAAATAGAGCATCCTTTCTTGATAAAAACCCTAAAAAAAATAGGGATAGAAGGAGCATACCTCGAGATCATAAAAGCCACATATGAATGACCCAACACAAATATCGTCCTCAATAGGGAAAACTGTGAACTTTCTCCTTAAGGTCAGGAACAAGATAGGGATGTCCACTCTTGCCACTGTTATTCAACATAGCATTTGAAGTCTTAGCCTCTGCAATCAGACAACAAAAAAAGAAATAAAAGGCATCCAAATCGGCCAGGAGGAGGTCAAACTTTCACTCTTCACAGATGACATGATACTATATGGAAAACCCAAAAGATTCCTCCAAAAAACTGCGAGAATTGATTCATGAATTCAGCAAAGTTGCAGGATATAAAATCAAAACACAGAAATCGGTTGCATTCCTATACACCAACAATGAAGCGACAGAAAGAGAAATCAAGGAATCTATCCCATTTACAGTTGCACAAAAAACCATTAACAACCTAGGAATAAATCTAACCAAAGAGGTGAAAAATCTATACACTGAAAACTATAGAAAGCTTATGAAAGAAATTGAAGAAGACACAAAAATGGAAAAAGATTCCATGCTCCTGGATAGGAAGAACAAATATTGTTAAAATGTCAGTACTGCTCAAAGCAATCTACATATTCAATGCAATCCCTATCAAAATAACACCAGCATTCTTCACAGAGCTAGAACAAATAATCCTAAAATTTGTATGGACCAGAAAAGACCCTGAATAGCCAAAGCAATCTTGAATAAGAAAACCAAAGCAGGTGGCATCACAATCCCAGACTTCAAGCTATACTACAAAGCTGTAATCATCAAGACAGTATGGCTCTGGCACAAGAACAGACACTCAGATCAATGGAACAGAACATAAAACCCAGAAATGGACCCACAAATGTATGGGCAACTAATCTTTGACAAAGTGGGAAAGAATACCCAATGGAATAAAGACAGTCTCTTCAGCAAGTGGTGCTGGGAAAACTGAACAGTGACATGCAGAAGAATGAAGCTGGACCACTTTCTTACTCCATACACAAAAATAAACTCACACTGGATGAAAGACCTAAATATAAGACAGGAAGTCATCAAAATCCTCAAGGAGAAAGCAGGCAAAAACCTCTTTGATCTTGGCTGCAGCAACTTCTTACCCAACACATCTCTGGAGGCAAGGGAAATAAAAGTAAAAATGAACTACTGGGACTTCATCAAAATAAAAAGCTTCTGCACAGAGAAGGAAACAATCAGCAAAACTAAAAGGCAACCAACAGAATGGGAGAAGATATTTGCAAACGACATATCAGATAAAGGGTTAGTATCCAAAATCTACAAAGAACTTATCAAACTCAACACCCAAAAAACAAAGAACCAGTGATGAAATCAGTAAAAGTCATGAATAGACACTTCTCCAAAGAAGACATCCAGATGGTCAACCCACATGTGAAAAAATGCTCAACATCACTCATCATCAGGGAAATATAAATCAAAACCACCATGAGATACCACCTTACACCTGTCAGAATGGCTAACATGAACAACTCAGGCAACAACAGATGTTGGTGAGGATGTGGAGAAAGAGGATCTCTTTTGTATTGTTGGTGGGAATGCAAGCTGGTGCAGCCACACTGGAAAACAGTATGGAGTTCCTCAAAAAACTAAAAATAGAACTACCCTATGACCCAGCTACTGCACTACCAGGCATTTATCCATGGGATACAGGTGTGCTGTTTCAAAGGGACACATGCACCCCCATGTTAATAGCAGCACTATCAACAATAGCTCAAATGGAAATAGCCCATATGGAAAGAGCCCAAATGTCCATCAAGGGATGAATGGATAAAGAAAATGTGGTATATATATACAATGGAGTGTTACTCGGCAATCAAAAAGAATGAAATCTTGCCATTTGCAATTACGTGGATGGAACTGGGGGGTATTATGCTAAGTGAAATTAGTCAGTCAGAGAAAGACAAAAATCCTATGACTTCACTCATATGAGGACTTTAAGAGACAAAACAGATGAACATAAGGGAAGGGAAACAAAAATAATATAAAAACAGGGAGGGGGACAAAACAGTAGAGACTCATAAATATGGAGAACAAACTGAGGGTTATTGGGGAGATTTGGGAAGGGGGGATGGGCTAAATGAGCAAGGGGCACCAAGGAATCTACTCCTGAAATCATTGTTGCACTATATGCTAACTAATTTGGATGTAAATTTTAAAAAAATAAAAAATAAAAGTAAAAAAAGAAGAATGTCTGTATTTACTGTTCCATGTATATTTTCCCAAATATATAGTATGCTATCTCAATATTTCATTTTGGAATTATTTTTATGAGAAAATTTTTAAATTTGAAACTTTCAGGAATTTGTTTTCAATGTGAATGTAAATTTTAAATTTTCATAATTTTCCTCTGTTAATGACTTTATTTACTTCTTTGAGGATGCTTAAAGGAGCTAATTTTTGTACAATGTAAATTGATCCAACAAGTAATGTTGGATAATTAATTGCTACAAATCTGAATTCTTTTCCTGAAGTTAGATTTCTACTGAAACTTTTTTAAAAATTTTTTTTAACGTTTATTTATTTTTGAGACAGAGAGAGACAGAGCACGAATGGGGGAGGGTCAGAGAGAGGGAGACACAGAATCTGAAACAGGCTCCAGGCTCCGAGCTGTCAGCACAGAGCCCGACGCGGGGCTCGAACTCACAGACCGTGAGATCATGACCTGAGCTGAAGTCGGCTGCTTAACCGACTGAGCCACCCAGGCGCCCCCCTACTGAAACTTTTGCAAAACTCTCTAATGACTTTCTCTCTCCAATTTCTAATGGCTTCTTTTGAATTATCATCTCACATTGTTTCATCTCTGATGAATTTGTTTCTATTGACTACCTTTTTCTCAGGCAACAGTTTTAATTTGGAAACTTTGATTGCTCTTCCTTGGTTATTTTTCTACATTTCTCTATTATCCTTTTTACTGTCTTTCTCAAGCTCTTAAATATTGACTCTCTAGAGTTCAGTCTTGATTCATTTTTTTCTTTTGTTACATATATCTCACAGGGATGTCATCTGCTCCTAAGTCTTTAACTGGATTCTCTCTGTTGAAGATTTTCTAACTTCTATTTCATGCTCCAGTATGTATTTTCAACTGCTTACTGAGTACTGTTGTTCCGATAATACCTCAAACCAAATGTGTTCAGAATGAATCTCATTATCTTCCTCAAATTCCGAACCTGTTTTCTTTATTCTATTTGTATTAAATTATGCAATTATTTTATGAATCATCATTTGGCTCCACTTTCCCACTTTTATTCACATCAGTTGTTTTCTGTATTTCCTTTAAAAATGGATTTATTAAAATCTATACTAATGGGGTGCCTGGGTGGCTCAGTCAGTTAAGTGTCCGGCTCTTGATTTCAGCTCAGGTCATAATCTCACAGTTGTGAGATCAAGCCCTGAGATTCCTTCTCCTTCTCCCTCTGCCCCTCCATGTGGGTAATGTCTCTCCTTCTCTCTCAAAAGAAAAAAAAAAAAATCTATACTACTGCTGCCTTTAATCGAGGCTTTTTTTTTTTCAAATTATCAGCCTCCTAACTGCTGTCCCTGCTTTACTTGTCTACATCCTCCAAACAGCACATTCTCCACCAGATCTCCAGAACAGCATGCAATTCTCCTTTAAAACACTTGATAGCTCCTTATTGCATAGAGTAGTGATTATCAACTGATTTTGTCATTATTTTAGCAACGGCTCTTTATTATTTTCTCTGTAATGAAATCCATAGATGAAAAGAGAGTTTCTCTGACAAAAGCAGGGAAGAGAGTGTGAGAGGGTGGAGGGCCCAGATTTTTGCCCACTAAATCTTCTTAGTCCCTACATCCCAGGATACCCCTGATGAATCATAAGAATTAAAGATAAAGGGTTTGAAAAATGCTGGCCAAAAACCTCCAACTTTTTAGCATATTGTTGAAGTCCATCCATAAACTGGTTTAACTATATACTTCTTTCCTACTCTCATACCATTTATCCTAAACTGTTGCAACCCTAACCTACTCACAGTTCACTGTATATACTACGCATTTTCACAACAATTTTATTATGCATTTCCCACTTGTTTTTTCCCTTTCTATGCTTAATAACTTAAATTCATCCTTCAAAGACCAATGCATAAAATAATCTCCTTCTCTTTGATTCCATCCCTTAAGACAAAATTAATTTTCCTTGTATGCACTAATTCTTAAAAGCACTTTGCATAAATGCTTCCTACACTACTGATCACACTGTACAATCATGTATGTATGTATGTGCATGTCCCTCTAACAGACTGCAAATTCTTCTAATATAGGGTCCATGTCTTAGTCTTACTTATGTTCCCAATACAGCTTCCAGAATTTAGCACCTATTTAATAAACATGAGCATAAGAACTGACAATGAGGGTGTAGAATAAAAATCAAAACCATTATTAAGTCTTCACAGTTTATAATACCTTGCACCAAGTCTAAGTTTCTACTCTATTTCATGTTTTCTGATATCTAGCCTCAGTGCTCATCTTACATCCCGAGGGTCCCTTTCATCTTTATTTTGGGGGCATATTGTGTTTTCCGAAGATGACTACAGCAACAATAACCTTCATCCTATATATTCTTTTAGACCAAAGTTGACAAACTGCAGACAATGAACCAAATCAGCCTAGATTTATACTGCCATGTTGGGGTTTTTGGTTGTTGGTTTTTTTTCACTGCCCATGAGCTAGGATTGTGTTTTACATTTTTAATTATAAAATAATGAAGACTATCGTATGTGGCCTGCAAAGTCTAAAATATTTACTATTTGGCCTTTTGCAGAAAGTTTGGCAAACTTTGTTCTAAAAACTTGACTTCTTCGAGGATGAGTTTAATTTCTTCCTCAATCTGGGTAGATTTATGGCTTCCGTGTAACCAATAGAAGGAGGTGGATGGGATGCTGCATGATCCCCAAGGCTAAGTAAGAAAAAAACTATGCATTACTTACCTTACTCACTGCAACACTCTTGCTGCAGAGTCCTGAGGGTGCCACTTTGAGAGAAAGCCCAAATTCCCCACCAGTGGAGAATCCTTGTGACTACAGGAACAGAGAGAAATGCGTGACCAGCTCTCAACCACTCCAGTTAAGCTACAGCCACAGCCTGCCTACAACCATGTGAGAGACTCAAACAAGAATCTTTCATCCAGGCTTTCCCAAAATTTCTAATCCACAGAACTTATGCGGTAATACAATTTATGTCATTTGTTGTACAGAAACACTAGTTGTAATAGATGTTGACACTGGGAACTAGGGTGTGACCCTAAAAATCCTCAAACATGTGGCATTGGCTCTGAAGCTGAATGGCAGGCAGGAGCAGGAAGGACCTTGACTAGACTGTTAGTAAAATAAAGGGCTTCAAGGAAGCTCTTGGCAAGGACTCACTATAAGAAAGATGATACTGAAAATTAAAGGAAAGGAAATCTGTGTCATAGTACGATAGAAAGTTTGGCAACTCCACAACTGCAAGTGGAGGATAGGAAATATAGTTAATTATTGTGATGATATACCTAAGCACATTTCCAGGAAAAATACTGAAATGTACCCCTATATTTTTCTTACTGCTTCTGACAAAATGTCAGACAGTTGAGTTGGGCTAAAGGGAAACTGTTGGGGCACCTGGGTGGCTCAGTCAGTTAAGCGTCCAACTCTTGGTTTCAGCTCAAGTCCTGACCTCACAGTTTCATGAGCTCAAGCCCCACGTCGAGCTCTGAGCTCACAGTGCAGAGTCTGCTTGAGATTCTCTCTGTCTCCCTCTCTCTCTCTGCCCTTCCCCCACTTATGCTATCTCTGTCTCAAAATAAATACACTAACTTTAAAAAAAAAAAAAAGGAAACTTAAATATAAAGGAACCAAAATTTACTGGATTAAAAAATAGAATCGTTTCTCATCCTTAGACAATCCGGATTAATGATTCTCATACTAAGAAATGGCCTTAGGCTAAAGATCAAATCCTTGGTGGAAATTTAAGATCCTTCTTTAAGGTCCCAGAAAGATATACGGTTGTTATTCGAAGAGCTTTTCAGAAAAATGGCCTCTAAAGATTACAAAGGAATGAGACAGATTCTCTGTATTAAACAACAGAACTTCTAAGAATTTTGATGACTTTGTCTCACAACAGATTCACAAGGTGGTGGCTTTTGTCTAGTGGAGAGAACCACAATAATATTCACAGAAAAAAACACAGCACCTTAAGAGAACTATGTTAGTAGAAGTATTGCCAGTTTGTACTATCAAGGACAGACAGAATACAAAGTGAATACAGGTTTTTGAACCCCCATCATGTTATGGACATGAAATAGGATGAAAAAGTAACTCAGTTTTAATCTCCTTCTTTACTGACTTTAATTTGATTATTTTTATGGAAAAGAAAGGCTGAAATAAGATCTCAGACAGTGGGGGACACTACTGGTTGGCTGGTCAGGTGAGCATCCAACTTCAGCTCAGGTCATGATCTCAGGATTCGTGAATTTGAGCCCCGTATCAGGCTTGCTCTTGTCAGTGCAGAACCCACTTCTGATCTTTTGTCCCCTCTCTCTCTGTCCCTCCCCTACTTGTGCTCTCTCTCTCTCAAAAATAAAAATAAATCTTAAAAAAAAAATCTCAGATAGTGGATCCAAGAGCTCAGAGAACAGCTGTAAAGAGTAGTAATCATCCTTAATCAAGAAAGTGGTGATATGTGCCCAACTGGGTATTAGGATTGATATGGACCAGTGACCACTGGGAACATCCCATTTCCCTTTGTTTTAAGTAGGAGTGTCATATTGCTAATCTTGTGCCTGCCCTACCATTGTATGCTGGGTGTGTGGAGAGGCCATAATTCATCTCTTTAGTTCACTGTTTTTTTTTTTTAATTTCTCTAAATAAAAAAATGGCATTCATAGTACTATAGTCAAGGAACTATACCTGAAAAACCTCATCCACACATCAAACTAATACACCTCTAAGTCTAAGTGTGAGCCTTATCCCATAATATGATGAGAACGTGGGAGATTAAAAGGTGAGTATATTTTTGCAAATAAATATTTTCTGTGGCCAGAGGACAAATAGTGGCATCAGAGGCATACTGCATTTTTTAAAGATGAACACACAAGTATTTCCTATCTTACATATTTTTCTTTCTTTTTTTGTTTTACTGAGGATTAACTGATAAATAAAATTGTAATGTATTTAATGCGCACAACGTGGTGATTTGATATATGCATCTATTGTGAAAGAATTCTCACAATCAAGTTAATTAACATATCTACACATAAAATACTTTGTTTTGTTTTGTTTTGGGGGGGGTTATTTGTGAGAGTGCTCAAGATCTACTCTCTTAAGCAATTTCAATTATGTAAGACAGTATTATTAATTATAGCTTCCATAAAATCCATTAGATTGTTAGACCTCATTCATCTTGTAACTGAAAGTTTACAATTTTTTACCAACCTATATTCCCCCACCCTTCAGCCCCTTGGCAACCACCATGCGTTTTTTAGAAATTTGAAACTCACTCATCGTTAAGTAGAGTCTAGGAAATCTCTCTTTGAAGTTGTGTGGGCTTTTGTGACTGCCTCAACCATTAGAGCATGGTGCATGTGATGCTATATGACTTCCAAGGCTAGACCATAAAAATGCCTTACATATTTGCCTTGTTCTCTTGAAATCTTCACTCTTGGATCACAACCACCAAAAAAACCTGTGGTCAACAGCCCCAAGTGAGCTTCCAGAAGACCATAAGAACTTACATTCTAACCATGGGAGTGAGTCATACAAAAAGTGGGTTTACCGCCATTAAAACCTTATGGAGGCAAACAAAAGCAAGCCACTCCCAGATAAGCCCTATCCAGACTGCAAAATATATAAGCAAAATAAGTTATTGTTGTGGTTTTAAGCCACAATTAAACTTGGAGTGTTAATTTTGGAGTGTTTTTTTTATTTTGTTTTGTTTTTATTTTTGTTTTTGTTTTGTTTTTCTTTTTTGGAAGTAACAAGTCTTTATTCACTTACTAAGATAATGTAAGCAAGAGACAAAAAGTAGGGGTACCTTGGTGGCTCAGTCAGTTAAGCGTCCAACTTCAGCTCAGGTCTTGATCTCATGGTTTGTGAGTTCGAGCCCCGCATCAGGCTCTGTGCTGACAGCACCGAGCCCAGAGCCTGCTTCGGATTCTGTGTCTCCGTCTAGCTAGACAAAAAATAAGTTCAAGCTTCCCAATGTCCCATTTTCCCCCCATGGAATAATGTCAGGGGAGGGTCAGGTATATCATATATATTTTTTTTAATTTTATATGTAAACAATTATAATTAATTGTATATAATCATGAGGAGGTGCATTCACACATATATACATATAAAGAGATTTTTTTCAAGGAGTTGGCTGTTGTGATTACAGGGACTGGCAAGTCTGAAATCTGTATGGCAGGCCAGCAGGCTGGAAACTCTTAGGTCAGAAGCTGATGCTGCAGTTCACGGGTGGAATTTTTTCCCCTAAAGTGTTTCGTAATGAAGTAACAGATAACTGATAAAATCTATTTGCTTAGGTTGACCCCTCTGACTCGATGCTTAACCCCTTGTTGTTGCCCACCCCCATTCCCCGCCTTTTTCAATCTATTATAATCTACAATTTCTAGCACCAGGGTGCCTCTCTGTCTGGAGTTCTCTGAATCTTCCTGTTAATTTGAACTCCCCAGTAGACTATCAAATCTCTTCTTTATATTTATATTAATTCCTCACCTTTTACCAAAACATGCAACTCTATTAGCATTTCATGTATCCTACTGAGGCAAAAAGAATTTGATTTAAAATAGTTTGTAAGCTTACATTAAAAGTAGAAACCATATGTTCTTTACCTTGGTTTTCTTTGTGGCCTCCTAATATTATACATTCCACACAGCAAAACCTCTAAAAGTATTTGGTGAGTTGAATAACATTTAATCTTAAACAGTCTTAGAAGACATTTTAAATTAATAAACCAGTGACATTTGCTTATAGAAATTGGGAGAATGGAATTAATATGGAGGTTCCTCCAAAAATTAAAAATAGAACTACTATATGACCCAGTAATTGTACTACCAGGTATTTACTCCCAAAATAGAAAAACACAAATTCAAAGAGACACATGCATCCCTATGTTTATTGAAACATTGTTTATAATAGCTAAACTATGAAAGCAGTGCCAATGTCCACTGATAGATAAATGGATAAAGAAGATATTATATACATTGAATATTATTCAACCATACAAAGAATGAAATCTTGGGGCACCTGAGCGGCTCAATTGGTTAAACGTCCATCTCTTGACTTCAGCTCAGGTCATGATCTCATGGTCCGCGAGTTTGAGCGCCATATTAGACTCTGCACTGACAGTGCAGAGCCTGCTTGAGATTCTGTCTCCCTCTCTCTCTGCCCCTCCCCTGCTTGCTCTCTATCTCTCTCTCAAAATAAATAAGAATAATTTTTTTAAGTTTAAAAAGAATGAAATCTTGCCATTTGCAGCAAAAAGCTAGGGAGTATAATGCTCAGTGAAATAAGTCAGAGAAAGACAAATACCATATGATCTCATTCATTCATATGTGAAATTTAGGAAACAAAACAAATGAGCAAAGGAAAAGAGAGAAAGGGAGAGAAACAAACCAAGAAACAGACTCTTAATTATTGAGAACAAACTGATGATAGCCATAGGAAAGGTGGGTGGAGGGATGAGTGAAACAGGTGATGAGGATAAAAGACTACACTTACTATGATGGAAAAAAAAAACCTTTCCATTATCCTACATGAATTTTCAAAGTTTAAATATGATCCATAGGGGCGCCTGGGTGACTCAGTCAGTTGAGCGTCTGACTTCAGCTCAGGTCACGATCTCACGGTTCGTGAGTTCGAGCCCCGCGTCAGGCTCTGGGCTGATGGCTCAGAGCCTGGAGCCTGCTTCCGATTCTGTGTCTCCCTCTCTCTCTGCCCCTCCCCCATTCATGCTCTGTCTCTCTCTGTCTCAAAAATAAATAAACATTAAAAAAAATTTAAAAAAATAAATAAAAATAAATAAATATGATCCATTAATGTCAGCCTTTATCGCAATTAATAACTTGCATGTGAGTGTTTTCTTTTTCATAAAAATAAATATGAAGATGTATATAGGGTTGCAAGACTATTATGTACTTGAATTATTGTAAGTGTCATGTTTCTTAAAAATCACTTATAGAATGAATACTAAGCATATATCTCTAAATGTTTCCCTTGTAATTAAAAAATAATCCTTTTTGGGGGGTGCTTGTGTGGCTGAGTCGGTTAAGTGTCCGAATTCAGCTCAGGTCATGATCTCATGGTTCATGGGTTTGAGCCCTGCATTGGGCTCTGTGCTGACAGCTCAGAGCCTGGAACCTGCTTTGGATTCTGTGTCTCCCTCTCTCTATACCTCTCCCCTGCTCATGCTCTGTCTCTGTCTCTCAAAAATAAATAAATGCTAAAAAATTTTTGAAAAATCATTTTTGTTTTTCTAAAAGAAAGGAAGAAAAGAAGAGAAAAGAGAAGACAAAAAAAGAATAGAAGAGAAGAGAACAGAAAAGAAAAGAAAAGAAAAAAGAAAAGAAAAAAGAAGGAAAGGAAAGGAAAAGAAAAGAAAAGAAAAGAAAAGAAAAGAAAAGAAAAGAAAAGAAAAGAAAAGAAAACTGGGAGAATGGACTAAGTTGTTTGGTCCAGCTAAATTTTAGCTTAATTTTCATTAAGCTGAAGTTTAGCTTAATTTTTATTTCACTTGAGGTTAATTCCTATAAATGTGGGAAAGTAATTACCACAAGATGATACCTTTTAGATTATATATTTAACATGGACCTAAGCATCCTCTATCCATCTGTGTCATCACAACTAAAATATTACCTATGTGTTGTTTTAAATATCCTTGTTAAAATGTGATGGCTGTAATATTGAGTGAAGGAAGCCAAACAGAAAAGAAGACATGGTGTATGATTGCATGTTTATAAAGTTCTACAACAGGCAAAAATATTTTCTGCTGCTGTGACACAAGATGGTGGTTGCCCTTGGGAAAGGGTAGTGACTGAAAGGAGACAAGAGAAACCATCTGGGTGGCTTGTAATCTGTTTCTTGATCTGACTGATGGTTATATGATGAGCACTTGTGAAAATTCACTGAGTTACAGTCACATAATTTGTAAGCTCTGATTAACATTATACTTCCATTTCAAAAGTACCTATTTTTAGGCATCAGTTATCTCTAGATATATATTAATGTTAAGTGAAATATGCCTCTGTATCAAGATGTGAAGAAATTGAAGAATATGAGAAGGTTAGAAAGACAAGGGACTTAAAAGATCATGTACTGCAGTCATAATTTTATATAAATGAAGCATCTGAAATCTCAAGATGGTAAACATCACAGACAAAGTCATGGTGCTATTTAGAAGCTGCATTAAGTGGTCTGATGACTCTTCACTTAGCATTCTTTTCACCATGCCTGGTATATATGGCCATCAATAAAAACATGTTTCCTGTTCTTGAATATACTGCATTATGAAAATAATCTATGAAGATTAATGTCTATTTCTCTTCCACAATCTTTAGGTTCAAAGCATTCTTATAACTTATATTTATGCTTCTAGTTCTTATAAAAACAGCCTGGGTCTCTTTTATTCACCACTGATCCCACAAGTTTCTGGTCACTTTGACTTCAGAAGACCCTTTTGATCTTTGAGACCTTGTAAGTATCTATACTTGAGAGATTCTCTAACCAAAAAGTCATTCTCTGGGTTGTTTCCCATTAAAGGGGTGTGAAAGCTTACATTTCAGCTTGTTCCCTCTCTGCAGGCATCAAGGTTTTATGAGCTATTTTTCCTAGCACATCAGTCAGGACTTCACCAAACTGCATCCCACTGGGTACAAAGAATATTCTTAAGTTTCCAGATAGATGTATCTTTTACAGTGACTCCTCTCTCCTTTTTCTCATTTCTAGGTCACTTTCAACTTATTCTTTATAATACATGGAGATTAATCAGTCAGCTCTTCTAATGACCATATACTGTTAATCAAAACAGCTCCAGCATGCTCCTTCTGCTCTGTAGCTGTCTGGTAGCTGCTCACTTTTCCTTTTGACCAGGTGTCATTTCTTATCATCAAGAAGCTAGTTAGCATTTTATAATGTTTTGATATTAGAAAGTGACAGTTTAATTTTCCTATCTTTATAATATTGACTTTTTTTCTAACTAAAAGTAACACATGCCAAATATAAAAAAATGGAAAATATGGGAAATTATAATAACAATATCAAAATATCAATCATAATAATAGCTAACTTTTATATACAGCTTACTCTGAAGGACTGTGCTAATTTATTGACACATAATAATACCTACACATTCATATCTTACCTAATCTCAGTATCCTAGTGAGGTAGATACAGATAAAATTAAAGGAAGACAAGTTAAATTGCCAACTTCAAAATCATGTGGCTAGCAAATGGCTGAGCAGGGAATTGAATCTAGATCTTCTGAGTACAGAGCCCCAAATCTCTTAAATCTATTATTTAAAAATAACCAATATTTTACATTCTGGTGTTCATTTTAGGTTTTTTTCCCTCATGTAATTAATACATATAACTCTACAAATACTTTTTTATATAATTGGGATCATTCTATACACACAAATTTGCACCCTGCTGTTACTACTTAGCATTATATTTATAACAATTTTCTCATTTTATTAAAGCTTAAAATATTTGAAATCTTTATTTTCTGGGTTATACAGCATTAGAACTTTTTTTTTCTCTAATATCAGTGTTTAACAACTGTTCATTTCTCATACATTACCTGAAGTTTGCTGCTCTGTTGTGGTTCTGCTGGGCTTTGTTTTTGGATGAGCTAAACTCGGCTTCATATGCCTTCTCAATCCATAGTGCAAACTGAGGGAAGAGCTTCTATCTGGGAAAAGTGCTCATGGGGAGCACCCCAGTCAAGTCCTTCAGTTGTAGCTAATCGTGTGTCCAGATGTGTCAAAAGTCACAAATATTCATATCAAATTGGCAAAAGCATGCCACATAGCCAAACCCAAAGTGAGTGGCACCAGAAAGCATGGCCAATGTGTGGAGGAAATGAATGATAATGAACCAATAATGAACCAATAATACAATCTACCATAGTATTTATTTCCATATAGCAGGCAAAGTATATTCATTCCTTCCCCAAAGCACTCAAATGTATTTTCTAGAAGTAAAAATATGGGGCACCTAGGTGGCTCATTTGGTTAAGCAACCGACTTCGGCTCAGGTCATGATCTCATGGTTGGTGAGTTTGAGCCCTGCGTTGGGCTCTGTGCTGACAGATCAGAGCCTGGAGCCTACTTCAGATTCTGTGTCTCCCCCTCTCTCTGCCCCTCCCCTGCTCACACTCTGTGTCTCTCTGTCTCTCAAAAATAAATAAACGTTAAAAAAAAATGCTCAAATCCCAAGACCTTGTGATCTAAATTAGATGCTTTGGAAACTTCTCAAGAAGTGAAGAACTCTCAATGAAAAAGACAAGTTATCTGTTCCCCTACATACCCAAAATACAGTGAGGAAACAAGGACAGGGTAATAACAGTGAATATTTACATAAAAACAGGAAAAAAATATTTGCAGTCATCACTGGTTCTTAGAAATTCTGAAATCCCACTAGGCAAATGTGAGGTCCTCCCTAACCTAAGAAATGCTTCTTGATTAGGCCCCAGTTCTGTCCTATAGAGTTGACCACTCTGTCCATTGTGCTTTAAGGCATTTGGCTGTCTTTGGGGATATTCTCTTTGGCCATAGCTCAAGAAGACATTGGGGTAGGCCTTCCTTGTCATTGAACAAATTTTCCTACCTATAGAGATTTAAGGGACAAAGGGAAATTTTACATCTGGAAAGTTTACAGTCTTTTTATTCAAGATACATGGCACATTGGCAGCACGGCTCTCTCTAAAAGTTTGCTAGTTCCTGTCTCTCTGATTCTAGTCAGCTCTTTTTGAGCCAAACTCTTAATTCTTTCTGAGATACATCTCTCTCACTCTCTCTCTACACTTAATTTAGGTTCTTTGAGTTCATCAGGCTTCCACAAGACCAAAACAGTGCATTGTTATCATTAAGATATTTTGTCCAAATGAAAGGATTTTGAGGGCCACTTAATAAAATCAGACTTAAGGAAGGTTTTGACATTTATGCCTTTGACGTAGTCTTTGTCCCAAGGTTATGTTTCTATGACCGCACCCTTGATTTCGTTTTTATCTTTAGGTTTGATCTTAATTTGAGAATTATGTACCAACTGGAGATGAAGAATAAATGCATTTTCAACTCTGCAAGTCTCTAAGTTTCTGTATTCTCCCTTGGAAACATTTTTTTTTTCCCTTTCTGAGCTCATTTCTTTCTAAATGGAGCGAATAATGATCCAACCCAGGCTGCCATTATTTTGCTCAAAACCTTTTTACCTAAAGCTTAGAGGCACATATTCTGCCTTCTAAGTGGTCATTTTATCAAATATTTCACGACAGAATGTTGTGGTCTCCCCTTTTCAGCCTCTTATAATAGTTCCTTCCCTCTGCCTTTCCTCTACCCCTATAGCCAGTGCCACATACTTTGGTATTTTGTTTTGCCAGCACCTCAGTGATATCAAATTCTATATTCAGTTTTCTCTCAGTTAATCTGGGGGGAGGGGAACCCTCAAAATATTAAAGGCTTAAAATGACAAATGATTATTTCTTATTAGCATCAAATGAGGGTTGCTGAGAGCCCAAGACTCCTCTGGGCTCTCCTGGAGGGAGGAAGTAGAACAAGGGCTTCAGGTTGTGCCTGAAGTAAGCCACTTTCCTAGGCTTTTAATACATGTCATTGAAAAATCCTGTTTGCTGAAGCCAGTTTGAGCTACATTTTCTGCCACTTGCTCCTAAGAGAAATCAATGGATCTGCTTTAGTAAGGAGTTGAATCTGTATCCTATGAGCATGGTGGACATTAAAGGATTTCCTTCAAGGGTGCCAGGATGGCTCAGTCAGTTAAGCATCTGACTCTTGGTTTAGGCTCAGGGCATGTAGAGCCCTGGGTCAGGCTCTGCATTGACAGCATGGAGGCTGCTTGGGATTCTTTCTCTCACTCTCTCTCTCTCTCTCTCTCTGCTCCTTTCCCACTTATGCTCCTCCCTCTCTTTCTCCCCCACTCTCTCTTTCTCTCTCTCTCTCTCTCTCAAAAAATAGAATTACACTTTGAAAAAAATTGCCCCATCTGCAATAGGGAGAATGAATAGGGAAGAGTCCAAAAAGGATGGGGAGAGATCAGTTTCTAGGCCAATGGAGGAATCTAAATGACAGATGGTAGCTTGGAATAGAGTGGCAGTACTGAAGGAGACATGCTCCAATTTAAAATATTTAACAGAAGATTCATGTACTGTAGTGAATTCTATATGTGACTGAAGAAAAAGGAAATGTTATAGCTCATTCAAAGAAGCAGGATATCGGGAGCACTTGGGTGGCTCAGTAGGTTTAGTGTCTGACTTTGGCTCAGGTCATAATCTCATGGTTTGTGAGTTCGAGCCCCATGTCTGGCTCTGTGCTGACAGCTCAGAGTCTGAAGCCCGCTTCCGATTCTTTGTCTCCCTCTCTCTCTGCCCCTCCCCTTCTTGTACTCTCTCTGCCTCTCAAAAATAAATAAAGATTAAAATAAAATAAAAAATAAAATCAGGATTTTTTTTTGCAACCAAATGCATGGCAGGATCAGTGTGATAAGAGACATTGAAACAGAGCTGGTTTCATTAGAAGATAATTATTATAATTATTTCTTCAACATGTTGAATATTACATGCCCTTGAAACATCCAGATGGAGATGTTCAGTACGCAGTTGGATATTTGAAACTGAGAAGACAGATTTGGGGCCATTAAGTTAAATTTGAACATAGATAAATTCTTGAAGACATATAACCTGTTTTGTGAGCATTCTAGAATCTCTTTTGTTTTGATAATAATAATATCATAGTTGTCATCTGTTTCATATAGAAAGAGAACTTTTCTTTTCCCAAGAAATTTATAAACTCTTGAGGCACAGGAAATTTACATCTAGCACCCAGTAGAGCAGCCTGTGCTGGGTCAGAGTTTAATAAAATTTACTTAGTATATGAGGATTACAAATGCTATCATCTCTCTAGCATTTTTTTAAATTTTTGTTAATGTTTATTTACTTTTCAGAGACAGAGACAGAGCGTGAGTGGGGGAGCAGCAGTGAGAAAGGGAGACAGAGAATCTGAAGCAGGCTCCAGGCTCTGAGCTGTCAGCATAGAACCTGACATGGGGCTCGAACTTAGGAGCTGTGAGATCATGATGTAAGCTTAAGTCAGATGCTTGACTGAATAAGCCACCCAAGCCCCCCCTCATCTCTCTAGCATTTTAACTTGATGTTTCTTTTCTTTTCTTATGATTTCAAATGTGGCTTTGTTCCATCTCTCACCCATATACGTGCCCATCCATTTTGCTGGGCCTTTTTCTTGTCCATCTACTCACATACAAAAGACCACTTACAAACAGCTCCTCCCTCACTTCTGTTTACACGTAAAGATCAAGAGTGTATTTATATTTTCTACACAATTTTTGTTTTCTGTGTTTACATTGAAGCCAAATAATAGTAGGGAAGTGGGAGAGGGAGGAGAGTCTATCTGATGAATTTCGATACAGGGGGTTTTGGTTTTGGTTTTACTGTTTTATCCTTCCAGCGTGCAGTGCAGAAAGGAAAGTATTACGGATGGTTATAGATGTGCAAAGCTTGAGCAGTTCCGTGGGGGGGCTGTATTTCAATTTTCATGAATACTTCAAAAGAACTAGAGGAATATTAAGATGTGTCATCACTGACCCACTTTGAGATTTTCCACAAATAGTCTGTTCCGTTTATGTAGCAGAAATGGCTGCTAGATGAGTAACATAAAAGTGGATTTAACTCCGAGAGTAACAGGAACTTCTTAGCTTACCGTTTATTGCTGCAGCTGCAGTATGAACCAACATGTTCAGGGCCTCCACCCCACAGACACGCAGAAGTCCAAAAGCAGCCAGTCAAGCAGATAAGAGTTATGTTAAACTGGCCTCACCTGCAGGTCCCTTTCTGCATATCTTCCCACAGCAGAATGGCCCTTCCCGGCCAAAACCGGTACAATCATTTGTCACGCAAATGATACATTTCTGAATGCCAGACAGTGGAAAGACAATGACACCTGGAACCACAGCATACTCACCGCATGCCCATTATAAAATGAGATCATGTTGGAAAACATGCAGGTGTTGATCTCCAACAGCTTTATTCAAGGACATAAAACGTTTGGGCATAGAGCCACAGGTGCTTGCTTTAGCCTTTTCCTTTTTTCTTTTTAAAAAAAACTAGTGGCATATTAGGCTGGGGTAGATTGCATTTTCAGGGCTTTATTGCCTTATAAATCCTCTTTTGTGGAACAAGAAATTGTAATAGAATGAAATTTTGAGCATGCAAATATTGTAGAAAAATGGCACTTACAAAATGACTAATTTATTCACTTTCAGGCTGTTAAGATAAATTCTCCTATGGTCAACTCAAATGCAGTGACCTCTACATATCTTTGAGAGATTTGGGGGGAAAATATCCTAATTCTAAATAAATTAGCTTATTCTCGGTAAATAGCGTTTTTTCATTCCTCACCTGTCTATGCCGTATGTATAAGTCCACTTTAAACTAGGTGTCCACATTAAGCAAGTTCTTTCACCTGCTGTCTCTGGTTCTCTTCCAAGTCCCCAGAAATCCTTCAAGCCATGCTGATACCCAAATTTTCACCTCTTAGATGGAATGTTCCAGTGTCTCCAAACATCGTGCAAGGCACCAAGCACATTCCTGTTTTCTCCCTAATGGAGTTTCCAGGGGCGTGGGTGCTCATCCATGAGTGCTATCATCAGTCCAGCTATTCAGCAGCGTATCTCTCCTTTAGAGGGCTAAAGCTTCCTGTTGGTCCATCTCATCTCAGAGCAAGGACAGGAGAGAGATAAGTGGTGTTGAGAAGAATATGATTCCCTTTGGTTTGTAGTCTTTAGAGGGCCCCTGATGCATTTCAGAACCAAGTAAAACCTATTTTTAAGTTTTTATTTACATTCCCTTTCCTCCTCGGGATTCAGATATAGGTCCGAAATAACTTACATAAACTCTAACAGCAGCCAACATGCTTCTGAGGACTTTGTCTGAGGACTTCAATTGTGTTATAGAGTTACGATCTTCATCCCTGGCTCCTTCATCCCTTAGGACAAATTCCTCCATGAGATGCTCCTTAATCCCTTGAAAATAGGCTTTCTTGGGCCATCCAATCAGTTTGCCAATTCTATCTAAATTGCAACGTTGATAAATGTTGTTTATAAATCGACAAATATTTACTGAATCTTTACCATAGACTAGACATTTCAAATAAGTTTTTAACTACTTACAAAACTTTATCACTAATTTTTATTTGCTGAAAAGTATTGTCCTGCATGGCCATTAGAAACACAATCCAAAAAGGAGAATTTATTTAATTACTTTTTGGCAAAAAAAACTAATCATCGCAAAAAAATAATGAATTAATGATTGCTCCAAATGTAGTGCCTTAGCTCACATGCCATTTTGCACGTGCATACCAGTACATGTTGATGACGTTTTCTGAGTGTTAGCTGATGTCAAAGCTTCTCTTGACTTCCTTGCTCCACCAGCTTGTCCTTCTTCAAGGAAAGGCGGACCACCCAGAATGCTTCCTATACTCTCTTAATAGATCCTTTCAACAGCTTTACCACACAGATGCATTCCACACCATCTCCTTTATTACAGATGGTGAGTGATAAACCTCAAGTGGCAGAACTTGGTTTCAAAATTTATTTAAACATCCTTCATAGGTAACCTTAAATTTTCACTTCAGTATGTGAGGGTACTTCACACCTACTGAATTGGCTTTTGGAGAATCTGCTAAAAATAGAAGCCAAAAGGGAAAATTGTGTGTTACATGCTACTAGAGTCAGTTTTTTGAGCCTTTACTTTACTAGTATAACTCAGTTTAGGCAGTGGTCTCAGGGCTAAGCTAACATGAGGTAAAGTTAAGCCTTCTTTCCATTGCACATCACTGCGGATCCACAGAGGAAAGAATAGAGAGTGACTAAATTTCTCACTGACCTTTTATCACTTCTCTCTATTGTAACACTTTCATGGAATATATATATATATATATATATATATATATATATATATATATATATTATTCATTTATTTTGAGAGAGACAGAGACAGCATGAGTGGGGAAGAGGCAGAGACAGGAGGAGAGAGAGAATCCCAAGCAGGCTCCATACCACCAGCAGAGAGCCAGTGTGGGGTTTGATGTCATGAAACTGTGAGATCAAACCAGCCTATGAACAGAAACCAAGAGTCAGATGCTTAACCGACTGAGCCACCCAGTTGCCCCTCATGGAATAATATTTATGATGATATTCTCTCTCATCAATCAAATCAAATTTCCATTTCTTAAGACCCCTGTTCCCCTTTTTTTTGTCAAGGATGAGAAACAGCATAGATATCAGTACACAAATGAAGGAAAAGACAAGAAGAGAAAAGCCAGAGATCCATGGCATTAAAATATAATGACCTAAAAGTAAACCCATGAACTAATCAAGCAGGCATTTAGTGTTTGCTATTCAGCAGCATTTTTTCTGTTTTATCTTCTTTTGAATTCTTTTCATATCATCTTCCTTTTTCCAACTCATCACCTCACCATAAAAGGATTCTTGTAGATAAAAGCCTTCAAAACTATCTTGTCCAGATCCAGCATGGATATTCTGCATCAAGAGTCTTTAAATTTTTATTTAAAATCTCTAAAACATTATCAGCTCCACACCTTTCACATTAGTAACTAGCCAAAAAATAAAACTAGGACACCAGAGAAAACAGCATTTCACAGATACCAGCAGGTATACAACAGATCAAAAATCGAGTTCCTTCTTAAAACAAAATGATTGCTGTGTGAAGACCTCCATTAAACTTGGCATAAAGAATAAATGTATGAAAATTATTCCTTTCACTAAAATAGTTTCCAAAGTAGATCTCAATGAAAATCATATCCCAGCACTCCCTAATTAGAGTGAAAACTGAGCTGGAAGCCTAGATATCTTTAAAAGTATTGTTCATAGCATGAAATCTTCTGTAAAGAGGAAGATACATCTCTAAAGCTTTAATTCACGTGTTTAGGTTGGATAAACTTCCAAAAGAGCAAATAGTTATTCTCGGATTATTATGGAGTTAAAAATACAGTTAAATGCAGACGCATTTGTTAGATTTTTCACCCAGAGAGGGATCATTCTCACAGCCATCTAGTTAATAGCACACTAGTGGATAAAAATAAGAAAAAAAAAAATAGAAGCAATGTACATCCACAGAGAAACCCTGGTAGTAAATAACATAAAAACAGCAATTCACTTTCAGATAGTACTTTACAATTTAGACATTTTCACATTTTTAATCTTACATTCTTAAAGTAAGTTTTCAGAATTCATTTTTCTCATCCTTACTTTATAGACAAAATGAATATAGCTCAAAGAAGGTAAGATTTTCCTGGTATCACATAAATACATAATGACAGAGCCGGGACTTCCAGCCAGATTTCCACCTCTTTTTGCACCAGTTCAAAGGCTTTTTTTACTACATTATAGCTGCCTTAGGTAGAATTCTCATTACCTGATTAGGAAAGAGGCTAAACAAGCATAATACATTTATTCAACAATGAAATTATCAGTTGGCTACTGCACAAGGGGGTATGTGCATCATTGCAAAAACCTTTGAAACTTTTGAAAGGGGCAAAGAGATTAAATCGAAAGCAGAGAATTTTCTGGCAGACCCTTCTCGGGTTATCTGATTCCATAGAAGTCTTGAGGCTTCTCTTGCATGGGGGTCTTACAATTCTGTAAATTGTAAAAAAACTGATAGTAATAGATATAACTCTTGTCCATAAAGATAAGATTTGGCCCATGGAGATTAATTTCCAACCCAAAGATAGTGACCAGTTTTTTATCTATTAGCAAATTCATTGTCATATTCCCAATGGTCTATATGAATATTGTTTTTCGAGTCTCCTTTGAACCAGTTTTAGCTTTTACTTGTCCCCTCATTAAACTAATGAGTTAAAAAAAAAACATTTGATACATGTTTATTTATTTTTTTAAGTTTATTTATTTTGAGAGAGAGAGAGAGAGAGCACGAGCACAAGTGGGGGAGGGGCAGAGAGAGAGGGAGAGAGAGAGAGAGCATCCCAAACAAGCTCCCGCGCTGCCAGCGCAGAGCCCAGATGCAAGGCTCAAACTCACAAACTGTGAGATGGTGACCTGAGCTGAAGTCAGACGCTTAATTGACAGCTACCCAGGCACCCAGATGCATATTTGTTTTTTACTTGTATGAGAGTCATAATTTTACTGTTTGGAAAGTATTCTTATCAAATGAAACTAAATATATATCCTATAACAAATCACCATCTGATAAGGACAGATATATAAATAAATAGAGCAAAAAATATCAAATAATACAGATTTGTGAACAAAGTGATTTACAGAGAAAAATGAACTGGACAGTGGGATTGGGGAACAATGGCTTAGCTAAGTCTTAAAAAAATGGAGAAAGAGAAAAACCACAAAAGTTAAACATACCACAGGGTCCCATGTTTAAGAACATAAATTCAACCACAAACAGAGATAAAGCAATCTATTTGGCAGTAATACAACATCATTGTTTAGCATCACTACAAGTCAAAACAAATAATTTCCATTATAAAATATCCTATCTAGGGGTGCCTGGGTAGGTCAGTGGTTGAGAGCCCAATTCTTGATATCAGCTCAGGTTGTGATCTCAAGGTTGTGGGATTAAGCCCCACGTTCGGCTCCATGCTGAGCATTGAGCCTGCTAGGGGTTCTCTCTCTCCCTCTCCCTTTGCCCCTCTCCCTTATTGCATGCATTCTCTCTCTCTAAAATAATAATAATAATAATAAAATATCCTACCTAAGTTGCAATACAATAGGCAAATGAAGTAGAAAATTGCACTACCATTTGTTGAATTCAATTTTTTTTTGTCCAAACTGGATATACAGTCCCTAAAAGATTATTTCCTTAATTATAATTATTTCAGCTGAATAGTTTCATATTTGTAAAGATTAAATGCTCATTAAGAGCAAGTTCTTTTTCTAATTCATTTCATTAGCTAACTTAACACTAAGGAAAGATTATTGCCCATAAAATCCATTTCATAGATATTTGATAAATTTAATGAATATTTGACTTCATGCTGGCACTTCCCCCTGAAGTAGGAAGGAGGAAATTCCATTCATCCTGCAAATAGCCTCAAAGTTTCCTTCTACTTGAAACTGACTTGTTAATTTACAGTACCTATATCTCTATATAGCATCAGTTTCATTATGTCTTCTAATATATTGCTGCTTGTAGTTTACATCATCATATTTTCCTCTCTTAGAATCTAATCTCCTTGGGGTCGAGACACTTATTTATGTATTTCTATTTATGTATTTAACTCAAATGCTTGCCATGGTGCATGTGCAAATATCTGTTGCATGAACTTATTTTTTTTTTTAAATGCTTACATGGCACTAAAAATACTTGAAAAAGTAAAAAAAATGCTTTGAACATAAGAAAATAAAAATTGTTTTCCCTAAATAGTTCATTTACTTGAGACAATAATCTCAATTACCCCAGAATTAGTTTTAAAATTTTAGTACAAAAAAAAATATTATCTGTGCTACTGTTCAGCAGTCTGTACTAAAGTTACATAAATACAGAAAATTTATAGAAGCCATAAATATATGTACATCTATTCCACAACATATACAAACAGCGAATAAGAAAATGATATCAAAGAATGAAGGACAGCAGGAAATTTTATAGTCACTGCTTTGTGGCAATATTATGATTTACTGAGCTTTATTTTTACCAATAACATCCCCTATAGTCTGCATGTGATTTTCAGAAAATTAGTCAATTTTTGTATCATCTGAGGTTCTGTAAATGACTATTTTGATGATGAATAAAAATCTATCCATAAATAACCTATCCTGAGACATTGGCAAATGACACAACACTATGACTGCATTAGTAATTCATACCACCGAATGAATAATTTGGACAAAAATATCCTAGAACATGCCAAACAAAGGGATCATCCAGAGAATGTGTGATGCAAGGTAGCTATCAGAAGAACATGTGATCTGAGAGAAGCCCATAGCCATAATGGTAAGACCAAGGGAGTCTGAAGTGAAGGAGAAGTGAGACTGATTTCATGTTAGGTTGATTCAAGGATTGGTATGACTAGGGAGAATGCTAGATTCATTGAAATAGAATTCTTAACTTGACGATTTTTAAAATCACTCTTTTTCTTGAGTATTAATAAAGGTTGAATGGTGTTTACCTAAATAAAGGTTGAATGGTGTTTACCTAAAAGAAATGATGAATTCTTAACCCCCGTACCTGTGCATGTAAACTTATATGGAAATAGGATCATTGCAGATGTAATTAGTTAATATGATGTCATACTGAAGGTGGGCTCTTAATCCAATGTAACTAATGTCTTATAAGAAGAGGGAAATTTGGACTAGGTATAGAAGAAGACAGGCATGTGAGATTGGAGGGATGCATTTACAAGCCAAGGAATGCCTGGAGACACCAGTACCTGGAAGGGGCAAGGAAGGATCCTCCTCGAGAGTCCTTGGAGAGAGCATAATTTTGCCAATGCCTCAATTTCAGACTTCTGGCCTCCAGATCTATAAGAGAATAAAATTCCAACTGTATTAAACGACCTAGTTTGTGGTAATTTGTACAGCAACACTAGGAAACTAATGCAAATACCTTCCTAGGCACTAAAGTAACAAAGTCTATTTTAAGTAGTGGTTTTAACCTACTTACTTTGGTGATCATAATGACTGGATAATGTCATTATCATTAGCACAGAAAAAGAAAATACTGAACTCTTGTAGTACAGTCATAAAATTGATATAAAAATCTGGCTAATGGTGGTGGCAAAGATTATCATGTGCCCGATGCATGATCTTACTCTCCACAGCCACAGGTAGTAGGCAATATTATCCTCATTTTACAGAAGAGGAAAAGCAGGCACAAGTAGGTTAGGAAGTATCACAAGGTAAAAGGTCACAATTTAAATCCAAGTCTTTCTGATTCCATGCAATATTCTTCTGCACACTGCCTTTAGTCCTTCTTCTAAATCTACACAATAACAATCTGATTGATTTTTCTTAATTGAATTGACTATATGTGTGGGCTTTTAAAGCCTCCTATAGGGGCACCTGGGTGGCTCAGGTAGTTGAACACCAGACTTTGGCTCAGGTCATGATCTCATGGCTAATGGGTTTGAGCCTGTGTCAGGCTCTGTGCTGACAGCTCAGAGCCTGGAGCCTGCTTCGGATTCTGTCTCCATTTCTCTCTGCCCCTCTCCCACTTGAGCACTGTCTCTCTCTCTCCCTCAAATATAAATAAACATGAAAATAAATAAATAAATAAATAAATAAATAAATAAATAAAGTTGCCTCCTATAATAATGAATCAATGGAAAAGAATTTGCTCACATATCACAAGCATTTATCTGAATTCTTTTAGTCCTGTCAATCAGCATAAGATAATTACCACAGAACATATTTCCTCTCCTACTCATAAATTCTCCATATGTCTCCTGCATGTCTTACATTTCCCCCAAATCAAATGATTCTGACTTGTCCCTTCAGGGAAATGGCATGCATATTGATTACAATGAGAATGGGCTTTGATGTCTTCTAATCCCTGTGTGGAGTTTCTGTGCTGCCCCTCAGAATGTCTTGACTGTCTCCTGCATCCTCAGAGCCCAGTTTCCTCATTGTAAACTGAGGGTTAGGCTAGCTGCTTAGCATAATGGCAGGCACACACTAAGCTATTATTACAATTATGCCTTCAATAAGTATACTTTACGTAGAACTAGGAAAATGTGTGGATTCTATGAAATTGACCACAAATATATTGTGAGTTATATAATTTAAACCATCAGCTTTCTAGTTTCTATCATGAAAAGGAATTTTAAAAAAAAAGACACAGAAATCAAAGACAGCATTTTCTTTCCTGTGTTATTTAAAGAATTTCCTACAAATCAAAACAAAATAGTTCTGAAAAGCTAATCTTCACAATACGAAAGATTCTGTAAAGGTTCAAATTCTATATAGAAAATAAATGACTTATATAAGCAGATTTAGCACCAAGCTGTTTCCACATTTCCTCTGATAAAACATAATCACCCCATATTTCCCATCCAAATCACTTTTGCATCATAATAGGAACCAAATGGTAAAAATAAAAGGTATTTACTGGGATTTTTTTTTTCTTGAAAATTCAGTCTACCCAAATGATTGAATACTCACAAAAAGGTGTTAAGGAAAATGATGATGGTATCAAGGGAGACAAAATACATTTTCTTTTTTAAAATGGTATCTACTTTCAAATTAGGTACTTCTTAAATTTTGTTTTCATCATCATTAGGATTAATGACAGTGAGGCAGTAAAGTGTAGTGGCTGAGAGTGTGGACTCTTTAATCAGGGTTTTGGGTTATCATCCCTTCTTCACCGCTCTGCTTGTGAGGACTTGGGCAAGCCATACATCCATTCATTCCTCAGTTTCCTCATATGCAAAGTATAAATATAAATAATACTAATCTCATAGAGTATCTGAGAAAATTATATGAATGCATGTGAAATGCTTTAAGACAGTGTCCAGCACATAGATAAGCATCATTTAAAATTGAAACTACTATTAATATTCAAACTTATGGTGTGTCTTATGAAGAAATAGTGTCAAATAGCTATTTAAAAATAATACAAATAGCTACCATGCACTGAACACGTATTCTGAGCCAGGCCCTATAATGTGTACACTAAGCTATATACAGGATTACCATCCCAATTTCACAGATGATGGAACTAACGAGTATATAGAGGAGTTATCATTGCACACTCTAGCAACTGGGAGAACCAAGTTTGTTTTTGCTGTCCCTCAACTGTGTACCAAACACTCAGAGGGATTCTTAAGATACAAAAAAACCTTCCATCAGGTCTCTTCTCCTGACGCCAGATAGGTTTTCATTTTGAACCTGGTTCTAAAATTATCTTCTCTAAAAGAAGAGACTGATATAGTGACTTTTGAAATCACTTGTGAAAGTGATTCAGCAAGGGAACACTTTTAGGAGAGGAATGAGAGGGAAGTAAAATAGGGCACCTATCAAGATGTGGTCTCTGTTGGAGATTAGCTGTGTCTTGGAGTATCAGTTGTACCACACACTTAAGGGGCCAGCCCTTTGTACCCTGTTTGTCAGTCAGTAGCCTTTGACAGCCCCAGGAGTTGGGGAGCAGAGGGCAAATGGTCTCCTGAGCAAGACAGCTGCCACTTCTCCAAAGCCAATGCTGTGAACAAGGGGCAGCTATGAGCCCTTAGAAACCCCACTGCTCCCAGTATCTGGGGAGAGGGCACACTGGCCCAGGGAATGGGCACCAATAGCATATACTTCCATCCACCTTTTGTTATAAGGTCTTTCTTTAAGGAGACCCAACCTCTCCTTTAGTCAATGAGTTCTATATCTGATCACATGATCACAGGCTCAATTCTAGACATTAGGCAAAGGATGTTGACTCCTACTGGATAGCTGATTTCAGCATTCTGCTTATTTACTTTAAATATGTATTTATATCTATATATAGACATCTATATATACATATACTTCTAGATAGATAGATGATAGATTCATAGATAGATAGATAGATACATGTAAATATATATTCAGTACTTCTGCTGGCTACCTATTTGTTCTGACCTGGGAACATCATGTTCTATGAGCATTTCCATAGATCATGGTGAGCCAGGTGCCTGCCCCTGGCTGGTATCCTGACCTTCCTGCCCATTTTGGTAATTACATTCACATTATTTCTGGCACAGAAGTGCTGCCACCTGGCTTTTGTTATGCTGGGATCCTATCATCTCACTGATACAAGAGAGCATGTGCCTGTAATAGCATGTCTTCCCATCAGCCCTGTAGAGAGAAGACAACCTCAGTTGAGTTTCTCAGTGATACTGGTGTCCTCCTTATAAACACATACCTTTTCCATCTTGGGAAACAGTCATTTCATGGGTTTCCAATATTTTATGGTGGACCCAGTCTAATATGCCCAATTCTTTTTGCCTTTTTTTTTTAAATCCTTGACTCCAGTCTGTCACAGATTTCTAGCTTCTGTACTTTATTTAGCATGGGCCATTTAATTTTCCAAGATTATAAGAGCCAACCAAACAGTATATTAGGAATACTTTCCAAGCCCCTTGCCAGGGTGTTAAATCCTGTGTTGTGAGAGAATGTTCTCAAACCAAAAGACTGCATTTTTCAGCTTTTAGTCTTTGATCCAGCTCTCTCAGAATACACTGCTGGGCACATTTTCTTTTTTCCTGTTGATACATGTTAGCCAGATCTTGCAGCTCCTTTGGCATATAATCCATCTCCTCCCTTAGTAGGCCAAGCTCTTTCTCAGTCAGGTTTTGCTTAATGCTGGCCTGATTAACATGGTTCATACCAAATATAATAAATAAGTGTCTGCTTTCCCATAGTGATTTTTGCATTTTAAACATAAATACTGTTAACTCAAATGCTTATTTTTATGCAAACATTTCTCTAACTAGGAAAATGATTTCACTGGAAACATTTTAACCTTCTTTCTCCCAGTATGCATGGCTCTGAGGGTAGGAGTGGAGGCAGATTCCAAGGAGGACAAGCATTGTTTTGTAAGGCATCTGCCTCATTTGAGCCCTCTCCATTAGTGGGGGTGTGGCGGTGCAGGTAGAGTTGGCTAGTATTAAAGCTAAGAGGTGAATCTCAAGTACATCAATCTAGATATCCCAATCTTAAGTTTCAGGACCCCACTCCTTTCTCATTAAGGCTCTGTTTTTGGCCTAGGATACTTGCCTAGACTAAAATTCCATCTTCCTTACAGATTTCCCAGGTTTACAGTTAGGTTCTGTGTCTCATCTTGAGCTTTGTCTGTTGTCTGGCTGTGGGCAATAAGTCTCTAAAAGGGCTGCCCAGGAGGCTTTCCAACCCTCCTACAAGGGTGATCAAAGATGTGGGTCTCTCATTTTCTCCTTTCAATACATCAGTGACACTTAGCAACAAACATCACATTCCACACTCCTTATAATTACCGTATACATTATACCTGAAACATTAGAAATGTTACACCAGCTAGAGAATTCCCTTTCATCAATGGCCTGTTCTCGTTAATTGGTGACAGTGTGAGGCATCAGTGTTACAGCATTCCAGGCCCTCCTGATATTTTACTTATCTTACTGGGATATTTATTGCCATCTTGCTAACAAGTGAGTCACCTTCACCACTCCATTCTTACAGTCGGCTTTCAAGAATCATTTTGGCACTATTGTAGGTCAGGATTTCACAAATCAGAGCCTTAGATGGGTCACCCTTTTGGAAGTGATAAAGAAATACTCTCATGAGGAGACCTAGGGTTCCAGCAGGAGGCAGTAGGAGTGAGGGAGTGGTCTTTGTATCCCAGAGTCTGTGTGGCAATGGGGTCTGGCTGTGGTTAAAGTCCTCTGGGAGGCAGTTTCATTCCAGGTGAGGGCAATGCTCCTGCAAAGGGGAGATTATGAGCCAATAGTCAATAGCTGAGTGTAAGTGTCCTTGCCCTATATAGAGGATCTTGGGAGCACATTAACAGCAGCCACCATGCCATGTTTCTGAAACATAATTCAAAGCAGTGCTTCCAAAACATAATACCCATGTATCAGTTTTTTTTTCACTTGTTACTTATTTTGCTCTACTTATCACATTACTCTCCCCCAATGTATATATTTTTACCACATTTTATGCTGTTTTTCCACACATTTAACTCAATTATTAAGTTCCTGTAGTGCAAGAGATTATGTCTAATTTACTTTATATTTAAGAAATTAAGCTACCTGCCTGGGATAATCTACAGCTTCAAATGTGGATGTTGACACTCCCAAAATTCTCTATTTGATTGTCAGAAGCATGGCAGAGGGCAACATTTCTCCTTCCAGCTTATACCACCAAAAATGAAGGCTCTCGTGTGTTATTCTCTGGTCACATATAAAGAATTCTCTTGGGGCAGCTGGGTGGCTCAGTTGGTTAAGCATTTGACTTTGGCTCACATCATGATCTCATGTTAGGTGGGTCAAGACCCAATGTCGGGCTCTGTGCTGACAGCTCAGAGCCTGAAGGAGCCTGCTTCAGATTCCATGTCTCCCTCTCCTCTCTCCTTTCCTTGCTCTCGCTCTGTCTCTAAATAAATAAATAAATAAATAAATAAACATTGAAAAAATTTAAAAAGAATTCTCAGTCAATACTTTTATTCTTGAGTAGGCTTTTTGAGGACATAAAAATTTTTAAAAAATGGGGCCTCTTAGTGACTTAGTCGGTTAAGCTTCTGACTCTTGATCTAAACTCAAGTCTTGATCTCAGAGTCTTGAGTTCAAGCCCCATGTTGGGCTCCATGCTGGGCATGGAACCTACTTAAAATAAATGAATAAATAAATAAATAAATAAATAAATAAATAAATAAATAACAGAAGACTCCCTTGCCGAATTATCAACACTAACTAAAACCTTCATGCATAAGTGTAAATTCATTCATATTTTCAGAAAAACCAAGAGCACGATAGGAATAGCATCTGAAGGAGCAAAGGTCCATCACATCAACAGTGGAAGTAGCACAAGCAGTGGAAGAGAGCATATTGCTCAAGATTTTCAGACTCTCAGAAGACAGTTGTTTAAAGTGAGCAATATAAAGGGAATTTTGTTTTTAATTTTAGTATTATTTTTTTTAATCTTAGAGAGACAGAGACAGATACAGAGAACATGAGTGGGGGAGAGAGAGCACAGAGCCCGCCAGGGGGTTCAACCCCACAACCCTGGGATCATGACCTGAGCTGAAATCAAGTGTCAGATGTTCAAATCAGGTACCCCAGGTGCCCCTACAGGGGAATCTTTTTAGAGATTTATGCTCCAACAGTGATGCCAGACCCCCAAACTTTGAACATGCAACAGCAACAGAGAACCTGATATGGAGGACCACACTTCCAGATTGGTTGTCCACCACCCTCAAGGTGATACTTGAAACCACCCCCACCCTCAGAAACGTGGCCGTATAAGGGCAGAGTCTGGGAGTTGGAGCAAGAAGAAAGATTTACCTGTTAATCCTAGAAGTTGAGGGCCTTAATATTATACTTTGAAAAACTACATTATTTTTCTTCCCAAATTGGAAACAACTCAGTTATGTATATGTGTCATGATTGAAAACAAACCAGTCATTTGTTAGATTAGTAAATCGGAGGAAGAGAGAATAAATGACTATGTGAATTTGATCTGTGAAATTCCAGTACCAAAATGTATTAGCTCAAATGTGCACAGGTTAATGCAAAGAAATCCTACAATATTTCAGAAGATTATAGTCTGAAACTACCCCACAATTGCTTTCAATGACAAGTTAGAAATGTGATTCTTTTTTCTTGTTGTACGTGATTGGACTATTAATGCCTGTGGGTAAAGAAAATTCTTCTCTAAGGACTCATACAGAAATCATCAGTAAAGTGTTCCACATTATGTAATTACATTTTTGTTTGCTTAATATTTAATAGGCTCCATGTAAAGGATGTGAAAATGTTTCAATAATCTTCACACCTAAATTTAGAGGATACTATATTTCAAGTTAGACTGCATATCAACACTCTGTATAGAAACATTACATCAAAAAGACATGTTAGCTTTCTAACCTAAATTTTTATTGTTGGTCAAGAAGGTACCTGTGTACATTTCCTCATTCTCAAATTTCCTTCTCTTTATATTACATCTTGCAGTATCTTTTTGTTTCTTCATAATTCCATTCAAACTTCTGCTTTGTGAAACTTGCCGTGCTCCCACCAACTCGCATTGAAGTAGGATTGATCCGATTTTCTTCATTGTATTTATTCTTCTTACATCATCTTTGTTACAATACCTACAACATCATGTTGTAAATATCATTTACTAATTTGGAATCTATATAAGTTGGTGATCTTGAAGGTGGGTGTCCTTTCTTATTCTGTTTTACCAGCAACTTATACAGTGTCAAGATCTTATTTAACAGTGCTCAACCATTTTTTTAAGTGAATAAATATATGAATAGATTTTGTCAGAAATTATTACAGAAATATTTAACATGCTCTCTACTTCTTTATTTCCAGAGTGTAGGTATAGTCAGTATTCAGAAACGCAAAGTCTTAATACTATGGGAGTACATATGTGCCATATTATGTCCTTCTGTTTTGTTGTCTTGACTTGGAAAGCCCTAAATTTCCTTTAGCATCTTTTCAGACTGAACATTTGAACAAAATTTAATTAATGGCCAATTGAAAACTCCCCATGACTCTTGATTACTACTGGGGGAAATAAGGGAATAAGGAACTATGTTTTCTTCCATAGGATTTAAACTCTTTCACCAAGATTTTAGCTAATATTCAGAAGGATTGTTCTCCCCAAAATAGACTCCACCATGCCAACTTCATCTCCCCTCATTTTTTAAGCAAAAAAAATGTTGTAAGGAAAAGGACTTTGAGCCAATTAGAAAATTTCAAATGGTAAGTTTTATCTCTGGTTTACAGATCCTTAAAATAATTGTTGACATTTATGTTTCAAAATTTCACCAGTTTCAACCTTCACAGATCTTACATTTAACTTTCTCATTAGCCTGCAAGTCTGCAGTACCTGAAGATGATTGCCTAAGGATGTTATATAGACTTGTCTTTATGAGATGTCATCTGCACTGTAAGTGAGCTTTTTAAACTACTAGAAAGCCTTTTAGCAACCAGAGAAGAAAAGCTAGATTTTCCAAAGGGTTGATCTCTACAACAGTGCAGTCAATTGTTGCTGGTAGGCTTTTGTTGATCTGCAATCATCAACACACTTAATTCTTGAAACGAAAAAAGTCTTGAAGTCTGTAATATAAACATTAGATGCCCTGAAAATTTTTACTTCTATTTTAAAGGTACAACTTATCATCAAAATCATGCTCATTGCAAGTGTTTTCTTGGCAATTTACTTGTCATAAATGTCTATTGCACTGACATACTCTGCATGGAGTAGTATATGTTTACTCTCACGTACTTATGAATTTGTAAACAGATGCAGTGACAGTAAAGGTAAAAAATATTATGACTTGCAAACCTCCAGTGATGAGATTTGTTTTGTTGTAATTCCACATTCAAGGTCTAAACTGAATCCAAATTTCAAAAAAGAGAAATACATTATCATTTTTTCATACTGTGAACACATAAAAGCACATGTTGCTTTTGCGTATTGGGAAAGTGTGAGTGGGAAAAAATAAGTCCATATGAGACAGATTTTTTAAGGCACCTTAAAAGAGAGGGAAAAAATTTGAAAATAAAAGAATTTGAGTGTACAACTGCCTTATATAGTTGTGGCAGGTAAGATAAAGATAAACACAGAGAAATCATACATATCCAGACCTCATTTCAAACTTCGAAATGTCTTAAAATTGCCCTATTATCTCAGGATACTCCACTTTTGTCACTGTATAAAAATAGCCTGTTACGTCAATCATGATATTGGAGATTATGGTCGGAGCAATATATATTTCAAGAACATTCATTTATTTATGCATGTATCAATTCATCCTGCATGTATTTACTGTGTTCCTATTTTGTACAAATAGATGTGACAGAAATTTCTCCTCTCTTAAAGTCTTTTCTTGGAGCTAATATTCTAGAATATCTTTTCTTTTTTTGTACATTTTTAGTTGATGGCTACAAATGGCCCGTGACAAATGATGACAAATAAAACATTGTCTGCCTCAGGTATCATCAATCAGCCTTTCATTTGCTTAATGTTTATTCAAGAATAACTTTGTGTAATCTGTGTTTATCTTAAAGAGGCCTAAGACATTCCTTTTATACATATCCTCTGTAATATACTCAGTTATCAAAATAATGACTGCTTTTTTGATATTTTAGATATCAGATTTTTTTAATTAAATAAAATTAGATATGCCATGTGATGAATGTAACACAACTCACACACATACTTGAAATTTAAGTTCTTTCATATTTAAACACTTTTCTTTTGTGATACATCAAGAAAGACAAATAAAACAGAATAGAGAAGTCAGAAATAGATCAAATATTAAATTTATTAAATGAAATAATTGATGTAGACATGTATCTACGTATGTATGTATGCAGGACCTGAGTATCCCAATATCCATATGAGGAAAAAAACAACAAACAAACCTTGACTCCTACCTCACATTATACACAGAAAATAAATTGAGATTAGTATAGACTAAACATAAACCCTAGAGTAATCCCAACCTTCCTTAAATTTTTCCCATCTAACACACTAAATATTTTACTTTGTATTGAATTGTATTTTTGTTTTGTTTTGTTTTGTTGCCTGCTTCCTCCATCTAGAACAGAAGCTATAGGGAAATAAGATTTTGTCTACTTTTGTTCTTTTATAAATGTGCCGTGTATAAGTTGCTCAACAATATTTATTGAATGAATGAATGCCTTAGAATAGTTTGCCTTTGTATGAAGAGGTAACATGGTCCACAATATGGTACAAAGGTCTTGATCAAATTCTCTAAAGAATTTTTATCCTTTCAATTTCATCAGAAAATCAAAATCTCATATTAGAATGATAGCATCCACTCCTATTTATTATGTACCACCTGAGTGTCAGGGACCATGTGAGATACTTTACAACGAACATCTTATTTTTCTATGTAATATTCCATAAAATAGCATCAAAGTGAGAAATTAGGGCTTCTGGTAGCTAAATAACTTGCTTACAATCACAGAAGTAGATAGTTGAGCATGATTTAATCTAGGTCTGTCTGAAACAAATCTAGTTTGTGTTTACTAAGTGAAACATAATATGTATAATGTACTTAAATATACTATGTAACATACTGATATGAAATCACAAGGCATCTAATTCTTTTTAAAATTAATTTTAGTTCCTCTTTTTGCACTTTAAGACCTTTTCTTTCTGTTATTCTGAAACAAATTTTAAATTTTCTATTGAAGCATAGTTGTGGAATGATTAAGATACAGCACAGAAAATATAGTCAGTAGTATTCTTTTTTTTTTTAATTTTCCTTTTAACGTTTATTTATTTTTGAGACAGAGAGAGACAGAGCATGAACGGGGGAGGGTCAGAGAGAGGGAGACACAGAATCCGAAACAGGCTCCAGGCTCTGAGCTGTCAGCACAGAGCTAGACGCGGGGCTCGAACTCACGGACCACGAGATCATGACCTGAGCCGAGCGGAAGTCGGCCGCTCAACCGACTGAGCCACCCAGGCGCCCCTGGTGAGTAGTAGTCTAATAGCATTACATGGTAATCAGATGCAACCACTACGCACTTGTGGTGACCTTAGCATAATGTATAGAGTTGTTGAATCAGTATGTTGTACACCTGAAACTAATGTAACACTGTGTATCAAGACACTTATTCTTAATTCAAATGTACATCTAAGATAGAATAAAAGTTAAGGAATTAGCTGGAGTTAATTCTACCTGTAAAGATGGAGTTTCCTATTAATGCCAGATTAAGTCAACAAGTTTTCTGATAATGCTGAATCTGAGCCATGACAGAAGTTTTCAATAGAGGACCTTTTTTTGCCCAATTACACAGAGGTATTAAATATATTGGAACAGAAAATATTTCTTCATTTCATGAAAAGTTGAAATCAGATAATTCCACAATAACCGTAGCTTAGTTTACTTGATATATTGGAAAAATTTGTGTCAGTATTTACTAAATCAGTTTACAATAGTCATTTTAGAGCATATTCTGTTTTGGAAAAATGACAATGAGCACTTCTGTGAAAAGATGTCTGTGTCTGTAGTGAAATAAAATAACACCCTAGAAAGAAAAATGGTCAGCTTTTGCTCCGAGAGTCTCCAGAACGAATAATTGATCTATCTGTTATCAGAATTTCTGGGAGCATAGCAGAAAGTAAGGTGGACAAGTTACTCTGAGTTGGTATCAGAGGGTATTGGTTTGCAGCTTAGAAATCAGAAACATGGAGTAGTAAACCCAAAGTTTGAAAGAAATTTCAAAATTCTGTGTTCTAACCTAAAGAAAAACTCAAAATTATAGTTCTGCCTATCTGGCACAGTTTCTCAACTTTGGCATTATTAACATTTGGGGTTGGAAAATTTGCTGTGGAGGGCTACCCCATATGCTGTGGGATGTTTAGCTGCCCTGCTGGCTCCTACCCACTAGATGCCAATGGCACCATCCCCCAAGTCGTGACAACCAGAAGTGTGTGCAGACATCGCAGATGTCATCCCTCCCCCATTTATAACTGCTGATCTAATATGTTGGTTGGCATTTCCAAAATTTAAATTCTTTGCAACTACATCTAATACACTAGTTATTAAAGAACACTTAAATTTATCTCTCAAGTACCACTGGTGAGAAGCTGAGTTTTCTTTGCCTGCTGATACCAATGTTGCTGGATGTGTGCTGCAGACCTTGTCATATTTATAGCCTAAGACTCTGTGTTTATCAAATAATGAAACTAGTATATTAATATTATACCCAGCATTGTCATCTTTAGAACTGCATTATCCATCCTCTCAGCTAACTTAAAATGAATCGTTCTCTTACTGATCAACATTTTTCACTGAAATGATAAGATACAAAATGTATTTTCTTAAAGTGAATATTAATATGTTGGTCTTATACCTGATATTAAAGATGAGACATGCAAATTAATATCTAATAAAATTATGTACTGTCATTGAAATAAATTTTGCTCTGTGGTACTGAAATGAAAGGCTGTAGACTTGGAGACTTGGTGATGCATTGGAGAGGGAATGATTCCTGCAGTTTATTCACTGGGGCAGTTAGACAATAAATATTTAATGAGCATCTACTCTGTGTAACATATTATTTCTAAGGAAACAAAAAAGTATCCACTAGCCAAAATTCTTCATGGAGTTTATGTCCTAGTTGAGAGAGCACATAATAAGCAAATGGACAAATACAGAAAAATATAATTCTACGTTGATACGTAGGAAGCAAAGCAGGACAAGGACTAGAGAATTTTACATGGAATGATCAAGGAAATCTCTCCTCGTGGGTGATACAATAAAGAGAATCCTGAATAAAATAGGAGAGCAAGCTTCATGGAGACCTGGGAGAAGAGAAGAATATTCCAAGAAGAGAAGAAATAAAGTGCAAAATTTGAAGTCAGAATCAGGTTAGCCTATTGAAAGATTGGCAAGGAAATGAGTGTGACCAAATGAAGTGAGTAAATAGGAATGTTACAGGAACCGAGGTTGGAGAAGTAGGCAAGAGTCCAGTCACACAGAGCCATTGAAGTGAGGCGAAATTTGGTCATTACTCTCAATGGGGAAGACTCTCAATGGATCTTATTTACATTTATAAATGGTCTGGCTGCTCTGTAAAAAAGTGTCCATAAAGTGAAAAGAAGTGAACAGTGAGAATTATAAGGAAGACACTGCATTGCATAGCCTTGGGGAAATGCTGGTGGTTTGGCTAAGGACAGAATCACTGGAGGTGATGAGAAATAAGCAGACTCAGGAGATATTTTGAAGAAGGAACTAACAGGGCTTGCTGCAAGACTGAATATTCACTGTGATTGAAAGTACTCAAGAACAAGTTAAAGGAGGTGGTCTTGAATGACAATCTGAAAATTAGTGTCATTTTCTAAGATGGGGAAACTGCAGAAGGAACAGGTGTGGGGTAGGAGTGTAAGAGGGAGATCAAATGTCTTTTCACATTAAGTTTGACCTGACCTCTAAATATTAAACAATACCATTTTATCTAAAAGGCAAATCAGATTTTTTCCTTTCACTTATCTTTTAGTTACTAGTTTCGTACATTTTTCTTGATACATCAGGTTTCCTGCTTATCCCCAATTTATTTATTTATCTTCTAGCTGTGCCACAGAAAATATAGGAGTTTTAATCGGTGTTTATCACAGTTAGTGATTTTATTTTCTTTAAATGCAGCATTATCTATCTAAGCCTGAGTAGCTTGCAAAATAAAGCCTGTGAAAAAAACAAGGCATGAGTAAATTAAATTTTAGAGGTCTACCTTTCTTAGACAACTGGTAAATACTGACAAATACTGATTTGAAACACAAATGTTTAATGTTAAAGTATAACTTTTCAAACTTTAAATTTTGCTTAATTCTAACACTTTGGATGTGTGTACAGCCTGTGGGGTCTCTTCTCAAAAGTATGCAGTTTGACATGATAAAAATCCAAGATTGTGCTCTGAATGTGTAAAAAAGCAATAAATCTCGGGATTCCTGGGTGGCTCAGTTGGTTAAGTTTCTGATTCTTGGTTTTGGCTCAGGTCATGATCTTATGGCTCATGAGTTCAAGCCCAACATCAGGCTCTGTGCTGACATTGCAGAGTCTGCTTGAGATATTCTCTCTCTCTCTCTCTCTCTCTCTCTCTCTCTCTCAATATCTCTCTCTCTCCCTCTCTCTGCCCCTGCCCCACTTGCATGCTTCCTCTCTCTCTCAAAATAAATAAATAAACTTAAAAGAAACAGTAAATCTCAGTTTGATCACATTTGATATACTAACTCATTGGGAAATAAAAAAGCTGCAACACACGGCTTCATAGTAAAAGTACAACTTATAATTATGACTGCTGTTAACTAGTATTCCACATTAGTACCTTTTTTTATATAATACTTTAATTGAAAATCAAACCAAAATCAAAGAGCAAGCATGTATTTATAGAGTGTCTTGAAGTATTTCAGCACAAGTCCATTTTGTAAAACTTTCCATGGGCTACCTTTTTAAAATAAAGCCTGAACTGCAAACATTATTTCAGCAAATTATATTTTATTAATCCATTGATATCTTAGGAATAATGATCTGTTTCTGAACAGATCTTAAAGACGTGTTCCCTAAAATAAATTGAGAAAAGGGAAAGATCAGAACCATGTGGTATTCCTGAGTCAGAAGCTACTCTACTAGGAAGTCTGAAGGCACTTTTATGATCCATAAGATTAGGGAGAGGAGGACAGGACAAGAACAGAGAAAGTAAGGGAAATATAAAGACATTGTCCTGCTGCACTATTTAGTCTGGGCCCAGTCCTTGCCTACTACATTGCTCTGGCTTTTTAGTAAAGGAATATTACATATAGTTTGAAAAAGCTTACTTCCACGCAAGTCATTGTCCTTTGGAATTCACTTTATACTCATGGAACAAAGAAAACAAAAATATAAATGAGACAAAGCTCTTAAGTCAGATAAATGAATTTTATCATACTCTAGGCAAGAAAAGTAAATTCTATTATTTCATTATGCTAAAAGAAACATTAGCAACTCCTGGGGTTTAGTAATAGGACATAGTCTGTTTTACCTCTAGGTCATTTGATAATTTTAAGTGACCTGTGGAGACTGAAAATGTTCTATGCTGTTTTCTATCTCTGTGACAGCAGGACTGGGGAAAAATGATTAAGAACAGTCTTTACGTATGAAAATAATGAATGAATATTCATAAATGAATATACAAGAACAATTTATATTCAGGAAACAGTTAACAAAAATATGTTTAGATTATCACACTTAAAATTATGAAAATTAACTAAATCCACTACATCTTTCAATACTTGGTAAATTTTGAATTTGACCTTTAGTATTAGACTCTGAAAATAGGTAACAGTCAACTGCAGTCTTACTTAACTTGGAAAAATAGCATATTTACTAAATCTCACTTTAAAGCATACCCATGAGTGGTAAATCTACTAAAAGTACAATAATAAAAAAAATTTTAAAAAAAGGATCCAAAAAATTTCAATACACATTTATTTCTCTATAACTGAATTTAAATTCTAATACTGGTCCTTATTTAACCTAGAGGTCTCACTGTAACACAATTCAGGTCAAGGGTAAGTCACCAATCATCTAATTTTTTTTTTTTTTAGTTATATACAGGACTTTTTTTCCCTTCTTCCTCCCCCCCCCCCCCCCATTGAGTTTCAGGATTCTTTTTGAATTTGTTCTGAACTCTGGAGGTTAAATAGTATCTCTGGAACTCTGATGGTGATGGTAGGGTTGGTGATTGTGTTGTTCGTAGTCCTTAATCATTATCACTGATTATCATTTAAATACATGCCATCCTCACTGGCTCCAGATGTCAGCAACTACCTTCTTGGAGACCACTAAGACACTCATGCTCAGCATCTTGGGTTGATCAAGTCTTTGTATGTATGACTTTTTCACCATGACACTGTTCAGATAGGTCAACTTTTCTTCAGGCATATCTTAAGCCCTGCAGGTTGGACAAGAAAAACTCCTATACCTTCCTCCTTCCCAGAGCATTTAGCTTCAGCAATTGACAAATGAATAGGAGTTTTTCAGGTGTCTCATGAGAATGTCAAGTCTCCTAGAAAATTCCTCATGCCCAGTGACTTCTTATTTACTCAGCTAAAAGCCCAGGTGTAGTATAAAAGAAGCGTTTTGGGTTGTAATGCAACTGACATTAAGCTTTTGATTGCTGAGGCATCCATTTCAAAGACATAGATCTTAAATAAACAAGTGGCCAGGTGCATGACACAGCTATTAGCTAAACAACTAGATGAAAAACCAGGCTGCCCCCCACGCATGAAGTTTTCATTTTAGAAAGTCCTGGGTAACCTAGACAACTGACCAAATGAGTGACCCTGAATCCTAATACACATTTTTATGTTTTAAATTTGCCAGTAAAGAGTGAGCCCATGAAGCCCTAAGCTCCCACCGTCAATTCCAATAAAAGCGGTACCCAAGGTGCATGCTTTCTCTCTCTTTCTACCTGCAGCTTTGTGGTATGTCCCCTGGCATGCCTGTGCTGTCTAGGACATGTGAGTAATAACTTTGATTTTTCCCAGTTCCTTGATAGTTGTTGCTTAGGTATGTCTTGCAATCATGATGAGAACCACAAGGATTCTTCAGTGACAAACAATGGCTCGGCCATAAATAGTGGGGACCCAGGTAAGTGACGCAGGCATTCCTAGCAGATAGCATCACTATCAGTAGGCTGAGACCTTCAGGAAACTGTAGGCCTAACTGGTCATTAGCCCCAGAGACTGACTACTCCTGTTCCTACTTCTCTTTGTTCTCCAATTCTTAGACATCTGAAACTGTATGTACATTGCGACCCTCCGCAGTTTCCAAAATCTCCATAAAATTGCTTTAGTGCTAGCAAGAATTAGAACAGCTCTTCTCCAAATTTCTCCTGGGTGAAGCACTTTGCAAATATAATGGTTGAACTTGGGTTTCAGTGTCAAAATAAAATTATATTCTTCTGGATGAAAATTCTAGCAGCTTCAGCAGACCCAGTAGGCTATCTCTGGCTTAAAACAACATTTCATTATTTATTATGATTTTGTGAGACAGGGATTCAAACAGAAGTTGGTTGGCAATTTTTCTACTTAGTATGCCACTGACTGACTAGAGTCGCTCATTATTTTCACCTTATGGCTGTGCTGATGTGGAGAATTCAAAGCTTCATTCAAATGCTCAGTACTTTGGCAAGTACACCTGGAAATCTGGGCTCAGCTGAGAAAAAGATTCCTTCTCCATGTAGACTCAGAGCCAATCTCCATATATTTGTTTGTTTGTTTGTTTGTTTGTTTGTTTGTTTTCCCCACAGGACAGATAGACTTCTTACATGAAGTCTATCTTTGTGTCTGTTGTGGATTCTTTTTTGACACCAGAGTTATTTTGAAGGCTTAAATTCTGAACATTTGGGAATTTTAAAATTATATTCTGTTAAACTTATGTTTTTTTTTTTATCATTTCTGTGCTCGGAGACATTATCTGTAGGATTATATTTTGAAAATTTTGAAGTTTGCTTTATTGCCCAGCATATGATCTATTTATAACTAAAGCTTGATAAAATATAGCCTATGGATAGTTAAAAGTTCATGTATTCTGAAATTGTTCAGTGCAATATTGTGCATATGTTAATTATTATGTAGTTAATTGTATATTACTTATACCAAGCTGAGTTATAATTAGCAATTATGACATTTGCTTATTTTTGCATTATATATTTTGAAGCTTTGTTATTTAGGGTATAAAAAATATTGTTTTATCTTGAGTTGATATTTTTTATCCTTGAGTTGATATTTTTTATCCTTGTGGAACTTTTCTCTATCTCTCAATATACTCCTTGCCTTAAAAGTCTCCTTTGACGTTAATATTGCCTTACCAAATACCTGCTAAGGAGATAGTAACTTAACTCTTACCTGTGTAACTTCTGTCTGAACAGCATCAGTCAAGAGGAGTATTTCTATAAATAACTGTGTTATGTAAAATAGTTACAACATATGTTTAAAAATATTTTTTATTTACTTGAGAGGGCCAAATATGAGGTCTAATTATATCTACTAAATATTATTTTACTGAATGCTAAAGGACTCTCTCCCTCTTTTGCAAAAATATATTACATATTTATACTTAAATTTATTGGTGATCATGCTGTCAATCATTAATTCTTTAAAGTGGTTGCCTGTTTTGTGTGATTTAAGGAATGAAAATTTGAGCATTCTATTGGAATACTCAAATTTTCAAAAAAATACGAAATGAAATACAATGCATTTTTCCCCCTAAATTTAGCAGCTATTTGAATGTGAGACCAAATTTTATGTTACTTATTACTTGATTTTTTACTTGTTTGGCTTCTTTGTTGTTGTTTCTGCTTGGGTTATCCATGGTTATAGAATAGTTAAATCTGGAAAAAAGGACTAAGAAGGTATTGTATGTAAAGAGGGTCATCTGTTTCTTAGGACATGGTATTCTTGGCGGTAAAATCAGTAGTCTGAAACTATCACAGTCACAAGGCTTGGTCCACCAAACATTATTTTAGCCTGAATACATGTATGACACACACATATCCTTATTATAAGTGTTTAAATACTGCTTTTTTGAAACAACTTATAAATTCTGTTAAAAGAATTAATTTATAGTAGCTTTCAAAAATCATATTTTCTTGATCAAAAAACAAACACTGAAAGTGAAGTTACTGTCAGGTAGGGATTCATGATTTTTATTGTTCCTTTGAAATTACTTCTTAAAATCAAAAAGGTAAGAATTACTGGAATAAATCATATATTCTTGTTCTCCTACCACAACCTGATGTATATATTTTTGTTTATTTATTTATTTTGAGAGAGAGAGAGAGAGAAAGGAGCAGCAGGGAGGGGCAAAGAGAGAGGGAGAGAGAATCCCAAGCAGGGTGTGTGCTGTCAGGGAGCCTGTCACAGGGTCCAAACTCATGAACCTTGAGATCAATATCTGAGCCAAAACCAAGAGTAGAATAGTCAACCAACCGAGCCACCCAGGCACCCCTCCCCCCGCCCCCATAGCCTGGTATTTTAATATGGAACAATTTTATAGCCATAAATCTTTAGACTGTATTTATGTGTAGATATCTACATTGGTATAATCCTTTAAGCTTTTGGAAAGTATGGTTTGCCACTTGTGCACTTCACATAAAAATAAACATGGCAAAACATGTCTTCAGTAAAAGACATTTAGTCATGATGCTAGAAAAAATACTAAAGAAAGAAGACTTAGGTTAAAAGTTTTGTTTATTTGAAGGGCACCTGGGTGTCTCAGTCGGTTAAGTGGCCGACTTCGGCTCAGGTCACGATCTCGCAGTCTGTGAGTTCGAGCCCCGCATCGGGCTCCGTGCTGATGGTCAGAGCCTGGAGCCTGTTTCAGATTCTGTGTCTCCCTCTCTCTGACCCTCCTCCGTTCATGCTCTGTCTCTCTCTGTCTCAAAAATAAATAAACGTTAAAAAAATTTTAAAAAAAAGTTTTGTTTATTTGAATACTAAAATCTATGTAATTATGATTTGTAAAAAATTCAAATAGAAAAATTTAGGACTGAATAAGTTCACTGCAATTATGTAAAATTTATAGCATCATCAAAAACAACAATAGTAATATCTGTTGAGTCCCTTTTAGTGTGAGACACCATGCTAAACTTCATTCATGCATTGCCTCCTTAAATTATCGTAAAGAATAGATAAAATCAATCATGTTTTCACTTTCATTTTTAGATGAGGAAACTGAGGCACAAGGATTTTACAAAGTCCATATACCCAGTAATCAACACATTTGGTATTTGAACTAGGAAAGTCTCTCTCTAGGACCCATTTTTTTTATTTGCCATGTTTTATTAAACAATATAAATAGGAAGTAGTGGAAGGTGGGAGGGAGGAGAGGAGGCATACAAGGTGTAAGCGTGGCGGATATTATGAGTTGGGAAGGAAAGATCAACTTCTTAAATTTATAATTCAAGAAAGAATACCAGTCTCAAACAAAAGTTTAAACTTCAAATAGAATTTGTCTCATCAGGATTAACAACAAGAGATGTAGGAACACACTATTATAAGCTGAATTCATAATGTTACCTGGGTTTGTCAGCTTGATAGAAATTGTTTAGAAGATTACCTTCAACAGTTTACAGACAACTCAACAATGGAAGTAAAAACATGTCTACTGAGCTTTTATGTAATCAGAATTTTAGTACAATTTATGCTGAAAACTTGATTCAGACCTCACTCTCAACTCCATGCATGGAAGTCAAGAGAAGTACAACTTCTCAATAAATATTTTCATCCAACTTCATATTTTAGAGGATCACTGAGAAAAACCCATACTGTAGAAGCTATTCTTGGGTGGGGGGTGGGCGGGGATATAAAAGATAGTTTGCTTGTTATACTGAGCCCCAAATGGCTGCAAGAAGTAAGCATGTGGCTGTGGAAGAGACAGACATACATTTGTATGGAGTTTCCTTACTCTGAACATTCAAGGGTAGCTCAGAAACCCAAATCCCAGGTCCACTCCTGTCTTTGCTGAATTTTTTCTTGGCAATTTTTAACTCCTTCCCTTGTCCCTTCCCCTAATACACCCAAACAAGACGCACATGTTCTTTCTTAGTGAATTGATATAAAACATTCTAAAGTGGATGTACTGGATGTGCAGCATATTTAAGCAAAGGAACACTGCATTGTCCCCTTCTTCAAATGCAACTCCAAGTCTGCAGTTCTTCCTACATTCAGTCAAAGACACTAGCATTCTACAGATAAAGAAATATCTTCTCTCTACCCTGACCTCTATTTGCAATCAATTTAAAAGCTTTAAATGATTAAGGCTTGAAATAAATGATTAAATATGCCTGTGTCAAAATGTATGGAGAATGAAGAGATGACAGGCACATATTTTTCCATTGAAAGTTGAAACAGAATTATCCCTTTAAAAGACATGCCCTGATATAGAGGCTATTAATCTACAAAGGGCATCTATTCTGTACAACTCCAGAAAGCAGCATAAAATAAAATAAAAATATTGGCCACTGGAATTGTACAACATGGCAGCTCATGACTTTGCTGAAAAGATTCTTCTGGTAGAGCACAAAGTTCACATTTAAAATATATATTTTTTTAGGTTTTGCCATTTTACTGAGTGGAAATATATTTTCATGATTCCAAATTACAAAAATTGGCCTAAGCTGTTATATATTTTTTGTCCATTTTTAATACCCACCTCCTTCTTCTTTGTCATTTCCTTCTTGCCAACTACTCTGCCTAACCAAATGCTATAAAATTTTCTAATGCCAACTCAAGCCTCAATTCCTCCATGAAGTTGTCCCTGATAATTCTATACAATGTTAATCTTATCTGATCCTTATGAATTTCAGAGTTGCGTTTTTCCCATAAGGATTTTTCTGTCCCAGGTAATAAGTAAACTATCATTCAATACTGCTGGTACCTGGATATTGTCATAATCTAGTACCTATTATGCTTGGACTAAGTCATTGGTACATGCATGCTTGCTGAATTTCAGCCTGAACTTTTTCCCCAAACTGTGTCCATCTGTTGGAGATAATCATAAAAAGTCAGTTTTCTTACCCAGAACATCAGATTCCAGGTGCAACTAGAGCCCTAACCCCAACTATAATTTATTTTGCTGAGTCTCTATTGCTTTGCATAAGTGGCATTATTTTTCAAAATGGTAAACAATTGTTAGTAAAGTTCCAAAGTTCCAAAGTTTCTATAGCAGTTACCTACCTGAAAAAATTGGCAAATCTTAATACCATACCAAAAATAATTTTTTTTCATATATAAAAGTGATTTCGATTTTTGGCTCAAATAATTAAAACCAGTTATTCATCTACATGGTATCTAGTCAGGAATGTGAGACTCACAAGGAATTTTTTTAAGTGATACTTCCTACGCGGTAAAGGATATCAAACACCCCTGCTCCTATCCAATAAATGGTAATACTGCCTTTCCTCCACAGATTTTATAATGAAGGATAATACCCCATGGAAATTTCATATATTTCTCTATAAGTCTCCACATGTGTAAGACTGAAAACGAAGTCAAGAACCAGAGCATGGAGAGCTTGTAATATATGAAAAAGACTTGAGGTTTAGCTTCAGGATGATGGGAAACCACTGAAAAAATTCAAGCCAAAGAGTAATGTAATGATATTTATATTTAAAACAAATTTTTGTTAATGTGTATTTATTTTTGAGAGAGACAGAGACAGAATGTGAGTTGGTTGGGGGCAGAGAGAGGGAGACACAAAATCTGAAGCAGGCTCCAGGCTCCGAGCTGTCAGCACAGAGCCGGACTCCGGGCTCGAACTTACCAACTGTTAGATCATGACCTGAGCGGAAGTCAGACACTCAACCAACAGACCCACCCAAGTGCCCCAATGGTATTTATATTTTAGAAAACATAATTGGTCTAGCATGGACAGAATGAATTGGAGGGAGTTTCCATGGCAAATTGAAGACCTTAAATCATCCAGATGAGAAACTGTGACTTTGATCAGAATGCCCTGAAATAAGCTATTTAGAAATTAGATTTAAGTGAATTTGGAGATTGGTTCTAAGCAGGTAGAATAGGAGGGGAAGGAATAAAGGATAAATAGCCAACATAGAAAAAGCAAGAGGTGGATCTAGTTGGAGTTTGGTCTTACATGTTTCCTTTTCCTCTTTACATTTAATCTATGTTATCTCTGAAGATCTTTCTACTGTAAAAGATTTTTTTTTGTTATTTTCTAATTTTCCTTGAAGATGGTTTATAAGTCACTGGAAGAGGAGATGAGATTCCATATACAAAAACTATCCACACAAGAATTTTTATTAATAAACTTACTGCTTAAAAATATGATGTGTTCTAACAACAGTCTGTGAGTAGATTTAATTTTTTATAAGCTCCATTTTAATGGGGACTAACAGGCCCTGACTTTGTTTTCTCCCAGACTTTGACCCAGAATTTTCTCAAAGCCAACCAATTTGCAATTTTCAACATATTTAACCTTTTTTAAAATCACGTATTGATTTTATTCATTTTTTCCTCCTCAGATTGAGATTACTACATGCTTTACTTTTACACATATAATGAAATATGAAAATTCAGTTTATAAGACAGCAATTTAAATGTTTACATAGTGTAGAGTTCTTATACCAATATATTTCAAACTTTGGTGTATCATAGAATCACCTGGTTTGCTTCTTAAGAAGATACTTTTCTGGGTCCCAACTTCAGAATTTCTGATTCAATAAGTCTGGAGAAGAGGTCAAGAATGTTATTTATTTATTTATTCATTCATTCATTCATTCATTCATTTATTCATTTATTTCTTTATTAAGCAACTTCATTAATACAGGTAGCACTAAGATCACTCCTTGAGAAACAAAGATATACTATATCCAAGTAATATTTTAGTGTACTCTATTCTGTCTCAGATATGTAGAATAAGATAGAGTTCGTTGTTTCTAGGTCTATAAGTTTCCAAATTCTTTTTTTTTAATGTTTATTTATTTTTGAGAGAGAGAGAGAGAGACAGAATGTCAGCAGGGAGGGACCTGGGGAGAAAGGGATACACAGAATCTGAAGCAGGCTCCAGGTTCCGAGGTGTCAACGCAGAATCTTACATGGGGCCAGAACTCATGAACTGTGAGATCATACCCTGAGCCAAAGTCAGACACTCAACCAACTGAGTTACCCAGGTGCCCTATACCAATTCTTTTAATTATAGTCTATATTTTTCCAGAAAACAAATATTAGGAGAAAAAAATTTTCCTATGTGCTGAAAATTAAAGTACTCCAGACCATCCCAATAAATTGAGGATGTTTCTTGGGATTGGGTTGTGGGGGGTGATTAGCTAAGGAGAACAAACATCCAATTCAGTAATTATCTGCTTTGGCTATGTATAAAAATCATCTGATGGTGCACCTAGTTCCAGTACAGCTGAGAGGTACAAGGTGAGAACTTTTCAGGTATCCTACTGTAGTAGTTAATTTTGTGTGTCAACTTGACTGGGCTGAGGGATGCTCAGATAGCTAGTAAATGTTTATTTCTGGGTATGTCTTTAAAGGTGTTTCTGGAAGAGATTAGCACTTGAATTAATAGACCACTGAGTAAAGCTCACCCTCACCAATGCAGGTGGGCATCAACCAATCAGTTGAGGGCCAGAACAGAAAAGAAATGCAGTGGAAGGGTGAATTTGCTTTCTCTACCTGAGCTAAGATTCCCATCTTCTCCTGCTCTCAGACATCAGTGTTCTTTGTTCCAAAGCCTTCAGATTTTTGCATTTTTTAAAGGTAGGCTCCGTGCCCAGTGTGGGGCTTGAATTCATGACCCTGAGATCCAAGAGTCACTTGCAAGGCACCTGGGGGCTCAGTTGGTTAAACGGCCAACTTAGGCTCAGGTCATGACCTCGCAGTTTGTGGGTTCAAGCCCCGCATGGGACTTTGTACTGACAGCTCAGAGCCTGGAGCCTGCTTCAGATTCTGTGTCTCCCTCTCTCTCTGCCTCTCTACCACTCATGCTCTCTCTCTCTCTCTTTCTCAAAAATGAATAAACACTAAAAAAAAGAAAAAAAAAAAAAAAGAGTCACTTGCTCTGCCAACTGAGCCAGCCAGGCATCCCAAACTTCCAGATTCTTGGATTGAATTACACCAGTAGCTTTTTTGGTTCTTCAGTATGAAGATGGTAAATTGTGGGGCATCTCAGCCTGTATAATTACATAAGGCAGTTCCTATACCTAATTAGTTAATATTTTATTAGTTCTGTTTCCCTGGAGAACTGTGACTAATACATGTATGAATCTTACATGTAGCCTTCTTAACCAGCTGCTAGTGGTCTGGATATTATTTCCATGTCACCTTTCTGATAGCACTAACCACCTACCTCGAGTAATTTTCAGAGTAAAAAATCCATTTTGAAGAACCCACTTTATTCAACTTATAGATGATGACTTCCTTTCAATATTTATCATTGAATCAACTTAAACACAATTTTCAATGCACACAAGTCTTTCTATTTCTTATTGGACCACTATAATACTCTTAAAATTTCATTTTTATGGTTCAAGCTGGAAAAGAAAAATCTGCATTTCATTTGTGGCCTCATGTAATCCACCATTTCACAACTAAATGCAAGCAAAAATAGCTGTATGTGGGACATTTGGAATCAACATAGACACATGGAGATTTTTTTATTTAAAAACAGCAACCTAGGGAATCTTTTACTGGAGAAATGTACTTAGAAGTCTTTCTTTTCTTTCTTTCTTTCTTTCTTTCTTTCTTTCTCTCTCTTCATTTCATTTTTTTCTTTCTTTTGGAAGTATTTATTAGATTTTTTTCTTGATTTTTAATAACAGTTTAAATAATAAAAAATCATTGTTTCTGGAACTGAGATAGCAGAAAAATAGGTAGAGATATTGTCTGTTTCTTTCTTTCAAAAGGAACAATGTCATTATAATACTAAAGTTTTTCAATGTCACACAAATAATTAGCAATTAGATACCTAAAATGAGCTAATACTCAACAAAAACACACTTGTGATTTCTCACATATGTGTTTTAGTAGCTGTATTAGTTTCCTAGGGCCACCCTAGCAAATTATCACAAACTTTGTGGTGTAAAATAACAGAAATTTGTTATATCATGGTTTAAGAGTTCAGAAGTCTGAAATCAATGTGTTGTAAGGGTTGGTTCTTTCTGGACACTTTGAGGGAGAATCTATTTCTTTCTTAACTTTTGGTGGCTCTGGATATCTGTGGTATTCTTTGGTTTGTGGACACGACGCTCCAGTCTCTACATCCATCTTCATATGGCTAGCCCTGTCTGTGTGTCTTTTCCTTTCCTGTCTGAGGACACCTGTTATTGGAAAAGGGCCAGTATAATCCAGAATGATCTTAAATTGGATCCCTTCCTAATTACACCCGCAAATAGTTAGGTTGTAAGGTTCTGGGTAGACGAAGATTTTGGAGAAACACCACTCAACCCACTACAGTAGTGGTATCAGTACTGGTATTTTATCTCTTACTCTTTTTTATATTTATGTATTTCACATTCACATAACTGATTTACTCCATGGTAACAAGTGAACTCTTATCCCTAAAATATTCTATTTAAAAAGAAGTAGGAACAAACATTTGACTCCACTATAAACTACCTGGGTTGAAGTTCCATCTTGGCCACATTCTAGCTGTGTGGTTTTTGGGAAGTCATAGTTTATATGAAGCTTAATTTTTCATCTGTAAAAAGATGATAACACCTGCCCTTTCTCTTGCACAAAATTGTCTGAATCAAATAAGAAGTGCAAGCATGATATGAATTAGTAGGGTACAATCCACAGACATCTTTAATATTTTATCTTTACTTACAATGTATAAGTTCATGTTGACTTTCTAATCTTTGATTTATTCACTATACTCAGAACGCAACTATTAAAATATAATGCTTTTTGGAATGGAGCATGAACAAAGATGTTTGTGAAGCAATTTGAGGCAATTTTCCCAAATATTTTAAATATTTAAAAATATTTAAAATAAAATATTTTAAAATATTTTGAATTTTAAATTGAAAACAATTGGGGTGGGGGGAATCATTTGATATAAGACATCCTAGAGATTTCAACTGGATTTTATAGATACAATTTTTTCAATAATATTTCCTTATAAATTATGTAATCACAATAAAAATACTACTGGCAAAAACTTGTTTGAGAACACACACTTGACTCTTGGCAAGCATGCAGTTCAACTGCTGGAATCATAGCTGATATGTTTGGCCATATTAAAGAGTAGCTTAGTTACTAGCGTTCAGAATATTTGGGACATTAATCAGTATGATTTATGGAGAGAATGGAGAATTTTTGTAAATAAAGGGATTTGGTTACCTGGAGGTTAGTTAAGGGAGTGTTTTGCTCTATAATTTCACATCCACCAGGAAATAATTGTTCTTCTTTCCCATCTTCTAAATTCTATAACAATTTATCATACTACCAAATATTTTTTCATTTGTTTTGTAAGAGCATCCCTTTACCTTGTCTATTAGATGAAATGCCCCTTAAGAGAAGAAAACTGTCTTATTCATCTTTATATTTTTCTCAACTTCCTTGTACACATTGAGTTTTACCAAATAAACGAACACTGTCTTAAAAGATACAGGAATAGTTTTTTATTAAATAAAAACATACCTATGTTTTGGTCATTGATGTACTTGAAACTTTGAAGAACTTAGGAAATGTACCTGATGAAAATAATTATGTGTGATAGGTAGCCAAATTTGTCTTTTTTTTTTTCACTAGGAAAATATGAGGGAAATAAAATTTTATCTATTTTTCAGAAAATGTAATGCTGAGATATTTCTTAATTATAAATTTATCATTTGTATTTAAACATCACATGCTTTTATAACTTTAGTGTTTCTATTCACTACAATTTAGATAATTATATTCTACCAAAAATCTGTATTTCTTCCCAAAGATTTTCATTTTTGTTTTTAACTACATGTATATTTATGAGAGGTGGTTTCTACTGTTGATTAATTTCAACATAAACACAAAACAATGATCATGCTAAAATAAATATTCAGGTTCATTATCAAGAAAAATGAAACATGGATTTAAATCATGATGACTATTCCAAAACCAAGGTGATATGAAAATTATATAAAAGTTGTATCTGCCTCTTAGAGAATCCACTAAAGCTGAATTTAAATTACCCAGTACTCTGTGGTAGCCATCTTAGTTCCTGGCATATAATAGGAGTAGGTGTTCAATAGAGGTTTCCAAGTCGATTGATTGATTGATGGATTTCAACCTTGGATGCCTTGGATGAACACAAAATGGATTTAAAGCTCTGTTCTTGTCTGAATCAAAACCCATACTATGGGGCATTCCAAAAAGACTTGTTTGTTTAAAATGTCTCCAACCTGAAAATGTCAGTAAATTAGAGCTAGACTATATACAAGGAGAGAAAGGAGTGCTTGTGGGCCTGGTACCTTCAGTTCGGTTCCAATTGAATGAAAAACAAGAATGCAACAATTCTCAGAGGAAGATGTCAAGTTGGCTACGTTTCCACATGGTGTTTTCAGCAATAGTCAAGTGCATTGCTAACAGTAGAATACCAAATACTACCTGAGTGTGTGTTTATAAGAGAGATACAGAAAAATCATAGATGATAGATGATAAATAGTAGATAGAGATATTGATATATAAATTTAGCATTTCCTAAAATTTTAGCAGAGTTCATAAGGGAAATCTAGAGATACCTTATAATGGTGGTGCAGAATGAAGATATAAATCACTGAATAATAATTTACCTCTAGTCATTCCATTTTCTTTCCTTTATTTCTTTTATAAAATGTTCTGCAATGGTCACATCAGAAGCCACAGACATCCTTGATTGTCAATAGTCTGTTCTCTCTTACTCTTTGGCAATGAATATTCTCATACCACACTGCAAAAACCAAGAGCATAATGTACATGGTGACCATTGACAATTACATAAAAATTTATTAATGCAAAATATGTGCTCCTACTTTACCTTGTACATTCCTACATCTACATTTTAAATTATTTATAGTTTCTGTCTCACTGCTGTCACCACTGTGCGCCAGATCAACCTGATAATTCTTTTTTCACCTTTACATACTTAGCACTGAGCACATTGCCAGGTAGGTAGTAGGCCTTCAGGAAGTGTTATATTAATTATAAGTGACAAATGAAAGTCAGCACATATTAAATGAATTACAAGTTACGAATGAATGACTGAATGTCTCTGGGAGGTGTTAAGAATTCAAAGATAAATTATCTACACTGAAATAATATATCCATGGTATTTTTAAAAAGACAACCAGGTATCAAAGTCATTAAAACTGAAAGTAAAAAAAAATTAAAAATTAAAAAAAAAAACTAAAGGTAAGCCTGTTTATAAATGCAGCTAGATTGTTTATAAATATTCTGGAGGAAGATGGGAGAGATAAAGATGAATTCCAGCAGGGCTCAATAGGTGTTGGGATCAGATAAACTTGGCAGAAAAACTGTTAGTTGAGGGGCACTTGGTTGGCTCAAGCAGTTAAGTGTCTGAGTCGGTATCAACTCAGCTTGTGATCTTGCCCTTTGTGAGACTGAGCCCCAAGTAGTACTCTGTGCAGAGCATGGAGCCTACTTGGGATTTGCTCTCTCCCTCTCTCTCTCTCTGCCCCTCCCCTGCTCGTGTGCACACATTCTCACTCATGCTCTTTCTCTCTCTCAATATAAATAAATAAAAATTTTAAAAAAAGAAAAGAAAAACTAGTAGTTGAGTTGAGATTGGAAGGGTATATATATATATATATATATATATATATATATATATATAAATCCCGCATCAGGTAGAAAGGGAGAAGTATAGAGAAAAATTTCAAACAGAGGAAAATCACACACACACACACACACACACACAAAACCAAACTCACTAAAGTATAAAGTGCAAATACTTAGTATTTTGAGTTATAATTATATCATTTGCTATTTAAATTGTAACACCTGAGAGCATCCTATTTTCTATCCTGAGTGAATGTGATTTTCAGCTTCCTTCTTAAAATTGTATAGTGGGTAATCCTTGTGTTTATTTAGCTATGCCATAAGGATCCAGTTCACTGTTATGGGGAATCCGACTAAAGTTCACTCATTATATCTTAAAAAATTCTGACAGATCAGTGTTCCATACTCCCAAATGAACTTAATGAAATATCCTATAAAAAGTTCTTTAACCATCATAAGAAACATAAAACAAATCTGTAGCTTTATCAAGCCTCAGAGGAGCTCATTTCTCTTGAATGATATTAAAATGACTTTCTTTTTTTGTACAGAAAGGGCAGGAAAGTGGTAAATTCTCCATTCTGTGTGCCCATGATATTCGGACCTGTCTCTCTACAGACAGATATCCTTTTGTAGAAGGCTCATCTTGTTTTTTGTTCGTTTGTTTGTTTGTTGTTTGGTTTTGTTTTTTGTGTTTTGCCCTGTCTGAAAAAGTGACTTTGTTTTTAAGGTTCATCTTTTATTTTGCCAAAAGGCAACAGTCTATTTGGACCCCATGTAACACATCCCTGATATTGCTAAGTACTCATTCAGTGCCATCAACTACCTACTTCTAGATTTTTATTTGTAAAACAAACCCCTATTTTTAATCTATTGCAGTAGGGTACAGGATCACCTTTATCATATCACCATTCTGTATGACTAGATAGGTATTCTCTCAGATGATAGAAGTTTTCTCTACTAATGCTCCTAATTTCTGTCTGAGCCCTTACCAGAAACACCTTTGGCATCCATATTTCTACCAATAATCTCCTCAAGGCAATATAGGCTTTTTCTATCATGTGTCTCAAACCTTTCCAGCCTCTATTCAGTATCCAATTGCAAAGTCACTTCCACACTTTTCGGTGTTTGTTAAAAGAGTACCTCATTTCTCAGTATCAAAATCTGTATTAGTTTTCTAGGGCTGTTATAACAAATTACCACACACCTGATTGCTTAAAACAACCATAAATTTATTCTCTTACAATTCTGGAGGTCAAAAGCCTGGAATCAAAGTGCTGGCAAGACTGTGCTCCATCCATAGGTTCTGGAACAGAAAAAATTATTCAGCTTTCCTAGCTTCTGCTGGCCGCACAGCATTCCTTGACATTCTTCGGCGTGTGGTCAAATCACTTCAGTCCTTGACTCAATATTCACACTGTGTTTTCCTCTGTCAGTATCTAATCTCCCTCTGTCTCAGTCTTACAAGGATGGGCATGTATGACCCATCCAGATAATACAGGATTATTTCTTCATTGCAAGATCTTTAATTTATTCACATCCACAAAGACACTTTTTAAAAAAATAAGCTAACAGTCACAAGTTCCAGGGATTTGACTGAATATCTTTTGTGGAACCCTTTATCAGCTTACCACCACATCAATTAGGGATTATTTGTCTGTTATTTTCAAAGTTTTGTACCAACTTTGATGTGGATACGAGGGTAATACTAGCTTTACAAAATGAGTTGAGAATTTTTCCTTTTCTATTATCTGGAGGAAATTGTATTAAATTGGTTTAATTTCTTGTTTAAATGTTTGCTAAAATTCTTCAATAAAATTATCTCAGTTGAGAGATTTCTTTTTTGGAAGTTTTTAAAATTATGAATACAATTTCAAATTAGGTGAGATATAATTGTGTTTTGTGAGGAATTGATCAGTTTCCAATGCCACATATACATGCGTGTAGAGATTTTTTTATGATCTTTTTTATGTCTGCCAAGTCTATAGCAATATCTACTGCTTCATTCAAATATTGAACATTTTTATCTTCTTTTTTTTTTATTGTTTTGCTAGAAGTAAATTTTTTTATCTTTTTGAAAAAGTAGATCTTTTATTAATTTTTCCTATTGCTTTCTCTTTTAAATTTCATTGATTTTTGCTCTTATCTTTACTATTGATTTACTTCTGCTTAACTGGGTTTAGTTTGTTTTTTTGTAGGTGATTGAGATAGGAATTTAGATTATAGAGTTAGTATTTTTCCCCTTTTCTAATGTATTCATTTTAGTACTATGATTTTCCCTCCTATTACTGCTTTAACTGTGTCCCACAATTTTTTTCTATGTTTTATTTTTATTTCCATTTAGCTCAATGTATAGTGTTTTTTCCTTTGAGATGTCCTCAATGATCCATGTATCATTTAGAAATGTGTTACTTTGGGTTTCTAAGTGTCTGGTAATTTTATCGTTATCTTGTCATTAATGATTTCTAACCTTATTCCATTGTGGCCAGACACTAAATTCTGTATGATTTCAATTTTTTAAAGTTTGTTGAGGTTTCTTTTATGGCCCAGGATATAGTTATCTTGTCATATGCTCTGCAGGCTCTTGAAAAGAACGTATATTCTGCTGTTGTTGGACAGGGTGTTCTATAAATGTCAGTTGAATCCTGACATTATGGTTGATGATATTATTAAAATCCTCTATGTTATTACTTATCTAATGGCCATTAGGTCCTGGCAGGGATAATTCTGATTCCCTATTTGACCTTCTCTGATACCACACAAGTGGGTATGGGGCATGCCAGTTTGGTGAGGATAGAAGTCTAGGTTCCTCACTTGGCCTTCGCTCATATGGGTGATGGTATGGCAACATTTTTTTTTCTGTTTGGTTGCAATAGAGAAGTTATGTATTTTTTCATGTCTATCTTGCTTAGCATTTCCTTTCTTTGTCCTCTGGCTAGAGAGAGTGGGCTCCTGCTAGGGCTGTTTTATTGTTGTTATTTGCAACCATTGATGTTTCTGGGGTGCCATTTTCTCCAAATTCCGTCTGGTGTTGGATTCAAAAAGAATATATGATGCAAAAAGAAACCCAGAGAACTCACTATTATATGCCATTTATTGTGTCCTAAGACACCCAACCAGTCTCCCTTCCTTCTCCACTTTTTACAGTCTTCTTATATTTGTTCTCTATATAAATTCCACAGTTTTGTTAGATTTAGCAACATTTGTTTTATTTAGCTAGATTTGCTAAATTTAGATCATTTGCCTTGGCAAATGAAATAGAAGTAACACATGCTAGTTTAAAGATGAAGCTTTTAGAGCAGTCATGTGATTTCACCACTGTACTTTTCTTTTTTCCATGAAGAGGCAATGTCCAGATAGAAGCTATGTTTTCCTGAATCTCAAACAGAAGACAACATAGAGTGGGGTTGCAGCCAATTTATAGCTGTCATGTAATCTTAATGATAAAGACATCTTTTTTCTTGTTATTGTAAGCCAGTGAGGCTTTGGAACTGCTTGCTCTCACAGCATAATCTTGCAAAACTAATATGCTCATGTTAAATATGCATAACTACATTATTTGTTTTTTGCATTTCTCAAAACTTTCTCTATAATAATTAATTCTGGAATTTTGTTGTTTTATGTGAAGCTTAAAAATGTATACTTTATGAAAAAGCAATACTTTATGATGAGGTTTTTTTGGAGGTGACAGTGAGGTTCATGGGGTCTAGAGCCAATGGTCAAGAAAGAAGTCTTGAAGACGTCTTTGGTGCAAAAAGGTGATTTTATTGAAGCACGGGGACAGGACCTATGGGCAGGAAGAGCTGCCCCGGGACCATGAGGAGAGACGGGGGGAGGTAAAGTCCAGGGGAAGTTTTCAGTAAGATTTTCATAAACTAAAGAAGACTCCCAGGATAGTGGAGCCTAGCTATTATCAAGTTAAGGTGTTTTGTTTTGTTTTGTTTTTTCTCTAGCAAAGCATTAATATTAAGACAGTAGGGAGTTCCTGGAGAAATATTTTACTCTGCCAGATTCAAGTATTTGTCAATGGGCTGTAGGTTATAAGGAAATTCAGTTTTATCTGCCATTTCCTTCTGCCTTTGTTTCCATTACTACGGAGGAGTGATGGAGATTTAGGTCCTGCAGGACTATGATCTCTATCACTTAACCATTTGTTTTCCCCTTTCCTTTGTTCTTGGGCAGCCAGGAGCACCTGAGGAATATCACACATATCCCACCTAGGGGATGGGGGTGTTTGCGCCCTGTCAGCTTGCCGTATGCTCCCTCATCATTTTATGTATTGTGGCAAAAACAATTTCTACTTTTATGGTAGCAGTCCCATTTTCCAGTATTTCTCAAACATTGACAATAGTACTTCTAGATGCAGTTCATCTCATACAAGAAAGTAAAAGGGGAAGAAAGTAAGAAAGATAGAATGGCAATGTGTTTGGTGCCTTTACATCTGGAGATAATTTCGACTAACAAATTGAATTGAATATTTTCTAGATAAGTATTTATTCATTTTATACTTTGAATATTTGAATATCTGATAAAGACATGAATCCTACATCTCCTCAAAATAAAAATAATTTCAAAAATTTTAAATAAAATTTTCATATGATACATCTGTTATTGCATTGTAAATGGATGTCTTTTATGAATATGAAATATGAAAATAATCTTTGTTACTTTATTTTTATGCAAAAAAGTGCTTCTTAAAAATAAATGAAATAAGCATAAATTATACAACTAAAACAGAGAGTAAACTTTTAATGGAAAAGATGATGCTGTGAGGCATAAATAAACTATTCAGATTATAAATTGTGGTTGGCATGGCCAAACAAGTGTCACTTTTGCAAACTAATAGGTCAACATTTTCATTGTGTTTCTGTGTCAACACTTTCTATAAACCTTGACTCCCAAAGATATATAAAAAGAAGTAGAATCTGACGTCCTATAGGTTATCACATAGGATGAAAATACGTTTGTGTTCAAGAAACACTAGAATTATCCAAGACCTTTTAAGTTGAATTTATGTTATGTTACTTCCTTTGTCTACAAGTCAATGGAAGCTATATTTTGCTAGGTCTTCATTCTGATATTATCCATGAGAAAAAAGAAAAATAATACACATTGAAAACTAATAGTCACTTCTGAAAGTCATTCAAAAAATTTGTATAGTTTCCTTAGTGTCTACAGATTTATTTGTAGGGATAACTTGATAATACTTTGTTACTTTTTACTACTGACTTTGCCAATTTTTTAATGTTTATTTATTTATTTTGAGAGAGAGAGAGAGAGCAAGGGAGAGGCAGAGAGAGAGAGAGAGAAAGAGAGAGAGAGAATCCCAAGCAGGCTCTACACTGTAAGCACAGAGCCCAACGCAGGGCTCATACTCACAAAGCATGAGATCATAACCTGAGCCAAAATCAAGAATAGGCTTCTTAACTGACTGAGCCACCCAGGTGACCAGGTGATTTTGCCATTTTTAATTGTATTCTTTCACAATAAAGTATTTATTTTATTGCTCGTTATGACCCTGCTCAAAAGAGCACATGGCCAAGAGACATCATCAAATAAAAAGCAGGACCTGACTGAAGTGAACAAATGACTTTAGTCATTTTGTAGATAAATAAGAATTTTTTCAGGATTGGCAGCAATCTCTGATGCTACCACTTACCAAAACCAAACTCTAAAGCAAAAAAGTCACAATAAGTTGTGACCATCTTCATCAAAATATAAAAACAAAACATTTTATCAAATGTTGGAGCTTTTCAAATGTGCAAAGAGACTAATTTTTTCTATTTTTTTTATTGTTACTTATTTTTGAGAGAGAGAGAGAGGGGACTGAGGATCCGAAGTGGGCTCTGCATTGATAGCAGAGAGCCTGATGTGGGGCTCAAACTCACAAACTGTGAGATCATGACCTGAGCCAAAGTCAGGCACTTAACTGACTGAGCCAACTCGGGACCCAAGAAACTAAATTTTGTGGGGTTTTCTTTTGCAGAGTAATATAAAACTTAAAGATATTGGCCATGGTTGATAAAGGAAGGAGCTCTCACACAGAATTATTCTTTGACATAGCTAACACACAAATAGCAGATTAACAAACATGACTTAGTTGTTCTAAGAAGTCAGTAGACTCACTCAATTTTATATTGAAGCAATGTGTTTTGTTATTTCATAGTTGCTTCAAAATTCTGACAACTTTTAAAGATTTCAGAGTTGATAATGATTTCTATTTATTTATTTATTTTAATGTTTATTTATTTTTGAGAAGGAGAGAGACAGAATGTGAGCAGGGGAAAGACAGAGAGAGAGGGGAAACAAAGAATCTGAAGCAGGTTCCAGGCTCTGAGCTGTCAGCAGAGAACCCTACATAGAGATCTAACCCATAAACTCCAAGATCATGACCTGAGCCACAATTGGACACTTAACCCACTGAGCCACCCAGGCACCCCGATAATGATTTCTTTATAGAGGTACCACTTCAAATCTCATTTTCTGTTCAAAGTAAAATGTGATCATTTTCACCCAGACTAGTCTGATCATTTTCAATTACAGGAGTTCAGCATTCACTATCTCAAGGGAGAGTATTAGAAAAATAAATTTAAAAATACGACACAATAAAAATTAACACTCAAAAAGAACAGAGAGAAAGTATCTCGTCTTGGACTCTGCCTTTCAAAACTTGGGCCCCCAATAGGAAAATTGAAAGTATCCCTGAAACAAGTAAAAGATTTGAGAAACTCACAACCTGAAATTGAATAAGAATATATCCTCCTTTACTAGAGTGATTTGCAGTATTGTCTCTCTTGTATTTAAGCTAAGTGTTAAACCAACAAAGAAACAAAGGTGTGACCAGTAAGATTAAAAAAAAAAAAACAAGTAAAATGAAAACCCAAACCTCTACACACCATACACATTACTGTTCATAGCATTTCCATTTGTAATAACCAAAACCTGGAAAGAACGCAAACCTTCCTTAAAGGTAAGTGGACAAACTGTTATAAAGACAAGCAATTTAATATTCCTCAGCAATAAAACAGAATAAATTATCGATACACACATCAACATGGATAAATCTCACAATTCTGCTGGGTGATAGAATCCAGACAAAGACTGTGTACATTGTGTATGTTTCTATTTACATATTTTTAAAATGCAAACTACCGATAGTGGCAGAAAACAGAACAATGATTTCCTTGGGACCAGGGATGAAGCATAGAGAGAGTCAAAAAGGGTATGTTTTGTGATTACAAAAGATTACAAGAAAACTTTTAGGGTAATGGATATGTTATCTTGGAATGTGGTGGTGAATGAAAACATACATATGTCAAAATTTATAGGATTATATACTTTTTTGTGCAGTTTACTATATGGAAATTGTACCTCAATAAAACTGATGAAAAACAGACCAAATAAAATAGTTGAGGTCTGACTTGTCAAAATAGCAACTTCTTTTGAAGACCTGAACTTTTTATTGTGGCATTTAAATTATTTCCATCACTTTGGAATCTTGAGTTGGTGCTCATCTTTTAATTGCCTAAAAATGTTCCTTACAATCTCTATTCATATGAGCTTGCAGCACACCTAAAAATAATGTGCAAACCAAATTACAGCAGGAACTTTATCATTTTGTCAATACCACAACATAAAACATAAAATGCAAGCAGGTGGAAAAGGTGTTAATGGGATTTTAGACAATACACGTATAAAAATAACTTCAAAGCTTTGTTATTATCATGATTATAGAAGTACAAACATTTATATAGCTGTATCAGAATGCAGTATGCTGTTCATTTACATCTTAACAGTACTGAATATGTTTACATCTTAGTTTAACCAGCCGGGGAGAATTTTCTGACATTGTTTCTTTTTTCCATTCATATTAAAGTATGGAAATGTACACTTAAGAATTTTATGTTAAAACCTAAAAATTTTGCACATAAACTATGGTAGCAATTTCCTGAATGAAACCATAAAAAACACAAGTCACATGACTGTCTAGAAATGCATGGCCAGATAGCCGAGAGCTACTGGAACATATTACTGAAAATTTCTGGTGATCAATCTGTGTTTTTTTTTAATGTTTATTTATTTTTGAGAGCGAGAATGTGCAAGCAGGGAAGGTCAGAGACAGAAAGGGAGACAGAGAATCTGAAGCAGGCTCCTTGCTTTCAGCACAGAGTCCAACTTGGGGCTTGAACTCACATACTGTGAGATAAGGACCTGAGCCGAGGTCAGACGTTTAACTGACTGAGCGAGCCACCCAGATGCCACTGTGTGATTTTTTTAATGCCAGGTAACTGTGATATTTCAGGAGCTATAAGCAGCACTTAGTAGTGGATGCCATGATTCTTTTCCCAATTCCATTTCACTTTACTTGGAAAAACTAAACAACCCAAAACTCTGCCTGCTGAAAATAAATACAGCCCTCTTAAGTTCTGGTGGATTTGAGTTGAAAACATTTGCCCTGACCATCTTCTGCTGAAAATAAATACAGCCCTCTTAAGTTCTGGTGGATTTGAGTTAAAAACATTTTCCCTGACCATCTTCATTAAGATGTATTAATATCAGAAATGTAACATGTTTACCCATTATCAGTAGTGCTTATTCTGTGTCAGGCATTGTGCTAAGTGTTGTCTAGATATTAATTCTCTCAATCCTCATAAAAACATTAAAAGGTAGATAGTAGTGTTATTCCAGTTTTAACAGATGCAAAAACTTTGGCTCAGGGAGGTTAATGTAAGAAGTTATTATGGGTTGAATTGTGCCCCCTAACCCCAGTTCATATATGGAAGTCGTAAACCCCAATACCTTAGAATGTGAACTTATTTGATAATAGAGTTTTTGCAGAAGTAATTAGTTAATTTAATATGAGGTCACACTGGAGTAGGGTTAGCCCCTAATCCAACAGGATTGGTGTCCTTACAAAAAGGGAAATTTGGAGAAAGATGAACACACAGGAAGAACACCAGGTGAAGAGGAAGGCAGAGATTAGGGTGATAAAGCAGAAGCCATGGAATGCCAAAGACTGTCAGCAAACCACAGGAGCATGGAGAAGATTGGCCTTCACAGCCCTCAGAAAGAACTAACCCTCATTTCAGACTTACAGTTTCAAGAACTATAGGAAAGTACATTTCTGTTGTTTCAATCTCCCAGTTTTTGGTACTTGTTATGATAGAGCTAGGAAACTCACACAAGAATGGAATCTAAATACCTGACTCCAGAACGCACACTATGCTATGTACTCCTAGCATGTATTAATTACATTTTTTTTAATGCTTACTTATTTTTGAGAGAGACAGTAAGTGGGGAAGGAGCAGAGAGAGAGGGAGACACAGAATCTGAAGAGGGCTCCAAGCTCTGAGCTGTCAGCCAGAACCCAAAGCAGGTCTTGAACTCCTGAACCGTGAGAACATGACCTGAGAGAAAGCTGGCCTCTTCACTTACTGAGCCACCCAGGCACCCCCTGTATTAATTATATTTTAATTCTAAGTCAGAAAAGAAAAGATCTTAGTTCTAAGAAGGTGATGTATCTAGAAGGAAATTCTAGAGATAGGAATGTACTGTAGTGCCAGCAGTAGGAATCCAAGCATTCTGAATGAAAGGCTAGCTGGGGGTCTTCTGTGTGCTGGAGATGGAATAAGAGAGAGGAGAGGGAGGAGAACCCAGTGGAATATTGTACCAAAGGGTGCCTGGGTGGCTTAGTCAGGTAAGCGTTCAACTCTTGATTTCGGCTCAGGTTATGATCTCATGGTCATGGGTTCGAGCCCCATGTCAGGCTCTGCACTGACAGCATGGAGCCTGCTTGGGATTCTCTTTCTCCCTCTCTCTTTGCCCCACCCCTTCTCTCTCCCTCTTTTTTTCTCAAAATAAATAAATAAACTTTAAAAAAACATTGTACTACAAGAGGGGTAAAATTAACTTAAAAAAATTTCACGTTTTTCAAATGTGCCTAAAATTTGGCTGTGCCTAAATATCCTGGTGTGATGAAAAGTGCAAGAAATGATAAGAAAACAATATTCATTGCAAAACCAAGAGGGTGGCTGCAATTACAGCAAATTGTCTCTGTGACAGAATAGCTCTCATAAATAACCTCAAGCATGGCTGATTTAAAATTTCAGACCAATTGAACTGAAAGAGTTGATGAGCTCCTCAAATACCTGACATCCAGAAAATAACTTTCCTCTGAGAAACTCTCATTATGTCTTAAAGAAAACTTCACTGTTAAAATTTACTGAGGCCAAAAGGAAATCTAAGCCTAATGTAAACCCTTTTTGGTTTTTGTTGTTGTTGTTGTTGGAGGGCCTATTATATGCTTTCTGGAAGTATTTGTAATTGTTTTTCTTTTCAGGATACACCAATATCTCATCTTAATGATTATTAGCAAAACTGACATACTTGGTTAACGAACCTGCCCCTGTCCCACATGGCTTTCAGGAATGTGCTTGCAGCAGGCAGCATTACAGTGGAGAGTTTTAGGACGATGATTACAGATGTTTTCCATGGACTATCATGTTGTTCAATGTGTAACTCCCAGATGAACAAAACACACAGTGTCCAATCAGGTGGTTGCCAACAAATCTCTAAAAGAAGATACATAAGTGGGGCACCTGGGTGGCTCAGTCCATTGAGCTTCCAGTTTCCTCTCAGGTCATGATCCCGCAGTTGGTGGGTTTGAGCCCCGCCCTGTGTCCAGCATTGTGCTGAAAGCTCAGAGCTCAGAGCCTGGAGCCTGCTTCAGATTCTGTTTCCCTCTCTCTCTGCCCCTCCCCCTGCTGTGCTCCCTCTCAAAAATAAATGTTAAAAAGTTAATTTAAAAAATAGTAAAAATAAAGAAGATACACAAGGGACTACTCCAACCTTAAGTATCTATCTAGGGTTGGGTCTGACGGGAGACAGTTATGCTCCTAATAGTTCTTCTGTGACCTTTATATACAAGACTTTACCATTTGAAACTATGCATTTTTTGGTGAGAATTGTGGAAAACAGAGAGTTCTTCTCTTTCGCAGAGAATGTTGCTTCTCTTTAAGCTGTATGCCCTGATTGTAAGATATAATCCTTCCTTTCATAGCCTAAATTATGTGAAACCTTTTTCTCACTTTTCCATTTGAATTTAATACTGATGTTTGTCCATATGGTTGTAATACACTATATATCCATTTATTTAGACATTTCCACTTATTGACTATTGAGAATAATGCTGCTATGAATACTCACAAGTTTTCGTATAGTCATATGATTTCATTTCTCTTGGATTTATATCCAGGAATGGAATTGCTGGATCATGTGGTAATTCTACGCTTAACATTATGAGCAACTCCCAACATTTTCCAAAGCGTATGTATCAGATTACACTCCTACTGTCTATGTATGAGGGTTTCAATTTCTCCATTCTAGCTAAAAAGTTACTTGAACTTTTCACTATAACCATCCTAGCAGATGTGAAGTGATCTGTCTTGTGGTTTTGATTATCATGTGCCTAATGGCCTCTCTTCAAGTGGTATTGCCATTTCTATGTTTTTGTTGGTGAAACCTATTTATAACTTTTGTCCACTTTTAAATCGGTTTGTTCATCTTTTTATTATTAATTGTAGGAGTTTTATATATTTGGGGTATAAGTTTCTTATCAGACATATGATTTGCAAATATTTTCTCCAATTCTGTGGCTTGGCTGTTAAATTACTTGATAACATCACACATAGCACAAAATTGTGAAGTTTTTAAAAGTTTTTATGAGGCACAGTTTATGAAATTTTCTTTAATTGCTTGTGGTTTTAGTGTCATATATAAGAAAGGTTGGCCTAACCCAAGATCATGAAGACTTATTTCTATGTATTCTTTTTTTTTAACTTGTTTTATTTTTTATTTTTTTTAAATTTACATCTAATTTAGTTAGCATATAGTGCAACAATGATTTCAGGAGTAGATTCCTTAGTGCCACTTACCCATTTAGCCCATACCCCCTCCCACAACCCCTCCAGTAACCCTCAGTTTGTTCTCCATACTTGAGTCTCTTCTGTTTTGTCCCCTTCCTGTTTTTATATTATTTTTGTTTCCCTTCCCTTGTGTTCATCTGTTTTGTCTCTTAAAGTCCTCATATGAGTGAAGTCATAGGATTTTTGTCTTTCTCTGACTGACTAATTTCACTTAGCATAATACCCTCCAGTTCCATCCATGTAGTCACAAATGGCAAGATTTCATTCTTTTTGATTTCCGAGTAATTCTCCATTGTATGTATGTATATGTGTGTGTATATATATATATATATATATATATATATATATATATACCACAACTTCTCTATCCATTCATCCATCGATGGACATTTGGGCTCTTTCCATACTTTGGCTATTGTTGATAGTGCTGCTATAAACACTGGGATGCACGTGTCCCTTCGAAACAGCACACCTGTATCCCATGGATAAATGCCTAGCAGTGCAAATGCTGGATCATAGGGAAGTTCTATTTTTAGTTTTTTGAGGAACCTCCATACTGTTTTCCAGAGTGGCTGCACCAGCTTGCATTCCCACCAACAATGTAAAAGTGATCCTCTTTCTCCGCATCCTCGCCAACATCTGTTGTTGCCTGAGTTGTTCATGTTACCCATTCTGGCAGGTGTGAGGTGGTATCTCATTGTGGTTTTGATTTATATTTCCCTGATGATGAGTGATGTTGATCATTTTTTCATGTGTCGGTTGACCATCTGGATGTCTTCTTTGGAGAAGTGTCTATTCATGTCTTTTGCTCATTTCTTCACTGGATTCTTTTTTTTTGGGCGGGTGTTGAGTTTGATAAGTCCTTTATAGATTTTGGATGCTGACCCTTTATCTGATATGTCATTTGCAAATATCTTGTCCCATTCTGTCGGTTGCCTTTTAGTTTTGCTGATTGTTTCCTTCCCTGTGCAGAAGATTTTTATTTTGATGAAGTCCCAGTAGTTCCTTTTTGCTTTTGTTTCCCTTGCCTCCAGAGCTGTGCTGAGTAAGAAGTTGCTGAGGCCAAGATCAAAGAGGTTTTTGCCTGCTTTCTTCTTGAGGATTTTGATGGCTTCCTGTCTAACATTGAGGTCTTTCATCCAGTTTAAGTTTATTTTTGTGTATGGTGTAAGAAAGTGGTCCAGCTTCATTCTTCTGCATGTCACTGTTCAGTTTTCCCAGCACCACTTGCTGAAGAGACTGTCTTTATTCCATTGGGTATTCTTTCCCACTTTGTCAAAGATTAGTTGGCCATACATTTGTGGGTCCATTTCTGAGTTTTGTATTCTGTTCCATTGATCTGAATATCTGTTCTTGTGCTAGTACCATACTGTCTTGATGATTACAGCTTTGTAGTATAGCTTGAAGTCTGGGATTGTGATGCCTCCTGCTTTGGTTTTCTTTTTCAAGATAGCTTATTCATCACAACCAAGTGGGATTTATACCTGGGATGCAGGGCTGGTTCAACATCCACAAAACAATTAATGTGATTCATCACATCAATAAAAGAAAGGACAAGAACCATATGATCCTCTCAATAGATGCAGAGAAAGCATTTGACAAAATAGAGCATCCTTTCTTGATAAAAACCCTCAAGAAAGTAGGGATAGAAGGAGCATACCTCGAGATCATAAAAGCCACATATCAACGACCCAACACTAATATCATCCTCAATGGGGAAAAACTGAGAGCTTTCCCCCTAAGGTCAGGAACAAGACAGAGATGGCAACTCTCACCACTGTTATTCAACATAGTATTGGAAGTCTTAGCCTCTGCAATCAGACAACAAAAAAAGAAATAAAAGGCATCCAAATCGGCCAGGAGGAGGTCAAACTTTCACTCTTCACAGATGACATGATACTATATGGAAAACCCAAAAGATTCCACCAAAAAACTGTGAGAATTGATTCATGAATTCAGCAAAGTTGCAGGATATAAAATCAATGCACAGAAATCAGTTGCATTCCTATACACCAACAATGAAACGACAGAGAAAGAAATCAAGGAATCGATCCCATATAGAGTTGCACAAAAAACCATAAAATACCTAGGAATAAATCTAACCAGAGAGGTGAAAAATCTGTATGCTGAAAACTATAGAAAGCTTATGAAAGAAATTGAAGAAGACACAAAAAAATGGAGAAAGATTCCATGCTCCTGGATAGGAAGAACAAATATTGTTAAAATGTTGATACTACCCAAAGCAATCTACATATTCAATGCAATCCTTATCAAAATAACACCAGCATTTTTCACAGAGCTATAACAAATAATCCTAAAATTTGTATGGAATCCTATGTATTCTTTTAAGAAGTTTATAGTTTGGGCTCTTAAATTTATGCCTATTACCCATTTAAATTAATTTTTATGTATGGTTTAAGGAATTTTATTCTTCTATATGTGGATATCCAGTTGTTCTAGCACAATTTGTTCAAAAGACCATTCTTTCCATTTTACATTGTTTTGGACTCATTGTGACAATCCATAAACCATAAATGTAGAAGACCATTTCAGGAGTATTAATTCTATTTTACTGATTTAGGTCTGCCTTTTTGCCAGTACCTCTTTTATTTATTTACTGTGGTTTTGGAGTAAGTTTTAAAGCCATGAAGTATGAGTACCTCTAATATGTTCTTTTTCAAGACTGTCTTGAGAATTTTGGGTTCCTCGCGTTTTCATATGAGTTCTTAGGATCAGCTTCTGCAAAAAGGGCTGGAATTTGAACAGGGATTGTACTGAATCTGTTGATCTCCTTGGAGAGTGTTGCTATCTAAACAATAGTGATTCTTCTGATTCATTAACATGAGATGCCTTTCCATTTATTTAGATTTTTATTTTCCAACAACAAAGTTTTCTAGTTTTTAGAATAGCAGTTTTGCACTTAAAAAATTATTCCCAAGGATTTTGGGTAGTTTTTTTTTTTTGATGCTGTTTAAGTGAATTGCTTTTCTTAATTTCATTTCAGATTATCATTCAAATATGTAGAAAACACAGTCATAAATATGCATATATTTATGTTATATAAATATATTCTATTAAAATAAATATATTTATAAATGTATAAATAACTATTGTATATAAATATATGTAATTATCTTATATAAGTGTATATATATGCATATATATGTATATATATGTTTGTGAGGTAACCTGAAAACTTGTTGAACTCATTTGTTAATGTTAATAGGTTTTTAGTTAATTCTTTAGATTTTCTCAATATAAGATTATGTCATCTGCAAAAACCATTATTTCTTCCTCCCCAATTTCAGTGCTTTTATTTTAATTTCTTGCAGAATCTTCAGTATAGTGTTGAAAAGTAGTGGCAAGAATGCACATTTGTTTCTTCTTCTTAATCTTAGAAGAAATAATTCTGTCTTTTACCATTAAATATAATTTGAGTGGTGGGTTTTTCATTGATACCTTTTAGCTGGTTGAGGAAGCTTTCTTCTTTTCCAATTTTGTTAAGTGTTTTTAATCATTAAACTGTTAGATTTTGTCAGTTGATATTCTTCTGTCTACTGACATGATCACCTTGTTTTATTCTTTACTGATAAAGTGTGTTGTATTAATTGAATTTCAAATGTTAAACCATCCTTGTATTTTCTAGATAAATTACACTTGGTTGTGGCATAAAATTCTGTTTGTTTTTTTCCACCCTACTGAGATATAATTGAATAAATTATAATATATTTTTTAATTTTCAAAAAATTTTTAATGTTTATTTATTTTTGATAGAGACAGAGCACAAGCAGGGGAGGGGCAGAGAGAGAGAGGGAGACACAGAATCTGAAGCAGGCTCCAGGCTCAGAGCTGTCAGCACAGAGTCCAAGATGGAACTCTAACTCACAAACCGTGAGATCATGACCTGAGCTGAAGTCGGACGCTTAACTGACTGAGCCACCCAAGTGCTCCAAAATTATAATATATATGTATATTTAATGTATACAATGTGATGATTTAATGTATACGTATGCATTGTGAAAGGCCTCCTACCATTAAGTACATCAATCACCTCATATATTTATCCCCGTTTTATTTTGGTTTTTGTTTGTTTGTTTTTGTTTTGTCAGAACACCTCAGTTCTACTCTCTTAGCAAATCTCCATTATATAATACAGTATTATCAATTATATTCACTGTTATATATTAAATCCTCAAATCTATTCATCTTGTAACTGAATGTTTGTACCCTTTTTACAGGCCTTATTTCCCCCAACATCCTAGTACTAGATATGAGCTACTCTTTCTACCATTCTACTCTTCACTTCTAAGAGTTCAATTTTTTTTCAAAGTCCACATACAAGTGATACCACACAGTACTTGTCTTTCTCTGACTAATTTCACTCAGCATAATGCCTTCCAGCTTCATCCATGTTGTCACAAATAGAAATTCCTTCTTTTTGAAGGCTGAATAATATGGTCCATTCTATCTATCTATCTATCTATCTATCTATCTATCTATCTACTTATCTATCTATCCATCTACTTATCATCTATCTATCTATCTATCTATCTACTTATCTGTCTATCTACTTATGTATCTATCTATCTATTGATTGATTGATCTATCATATACCTACCTCATATTTTCTTTACCCATTCATCCATTTACAGACATTAAGGTTGTTTCCAACTTTGGTAATTATGAATAATGCTACAACGAACATGAGAGTACAGATATTTCTTAGATATAGTGATTTAGTCCCTTTTGGATATATACGTACAACTGAAATTACTGGATCATATGGTGGTTTTATTTTTAATCTCTTGAGGAAACTCCATACTGTTTTCCATAGTGGCTGCACCAGTTTACATTCCCACCAAGAGTCTACAAGGATTCCCTTTTCTCCACATCCTTGCCAATGCCTGTTATATTTTGTCTTTTTGATAAAAGACATCCTAACAGGTGTGAGGTAATAGCTCATTGCAGTTTTGATTTGCATTTCTTTGATGAATAACAATGTTTAGCATCTCTTCGTGTAAGTATTAGGATTTGTATGTCTTCTTGGGAAAGTATCTGGCCAGGTCTGTAGCTCATTTTTAATTGGATTAATTTTTTTTTAATTGTTTATTGAGTTGTTTGAGTTCCTTCTGTATTTTGTATGCTAACCTTTTATCCATATGTGGTTTGCAAATATTTTCTCCCATTCCATAGGTTATCTTTTCATTTTGCTGAATTTTCATTGTTTTGTAGAAGTTTGTTAGTTTGATATAGTCTCATTTATTTATTTTTGCTTTTTTTTGCCTTCGTTTTTGATGTCAAATCTAAAATAATAATAATAATAATTGTCAAAACCAGTGTCAAAGAGCTTACTCTTAATGTTTTCTTCTAGGAGTTTTATGATTTCAGGTCTTGCATTCAAATCTGTAATCTATTTGGAATTGAGTTTTGCGTATGGTGTGAGCTGAGCATCCAGTTTCATTCCTTTGCATGTGGATACCCAATATTCTCAACACCATTTACAAAGAGACTGTCCTTTCACCATTATATAGTCTTGGCTCCTTTGTCATAAATTAATTGGCCACATATTAATGGGTTTATTTGGCGGCTCTCAATTCTGTTCCATTGGTCAGTGTTTCCAGTAGTGTTACTGTGATCACTACAGCTTTGTAAGGTAGTTTGAAATCAACAAGTGCAGTGCTTCCAACTTTACTCCGGTTCCACGGGGTTGCTGTTTTGGCTATTTGAGGTCTTTATAGTTCCATATATATTGACTACAATATGCTCTCCTTTTAAACAACTTCCTTAATACAATGCCCAGTGGAGAGGGTTATGAAGTCTGAATTGCAGCCTTCCAAAAACAAGCTCAATCCAAAAAAAAAAAAAAAAAAAAAGAGGGGGCGGCGTGCCTGGGTGCTCAGTCAGTTAATCTTCTGGCTTCAGCTCAGGTCATGATTTCACTGTTCCTGAGTTAGAGCCCCATGTCGGCTCTGTGCTGACAGCTCAGAGTCTGGAGACTGCTTGGAATTCTGTGTCTCCCTCCTCTCTCTCTACCCCATCTCTGCTCATGCTCTGTCTCTGTCTCTCTCAAAGCTAAATACACATAAAATTTTGTTTTCAAAAAAAAAAACAAGCTCAATCCAAAATCTTGAATATATCTCTTCTTTAAACTAAGTATCTGTTCTACTTTTGCATGAAAATGGAAGAACATTGGAGCTGTCATCTTTGTTTACATTGATATCTTATTAGAGCTGTCTTTGAATCAATATCTTACTTTAGTTTTTCAAGTTTGTGTATGTTGGCATCAGACTAAGAAGACAATGTGTCTAGAACTATAATACACTGACCACTCTTATTCTCAAGAATCCATAATTCCTAGTGATAAATTGTAATAAGTCCCAACACGGAACATAATCTTCTTAGATATCAATGTAAGCATATGTCACAAGGACACTTTCAGGCATTTTTCCCCCAGTATATGGCCATCTCTCCCACCCCCAGGACATTCCTGAGCTAGAAAAAGTCCTCAAACTTTAACTAAACCAGGACTTTTACTAACAGGTCTTAAGTCTGTGTCCATATTAACACACTTTAATAATTCATAGAGACTTATTTAGTATTCTTCAAAGCTTTTTCCATGGACTGGTTTTCCCACAAAGTGCTAGTGGTTTTACTGCTGTTGTCATTTTTAACTTGGTTTCCAAGAGCAAATATACTTTGCAAATGAAGTTTAACAAAGTTACTTTTGTTTTTGTTTTACTGCAAAAATTATCAAAGTCTTTACTATGACACACAGAGAGGAAAGAGATGAATTTCTTACTTTTTCCTTGATTAAAGAAATCAAATTTTCTTGGACACAAAGCTGGCAGCGGTTTAATTGTGAATAAAGAAGAATAGTACTGTGCTCGCTTCGGCAGCACATATAAAGAAGAATAGTACCTATATTAGTAAATTGCCCAGTCTAAAATTATAGCTCCTGTAAATCCTCTAATTACTTATAGTATCTTCCCCCACAGAAAGGAAAAACATATATTGAGTACAATTTAAGAACTGCCTCTCATAGAAGAACAAAAAACAAGAGATACTATGATCAGCTGAAGTTATTTAAAATGCTTTAACCCAGGTGCCTGGATGGCTCAGTTAAGTGTTCGACTTCAGCTCAGGTCATGATCTTGTAGTCTGTGGGTTTGAGCCCTGCATCCGGCTTGTGCTGACAGCTCAGAGCCTGGACCCTGCTTCAGATTCTGTCCCCCTCTCTCAGTGCTACTCCCCTGATCATGCTCTCTCAAAAATAAATAAATGTTAACAATAAAACTTAAAAAATACTTTAGCCAACTTCCACATTATTGCCTGCACAGAGAAATTTTAGATTCCAAAATATAATTGTACCAATATATAATTTTTGTTTGAACTTCTATTTCCTGTTTTATTTAATACAAAAAAGTGTATTAAATTCCATATCTGCTCAATAAGATAATAATTTTTAAGCATACCCATTTATAATTTTTTAAAGTATGTGCTTTTTTAAAAAACTATAAATAATTATTTCTAGTGGCTCTAGATATTGAGGAATTAGCTGCTATATCTCCATAGCCTAAGAGAAATGAAAAGAAAGGACTTTTCATGAAGTTAAATTTTCTTGATGGAAAAGCATGTATGTGAAAATAGCTGCAAATATAAAATAAATTAAATTCCTAGTTGGAATTGCCTAATATATAAATAAATAAGGGGCTCTTAAAAATTAAACCATCATGAAGAAATCCCTCAATACATGTATTATGGAACATTGTGAGTTAAAGCTAATATTTATTCATGATCAAGTTTTCTGCATTGGACTACACAGAGGGAAAATGAGTTTCTTTTAAGACTATTAGCACATAGATACAAATTACTCACTGAAATCATGGTAGAAAAGCATGATTAATGAGAATTGGTTTCAAATGTTTCCATATAATGGCTACATTCAGTGGATAGAATGTGGATAGTGGGAGTGTTTTAAATACAAAAAAAAAAAATGAAATAAGAAGATGACCATGAGCAAAATGACCAACATCCATCACTCGAAGCTGGTATAGTTTTGACTAAAAACAGCACAAAAATTGAAGATCAGAATAATTTTAAACATGTCCCACTTTGCCTTACTGCATGGGTTCTTACAAGTCTTTGGGGTTATTTTGTTCATATCTATTGGATAATAGAATCTCTAATTCACAATATACACATTTAGTCAAAGGGTGCAGGATGTGACTGCAGGTGAGAAACTCACTACTAATGCTCTCTGCACTACTGAAGTGTACCTGTAGCCCTAGACATTTTCAAAGTTGGAAGCTAACAAACCAGAGGCAGTGCATATTTTTGTCACATATGATCAACAATTATAAGAATATAAAGGCAACCTCAATATGGATTTCCAAGATAGGCTTTCCTCTCCTGTCAGCCTGTACTCCTCTCTCTGGGCAGTAGACCCTGATGGACCTTTTAGCCCCTTATCGATGTTCAACTATATTTCTCACCAACTAGAAACTACAAATAGATTTAAAATTTATTATAATCTTGATTAATATTATAATCTTTCTCACAAACTATTCTAACTAAACAAATTGTAAGTTGTTTTCTCTCCCCCCTCTCTCTTATTTCATTTTTATTTATTTATTGTTTTGATGTTGTTTTGGGATTCTACATTGTTACCAGTGATAGGGAAAATGGTGTATTCCAGCATATTATTTTAATGTAATATTGCTTAAAACTAACCTTTTGGTCAGGACATCCCTAAGCTTGGACAATTTAGTAGTACTTCAAAGTAAATGAGGAATCTCCAAAAGAGATATAAATGTAAAGCTTTGTTATAAAATGGGGTATAAATTTGTAGATAAAGCATTCATGATAGAAACTTAGCTTGTGTGAGGTGAATAGAATAAACATCATTCAATTTATTCAGACAATTTGGCTTCAAATCCCAAATCAGCTAGTTGCTAGCTGTGCCTTAGGCAAATCACTAATGTTTCTGTGGTTAAGTTTAACTATGCAAAAATAAGTATAATGTGTTTGCCTGACTGACTTCTTAGTGCTGTTAGTATAATCAATGGAGGAAATAAATACAAAATCACTTAGTAAATTCTACAGAAATATAAACTACAAATTCTTATTAGCTTTGATTAATGTTTTTGATGAGTCAGCAAATTGTTTTCTTGTGCAAAGAGGTCTGAGATATATTTTTAAAGCTAACATGACAAGTGAGATGGATGCACGTATTTATCCCAGAGATGTCTCAATAAATCAAATGATAAATGTGGAATGATGGAATCTATTCCAGTGTGGCAACAATTTCCTTTAGACTATTGATTTATTTAAAGTAATTTACCATTCTTTAGGTACAAGATAGAGTTGAGATTTTGGAATCATCTTCCTACTTGCATAAGCACACTGAGTTCATGAGGGTGATGTAAGCAATGTAGATAATTTCCTTTTCATTTTGTTTCATTTCGGGAAAATTCTTAAAACTTGTGTTATTTTTCTAAAGATTTTTGTAAATGAATTTGCCTGAAATATTCCTTCCCACTAGAGTGAGATGCTTCTAATAACTAATAAATAAAATGAATTTTCAGTATGTATAAACATTTTAAAGTGTTAGAGATAAATTGGTATATCTGAATATTATTTGAAGTGACATTGCAAATGCTATTTTAGCTATTTGCTCATATTTGAAATACTTATGGACATTTTACCATAAGAGAAAAAATATATATTAGAAAGAAATCATGGGGGATCTTATTGAAAGTAAATTCTGGGGGGTGCCTGGGTGGCTCAGTCAGTTAAACATCCGACTTCAGCCCAGGTCATGATTTCACAGTTTGTGGGTTCAAGCCTCGCATCGGGGTCTGTTCTGACAGCTCAGAGCCTGGAGCCTGCTTCAGATTCTGTGTCTCCCTCTCCCTCTGACTATCCCTGGCTCACACTTTGTTTTTCTCTCTCTCTCAAAAAATAAATAAACATTAAAAAATTAAAAAAAAAAGAAAGCAAATTACAGAACGCCAAATGATGAAAAAATGAATGCAATATCAGACCCTATTTCTTTGTTATACTATTAATTTCCGGTGTTGACATTTTATACTGCTGCTCATGGCAACTATTATTTAGAGAAATATATTTAATCACTTAATCTTTATTTTTAAAGTACTGATTGCTATGTAAACAATATTAATCTGTGGATAATTACTAAAAGTATTTAAAATTGTGGCTTTTTTATATGACAGATTAAATGAATATTTAGAGGATTAAACTGAAATAAGCAGAAGAACTTGGTTAAAATACATTTAACTTTGAAGAATTTATAAGCCTAAAGGAATGCATTTCAGGCTTTAACTGAGTAGATATTACCTAAAGCATATCAGCTATATCTTTGCCAGAGAGTTACAAAGGTATCATTTATTAGAACTAGAACAAAGAGAAGAAAAGGAAGAAGAGAAATTGACTTAGACATTCATTGCAAATTTCTTAGAACATAAGCTGAATACTAAAATGTGATAAAAATAGAGAGAGAGAGAGGCAAACCATAAAAGACTCTTAAATACAGAGAACAAACCGAGGGTTGATGGCGGTGGGGAAAAGGGGTGATGGGCATTAAGGAGGGCACTTGTTGGGATGAGCACTCAGTGTCATATATAAGAGATGAATCACTGGGTTCTACTTCTGAAGCCAAGACTACACTGAATGTTAAATAACTTGAGAATAAATTTTTTAAAAAATGCTTTTCCTAAATTTTGTCTATTATTATTTAGAAATAGTAAGGCTTGCTTTCAAATGACCTACTCAGTAAACAGAAGCATGTTGTAAAACAATGAATTCTCTTTTGCACATAATATTCTATACCTGACCTTATAAAAAATAATAAGTAAAAAAACATGGCTTCTACACTTCTAACTTTATGTTCCAGTATGGGCCAAATTAACTTCAATGCATATGAAAATTTTGTGCTAATAAACTAAAAAATAAAGAAATACACAAATACATGATGAGAAGGAAAGCTGACAAAAACAGATAAAAAAGAACCAGCCAGATGTCGGAGGCTGGATACTCCCTTTGCATGATGTTGGCTTCTATAATCTTGCTTGCCTCGATTAGCCCACTGCCCACATAGCACAACCCCACCCTTTTTTTTTTTCCTTGAGTCCCTGCAATCCCGCCCACCTGTGCAGCCGATGGAAAGTTTCCAAGTTCCCAGAAGCTGGCCAGGCATAAAGTAGGCCAACACCTGGGCTGGGGGCTCAGCTTTTGGAGGTGATTCTGCTGGGCCGGCACCAGTGCAGAATGAACAGTCTTTACTGATTCCCAGAGTGCTTCTCGTTTGTCTCTTCCTGGGCGCCAAGTAGTTGCTGTAACAATAAAAGATATAGAAATTAATGATTTTAATTATATTCTGTAACAGGTTGAACCAAATTTCAAATGTAGAGCCAGAGGATGAGGACAAATAGTAGAACCCTCTGGTGCAGACATAAAGCATGGTGTTCACAAAGAGATGTTCTTGGGCTTGCATTACCCCATGCAAAGTGGATCACCACCAACAGAAGGATCCCACTCCCATGCTGCTTTATAGTTATAAGAAAATTACAAGGAGGTAGGAAATGCCAATTGGTCATCTAATAATAGCAACTTTATGGCCAGAGCAGTGACTCAAGAGGCCTTTAGGGAGGACATCAGCTCTGGATGAATTTATACACCAGCACCACCATCAGCATGATTCTCTAAGCCAACACATTCATGTAAGCCAACTTCTTGAAAAGCAACTTGAGGTGGGGATGGTGCCATCTAGCTGGCAATAATTTAAGCCAATAAGGCTTTTTAAAAAATGTTATGAAGAATGGTGATAAAGTTATTTCACTTCTGAAAAATAAACACGACATAGGATTACAAGTCGTGATTTGTATAGTTCTTCCATCAGTATTTGTAGTAACACACTGAACACTTACAACCCAAATGGAAAAATAATATACCCAGTTGGGATTGACACATCTAAACATTAAGGACACAGAATACTTAACTGAGGAGAAATATTCTGTGTCCCAAGGACCATTTTGGTTTTTTTGACAGTAATTTTCGTTGTATTCTGTTAAAATCAACATTTAAAGTACATTTATATTATACTTAAACTATTAGGTCTAGGTCAGTCTATATAAATTATTTTAAAGAATTATAATTTAAATTCGGCAAGAAAAAACATGGATTCTTCTCTAGATTCTAGCCTCTGAAACAAGCCTCCAGCTTCATTCTTAGACTCATTTCTAGCGTGTGTTTTCTTTGCACAGTTACATAACACCAATGTTTTTTCAAGCTCGCTACAGATGAGTTGTCAATGACCAATTTGATTCCAATAATAAAGCACATATGCTTTACTATCACTGCTTTCTTTTCATTCAAGGAATAAAAATAAATGTGTGCTTTCAGTGTTATTTTGTCTATCCCAAACTTCAGGATGCAGTTCCAATACAAGTCAGTATGCTAGAACATATCAGAGGACAAAAGTGCAAAAAAATGTGACATTGACCTTAAAATATAAAGGAACTTAATATTTCCACTCTTCTTCATTTGTGTTAAATGTCAAATATTTCAAACTGTCCTATCTACAATCTGCTCAACACACAGAATCCTATATAGATAGAAACAATGAAGCAATGTTTGTTCAATTTGATCAAATATTGGAAGCATGACATTGCAGCACATTTAAAACAAAATACAATCCCTGTGGTGGGGTGGTCATCCCAATAGTTGTAGAGATATCAGATGTCAAAAGGGGTTCATGTTGTGCTTACTCCCTGGAATATTCTTTATTCTGTATTCCTGGCTAATTTTTCTCACCACTCAGTTTTAAGATTGAATATGTCTTCTATAAAAATCCTTCCTAGTTCCCTTTAGCCTCTCCTGTTTCTTTGTTAATGACATTTATTATCATTTGTAATACTACATTTGTTTTGGTAGGCATTTTTATATCTATCTTCAACAAACTGCAAGCTCTGTCAGGTCAGCCTAATATATACATGTTCACTGTGGCTCATTCATCTCCTAGCAAGAGCCATGCACATTATAGACAGACAATAAATATTTTTGAACAAATAAATGCAGGCTTTAAGGGCTATACTGAGCATTTGAAAGACCTTAAACTAGCATCTCAAGAGCTTGGGCTAACTCCAGCTATGTCAAGATATAGATACTGACTTTGCTAGGTTAATTTGAAGAATATTTAGAAGAATTCCAATATTAGATGAGATGTCTGTCTCCTTGTGACAGACAAAGGTTGATTTAGGGTGTGAGAATGTAACCAATGTATCCTTCTGAAAGGCTGACTTTTTTTTATTTGACTTAGCAGACAAAACAGAATATGTCCTTCAAATGTATTGAAAAACCAAGCCCAAGAGAATGATGCCATTCTCATCTGGCCTTGTATTCTGCCCTCTTTTTATCCTTGGAAACAGGAATATTTGAGAGTGTAAAAAGATAAGAGTGTAAGAGTCTTTGCTGAATTCAAAGGGACATCTTTAGATTTTCAAGAATAGAAGGCTTCTGCAGAACTTCTTAGAGTATTTGTTATGTGTTAGTATGCAAAACTGGTAAACTTCTACCAACTGTACTACTTTGATTTTGTGTAATGTAAAAGCTGTTTTGCATGACAAATTACACTGTTGTAACCAATATTATAATTAGGATAGAAAGCAGATATATTGTATTCACATTTACAAAAAAGCTACAGAAGATTAATTACAGTCTATTAAAATTCTAAGTTCATCATCATTTAAAGTTTCTTTCACTTGATGTCAAAATGGAAAGCTTCTAATACATTGGTGAGATGAATCTAGCATGAACTGATCTACCATGCTGAACCCATTCAAATTTAAGGACCCAAATGTGTTATAAAGCATAATTACTTGAGAGTTAAATCTTAAGCAAGACAGAAATCTAAATTAAAGTTGCCAAAAATTATATGGACACAGAGAATACAATTAGGGAGAATCTATACAAATAAGGTCATGTCTTTAAGTGGTCCAGCATCCCCCCATTATATGATTCATGTTGGTTACTATAGTTTAACTTGGATTCTTCTAAATTAATTTTTAAGGCATTGAAAGGTATACCCATTTTTATGTGCTTAACTTATTCATTTTATATTACCTTTTATGTTAACTGGCAGATGTCACAATAGAGTGTCGCCTAAATCTTCTAATTATGCATGCAAATGAAGGGAATATAGCAGAATATTTTTCATAATATGAGTACTTGATGTCACTTTTTGATTTTTATTAGGCTAATTAATATAATTGCATACAATACCATTTGTGACATAAATTCCAAATACCAAGCTGTCAATCATTTAAATATAATGTGATCATATATTTTGATTGATCTTTTCCAAAACCACCATCTTAGGTTTAAGAGCTCCATTTGCCTTTTTTTGAAAACAACAGATTGGTGTTCTTTCAAAGGTAATCATGAACGTCTTCCATGTGAAATATAGCATGATTAAAACAAGTGGGGTAAAAACTGACGGTGATAAATAGTACTTCAACATAAAGAAAGCTGTTCTGAAATCAAATCTTCAACTGCACTTTTCAGGTTAGGTTTTGAAAATTCTGATTTGCTTTCTTTATGCAAACAGAATAAGGGGCAAATTAAACCTAGTCTGCCCTTCTTAGCTGAATGTAGTGAATTAAAAACACAAAACAGAAAAAAACTGTGTCACAAGCACTTCACGACTTTTCTTTAATACTCATAGGCTAATTTATCTTGGAGTAATTAAAGCTCAATGATTAGCTAATTAGGAATAGTCATTATCATTTTCATAGGTTATTTGTAGGGTATTATGTCTGATGATTTAATATACATTGTATTATGAGCACTCCCCTGCAAGTTATATGCAGATACAGCCATAGGAAGATGAAAGCAAGTATCATTTCATCACCATGAAAATAACTTGATTTTTGACCAGAGTTATGAGTCTAAGTAAACTCACAAATGGTAGAGTCAAAAGAATAAAAAGCAGCTTTAGTCTTCAAAAACATATGAGCTGTATTAATGTAAAATTTTCTGGTTTCCTACATTGTTCTCACTAAATGTGCTTTTGTTTTTTATGAATATTAGAAACTTTTTACTTGTATTTTAATGCTAACTCAATGAAGAGTAATTATGTGATAAAAGAAAGAATTCTGAGTGTTAGGAAAAACTTGTTTTGAGATTTGGCTTCACTATGTGGCTAGTAGGAAACTTTTGGTAAAATGCTTAACAAATGCACTCATTAACCTCATCTTAAAATGTGCCAAATAGCTTTTCCTCTCTGTCTCAGCATGGGTCACTTTAAAGTTCAAAGAGAAAATATGGATCGATTATGTAAATGTGTCTGTGCACATTATATCATTTGGCCCACAATCTAAAATTCAAGATAGTATCATTATATATAAAAGAATCAATACAGCATTTATCTATTACTATGCTTGGTGTTGTCTTAGATTCCTGAAGGGTATACTTAAAGTAGACTCTAGGAGCACCTAGGTGGCTCAGTCAGTTAAGCCTTCGACTCTTGATTTCAGCTCAGGTCATGATCTCATAGTTTGTGAGGTCAAGCCCTACATGAGGGCTGCACTGTCAGTGCAGAGCCTGCTTGGGATTCTCTTTCTCTCTTTCTCTCTCTCTCTCTCTTTCTCTGCCCTCTCCTGCTCATGCTCTCTCTCTCAAAATAAATAAAACTTTAAAAAAAGTAGACTTGAAAGTAAATATTTCAATGAAAGATTTAGTAAGAATTAGGTGATAGAGAATGAAAATCACATTTGCTTTAATTTTGATCTGATATTTCAGGGGTGCCTGGGTGGCTCAGTCGTGGCTCAGGTCGTGATCTCATGGTTTGTGAGTTCCAGCCTTGTGTGGGGCTCTGTGCTGACAGCTCAGAGCCTGGAGCCTGCTTCAGATTCTGTGTCTCCCTCTCTCTCTCTGCCCCTCCCCTGCTCATGCTCTGTCTCTCTCTCTCTAAAAAAAAAAAAAAAAAAAAAAAATTAAAAAACATTAAAAAACATTTTTGATCTGAGATTTCAAATCTATTTTTTCCAGTGGGCCATGGATTTTTAAAAATAAATATGGACATAAAAAGTCAGACACTGCGGGGTGCCTGGGTGGCTCAGTGGATCAAGCATCCGACTTCAGCTCAGGTCATGATCTCACGGTCCGGGAGTTCGAGCCCCACGTCAGGCTCTGTGCTGACAGCTCAGAGCCTGGAGCCTGTTTCAGATTCTGTGTCTCCCTCTCTCTCTGACCCTCCCCCGTTCATACTCTGTCTCTCTCTGTCTCAAAAATAAATAAACGTTAAAAAATTTTTTTTAAAAAAAGTCAGACACTGTGACATTTTTCTAACCTATTTATTTTTGTGACTCAAATAAGAGTAGGTCACCACAGTCAGTATCTATTTTTAACAGGAGATGAATCTCAGCTTTATCATCAAAATAAAAAGATACACATATACACGTGTGCATATGGCATTTTAAAAGATTGATGGAAAGTATAGACATTACTGAGGGTTTTGTGATAGATGAGAGAGAAAATTATCAAACGCCAAATATTCAAACATACCGAAATGTTTTTAAAGATATGTAATCAGTCTCCTTACCACTCTCCCCTCCTGCCTACACCACCAATGAAAATTATTATTGAAAATTTCCCTTACCTATGATTTCCCCTTATATGGTGATCTCATCCTCCTCTCGTCCAGTTTAGCTTTCTTTCAGCTATCCCAATAGGTGTCTTTCTTCTCAGAATAAAACCATCAAACAAAAGATCTTCTTCAGAACTATGCACATTGAAAGTCTGAGAGAATTATAAATAAAACTTACTAAAGATTTTGGATAGAGATGGCAGACAGAGCATATACAATTTTCTCCTTGCCTAGCACTAATTCACAGAAATGACATTAAGTAAAAGTAGCCAAAACAATATTATTGCCAGACAAAATAGAATTGAAGATGGAAAGCATAACCAGGAGGGGAAGAACAAATTCCATAAAGAAGTAATCTCTAAGGTAGCATAGTCATGAATCTTTAAGTAGCTAGCAACATAACTTTGAAATATACCAAAAACTTTTAAAAATGAAAGAACAAATTGATAAAGCTACAAACATATTGGAAATTTTTTTTTAATTTTTTAATGTTTATTTATTTTTGGGAGAGAGACAGAGTGTGAGCTGGGGAGGGGCAGAGAGAGAAGGAAACAGAATCTGAAGCAGGCTCCAGGCTCTGAGCTGTCAATGGGGCTCAAACCCACAAACCATGAGATCATGACCTGAGCTGAAGTCAGATGCTTAACCGACTGAGCCACCCAGGCGCCTCCATAGTGGAATATTTTAACATAACTGTCTCATAAAACCAATAGGATAAGTAGATAAATAATAAGCACACTTAAGATTTAATTAAATAATTAACACATTTGACCTAATGTAAATATATAGATTTTTATGCCAAACAAAAGAAAAAAGCACAATAATTACAAACTTAGTTGAAAAAAACACTATATAGCTCCAGATATTACTAGAAACAAACATGCACAAATATATTTCACTAACCAGAATATATTAGAAATGAATTATTGATTTACACTAAGGGTAGCAAAACTTAGAGGGGAACAGATATGACTTTTTTTTTCCTTCTAGATACATTATCTAATAGTTATCAAACTTTGGGCTTGGAAGGGGTAAAAAGAGACCTGAAAAGTACTTGTGAGTAATTTTAGAAATACAGAAATAAGAATGTGCTATGAGAATTTGGGCTGGTAAGGGGAGGTAAATCAACAGAAAAAAAAAAAAAGAAAAGAACTCTGTGTAACCATGTTTTCATTTGTGAGTATTAATTTTTGTTTTTATAGTCTTCTCCTCTGAAAAAGAAGAATGCCCTTGGAGCACTGTAATTTGTGTAAGTTAATTGGATTTTTTCAATATAGTATTCAGAGGACAGTGTCATGAAAATAAATTTTTATTTAGAATAGGTGTCTTCCAAGTGGAAAATTAAAAGTATGTAATTGAGATATAAAACTGTCATGAATAAATACACCAAAATACTCACAAGAAAAAAATGTTAATCTTTTTTGTGAAATTCTGTTTTCAAGATAAATGCATGTGACTTTGGTCTGGGTTAGTCAAGTATTTACATGTTTGGACCAAATGTCTATTTTTTTTTTTTTTTTTTACTTTAAAAACCATCATTTTCAGGTGATCCAAAATACACTGGGGAGGTCTTGAGATAATTTCATGAAAGTGTAAAATAATTGACTTCTGTGTTAGACATGTTTAGGGAAGAATTTAACATTAATGGCATAAACTAACTAAAATTAAAGGGAGAGGCTGGCAGTGAACCTAGATTATATAAGGTTACACATCTCATGGAAAGAAGATCTGTTCTCTGGCTTGACTTGAAGTTAGCTTCTCTAGTTTATAAGCTGAAAGGGTGAGTGAGAGTGAGAAAGGGAAAGGTCTTAAATGTTTGATAAAATTAGTTCCTTAAAAGATTACTAATTTTTTTAAGTTTATTTATTGAGAGAGAGAGAGAGAGAGAGAGAGAGAGAGCAGGGGCAGAGAGAGAGGAAGAGAGAGAGAATCCCAAACAGGCTCCACACTGGTCCCTGACACGGGGCTTGAACTCATCAATGGTGAGATCATGACCTGAGCCGAAATCAAGAGTCAGACGCTTAACTGACTGAACCACCCAGGTGCCCCAAAAGATTACTAATTATAAATTTTTTTCATATTTTAAAAACTATTTTGCAAAGAGCTATGAATTTACTTTCAAAGGAGAACATATTTAAAAGATGAAATAGAAGGTAATGAGACAGGGAAAATGAAGGACTCCATAAGAATCTGCTCTTTGCTTCTTTCCCTGCTTCTTTTCTTGTTAGGACCTGCACCCCACTTTACACATGCCTCAGAATGCATATAGTGTATGGCATCCTTGTCAGGGACAAGGAGTTAATGATTTCTTTAGAACAGAGAACACCTAAAGTAAGACCAGGTGAGAATGACTAGGTGAAACTATCATATGTGTATTCCTGACCAGCTGCTTTAGACTTCTCAACGCCAAGGTCTTCTTACTCCAGGTACAAACACCTAGGTCTTTGTCTTTGTTCTAGTTAGCTCCTGGATTCCTGAGAGGACATGTACACTGGACCCACAATCCTCAATAACTCACCCACCAGGCCCTGGACAAAGACAAGACTCATGCTCCTTTTCTTTCCATATCTCCCAGATGGTCTGTCTGTATCTGCCTTCCCTATGTCTTCAAAAAAACCTTTACTCACTTCCTGTTGCCTTGCATTTTATCCATCCTGCAAGAAGCCAAGGACCATCTTGGCTGGTACTGTGAAACCCTCTCTGGGTCCTTGGACCCGGCCTCAGTAAATCCACGTGAGAACTACTTTTATCAGGAACTACAGCTGTGCACTGGGAAAGGCACAGTGGCAGACCACAACACAGGGCTGATGCCTAAACCACAGCAACATAACCTCTGAGCATTGTCCCAAATGAATCAGAGTCTGCAAAAGATGGCATAGACTTCTCATGTGTTGGTGATAGGTGGTTTTCTCAGAATTGACAGTGTAATAGTCCGGGTATGGAACTATTCAAAATCTGAAGGAAGTGATGTCTCTCATGCTTAAATACAGATGTAAATTATACATGGAAAATTTTAACTTCTAATATTACCATCCTTCAAACAGATGTATAATTTGAAAGTGTTAGTTTCCTAGAGATCATATGGGCAAAAGCATCTATAACTAACAGGCAATTAAAAATAAATTATCATTCTGCTCTGGCCCAATGTGTAATAACAGAGACAAGATTTTACCTTTCACCTAAAACAAAGAAGAAACCAAAAAAATATATTGAATAATCATTTTCAAGATGCTAGGCATTCCACAACAAAGCACAACAAACCCTGAGAGAAAGGGAAATCATACTGTAAGCCTTCAGATTGCCTCACCCTATGGCTTTGGGACTCCATTCAAGGAGAAAGAAGCCAGGCAGAATCCAACAATTTCCAAAGGTGAAATGGGAATCTGGGGAGGACAAAGAAACTAAAATATGCAGGAAAAACACTGGACAAGAGAAAAATGGAAAGAGGAGACTGACAGGGAACTGAATAGAATTTCAATTGAAGGTTCAGCTGAGTCTGATCAGTACACATACATGAAGAAACTGCAGGGAAAGGATCACCGGAATGATTAGGGGGAAAGATCTTGGAATTCACATAGGATAATAGCCCCTGTTCCCACAAACCACGGTAGAAAATCTCACAATATACAGGGTATTGGGTAGAACACAAAAGATGCTTTTGCATCAGGAATGGAAAAAAAAAAGCCTCACACTGAAGGCTGGCCTGGTATAACCAAGTAAGTTATAGAATAAAGATCCAAAAGGGTCAGGCATTTCCAAATATCTTTACCACATTCCAGAACAAAGGTAATGAATAGTTATAGTACAAAAAAGTAAAATTCACAATGATTTATTTCCAATAACAAATTTCCAGGCATTCAAAGAAACTGGAAAATGTAAATCATAATGAGTAGAAAAATCAATAAATCTAAACTGATCCAGAATTGTCACATTTGACATAATTAATAAATGGGGACATTAATATACCATTATAACTGATTCCATATGTTCAAAAAGCTAGAGAAAAACTGAATATGTTAAGTAGAGACAGGAAAGATTAAAAATCCTCTAATGAAATGCTAGAGATGAGAAGTATAATATATGAAATAAAAAATAAAACTATGTGGGATTAATGGCAGAATAGACATGGCAGAAGAAAAGATAAATGTACTTGAAATTACAGTACCAGAAACTATCAAAAATTAAATGCACAGGAAAGTCCCCTGGGGGGAAAAATACATATAACATCAGTGATTTCTAGAAAGACTTTATGAAGCCTGATATACATGTACTTAAAGTAATGCAATATACATATAGTAGAGGGAGAGGGTAACAAAACAAAGTTTGAAGGAATAATGGTACCAAAATGTCCAAAGATGATAAAAACTCACAGAGCCAATTACTTAAATAAACCCTAAACAGAAGAGGGAAAAAAATTTAAAAACTCTGTAGCAATGCATATCAATCAAGTTGCCTCAAACCAGTGATAAAGAGAAAAATCTTAAAAACAGCCAGGGGTAAGGGAAGAAAAATGCATTATGCACAGAGGAATAAAGACAAGCATGTCAGCAGATTTTTTTTTGTCAGCACAATACAATCCAGCATACAACGAGCAAGATCTTTAAAGTACTCAAAAGAAAAAAAAAAACAATCAATTCTATACCCAGTGAAATATCTTGAGAACATGAGGGCAACAGAATTTTTCAGCATGGAAACACTGACAGACTTTATCATCAAGAGACCTGCATTAAAATGTCCTTATAGATTAAAATAATTATTTTAGGCAGAAGAAAATGATATAGGAAATAAATCTAGATCTTCATAAAGTATGAGGAATACCAGAAATAGTAATAACATCAATAAAAAAAAGTCTCATATTAGTTAATTTATTTGAAAGATAATTGACTAAAGAAAATAATAAAAAATGAATCGTGGAGCTTATTACCTATGTGGAAATAAAATAAAATGTGTGACAAAATAGCACAATAGCCAGGAGGGGGGAAATGGAAGTATATTGTTGTATATTTGACTATACAAGGAATCATGTAATATCACCAGAAGGCAGATTTTGATAAATGAAAGTTACATATTATAAACATGACAGCAACTACTAAATCAACAAAACAAAGCACTCTAATATGCCAACAAAAGAGATTAAATGGAATCGTTAAAAACATAATTTTAGCGGTGCCTAGGTAGCCCAGTTGGTTAAGCATCCAACTCTTGGTTTCAGCTCAAGTCATGATCTCACAGGTTGTGAGTTCAAGCCCCACATTGGGCTCTGTGCTTTCAATATGGAGCCTGCTTGAGATTCTCTCTCTCCCCCACTTTCTCTCTGCCCCTCCCCCACTTGCATGCACACACTCGCTCTCTCTCAAAATAAACAAAAATTTTAAAAACACATAATTTAAAAGAAAAAGGAAGAAAATGAGGAAATGAGAAAATAGAATATATGGGACAAATAAAAAACAAATAGCAAGATTGGAGGTGTAGATGTAACTCTATCAGTAAACACATTACATGTACATTGTCTAAGCACAATTAAAATAAGATTGTGAGATCAGATTTACAAAAAAGCAAGACTCAACTATATGCTACCTGCAGAAACCTCACTCAATATAAAGATCTAAATAAGGTAAAAATAAAAGGATAGAAAATGTTATGCCATGCTAACACTAATCACACACACAAAAAGCCTTTAGTGGCTATATTAATATTAGGAAAAAATGAGGTTTTAGAAGAAAGGCTATTGTCATAAATTAGGAAAGTCATTTCCATAATCATGAAGAATGAATATAATAATCCTAAATGTTTATGTACCTAATAACAGAGATTCAAAACATATCAAACAAAAAGTGATAAAACCGAAGGCCCACAATTATAATCATATATTTCAATACCCTTCTCTCAATAATTAATAGGACAAGTAGAAATTAAGAGTATAAAAGAATTGATCTACACTATCAATCAGCTTGATTTAATAGATATTTGTAGAGCATATCATCTAACAATGGCAGAATACCTATTCTTTTCAAGTGCAATAAACCATTTGTCAAGGTAGACCATTTTCTGGGCCATAAAATAAGCCTTCATAAATTGAAAATTATTCAAGTCGTGTAATGTATGTTTTCTGACAACAATAGAACTACATTATGAAAAAACAAAAAGTGATCTGGAAAATTTATAAATATTTGGAAACAACAAAAATTTTATATAATCCATGAGTCTTAAAATTGCTGAAAAGAGAATTTAAAAATATGAGCTGAATGAAATGGAAACACAGCATATCAAAATTTGAAGTGTCCAGCTAAAATATTACACAAAGAGAAATTTATAGGATTAAATACACGTGTTAAAAAAGAACAATCAGTAACTGCAATGTAACTTTAGAAACTAGAAAAAGAAGAGAAAATGAAACCCAAAGTAATTAGAATGACATAAATAATAAAAAAATAAGAGAGAAAATCAATGCATTACAACATAGAAAACAGTGGAGAAAATCAGTAAAACCAAAATCTGGTTCTTTCAGAAGATCAGCACAATTAATAAAACTCTAGCCATACTAATTCAAAAGTAATATGGGTTGACACAAATAACCAATATCAGGAATGAGAGTCATCACTACAGGTACTACAGATATTAAATGGTCAGTAAAGGAATGGGATGAACAACTTTATGACAATAAGTTTCATAATTTAGATAAAAAGGACAAATTGATTGAAAGATACAAGCTACCAAAGCTTACTGAGGCAGAATAAATTGGTGTTTTCTTATTAAACATGAACAAATTCACAGTTCATCAGACAAGTCCTCTCTGAGACTATGATGGATCAGGACAAAAAGGATTTTAATTCCTTAATTATATCAGAACATAGTAAGAAATGTAAACATTGTTTAAATCACAAAATGATCAAACTTCTCCCTATTGCACTAACTTGTGTTACTACTGCTTCTTTACCTGAATTATAGATACAGATTATCCTGGATAATAAATAAAAATCTCTAAAACACCTAATCAGAGACTTGTCCTTACTTATTGGGAATTAAAATATAATTATCTTTGGGGCACCTGAGTGGTTCAGTTGGTTAAGCATCTGACTTTTGATTTTGGCTCAGATTAAGATCTCAGGGTTTGTGAGTTTGAACCCCACATCTAACGCTCCGCATTGACAGTGCAGAGCCTGTTTGGGATTCTCTGTCTCCCTCTCTCTTTGCCCCTCCCTTGCTTGTGTTCTCTCTCTCTCTCTCTCTCTCTCAATAATAAATAAATGTTAAAAAATTATCTTAGTGCCTACAAAAATAAAGTGTTAAGAGAGAGTTTTATGCAAACATAAAACCTGTATTTGTCCTTCTAATAGTATGAAAATTTTTGGATATTATATGTATTACTTAGGGTAGGCTAAAATATTTAAAGGTTCAGTCATAATAGATACTTATTTCTTGCTTACATACAATCATACAGGTGCATTCAGGATGCTAGGGGCTCTGCCAACATCAAATGGTATCCTTGAAGATCTTAATAGGTGTTGTTTCCATTATATCAGCTGAACAAGAAAAAACATGGAGGACCACATATAGGAAATATTTATGCTCCAAGCCATAGAGTCCTGCATGTCACTTCTACTCACATTCTACTGGCTGGAATGCTGCTTCGCACCCATCCTTAACTGTAAGCAAGTCTAGGAAATGAAGCATAGCTATTAAATCAACAATAAAAGGAAATGTGTTTTGCTTATCAACTCGGCAGCACTAGGCATGCTACTGATTTTTAAAATTTTTTCACTTTAATATATATTCAGAAAAACACATAAGACATATGTAAGTTTTAAATATAATTTCAAAGGGAATACTCATATATTCATTACCCAAGGTTAAAAAAACAAAGAAAGGTGTCAGATATACCTTCTGTTTACTCCTTGATCGCAACATTCTCCCTGCTCAAATAACTGTATCTTGGCTCCTGTGATCATGTTTTCTTTGTTTAATTGTTTTTTTTAAGCATGTTAATTCCTATGATTGTGTCCCAAAAAGTATAGCTTTGCTCAGTTTTAAACTTTATATAAACATCGTCATTTCCAACCTTTACATAAACATCACAACATAAATATTGTATGCTTATTTTTCTCTACATTATTTTATGAGATTCATGCATGTTTTGGTGAATAGTTGTTGTTTTTTCATTTTCATTGTTGTATTCTATGTCATTTTAAGAATATAGTCCATTTTATTTCATTCTGTTGGTCAGCTAGTAATTGCTTCTGGTTTGGAACACTTACAAACAAAGTGGCTATGAACTTCCTGTACCTGCCTTCTGGTGCATGGTGAAAAAGTTTCCCTACCCGACAAAGGAATTGCTGAACCATATGGTATATTTACATTCAACTTTACTAAATAATGCCAAACTAGTTTTCTGAAATAGTTGCAATAGTACACGTTCCTATCATGGTATGAGAATTCTCATTTTGCCATATCCTTGACAACAGTTATCATTAGATTTTTTTTTTTTAACTTTTGTCGATCTAGTGAGTGTGTAATTGTAGCTTATGTGGCTTCAGTGTGGACTTCTCTCATTACCAATGTGTGTTTTCCTGAAGAGCAATGAAGATGAATATCATTTAATATATTTATAGATCATTTGGAGTTCCGTTTTATTCAAGTGCTTATAGAAATATTCCACCATTTTTCTGATGGGTTTTCTTCTCCTCATTAATATGTAGGAATCCATCGCATATTGTAAGATTTTTGTCAGTGATATGTGTTGTAAATAGTTTTCCATTCAGTGATTTATTTTGTACTTATCCTTTAATTTTCTTTATAACCTCTTTCGATGAACAGTTTTTATTTTTCTTCAAAAATAAAATGAGTAATGAGTCAAACTCATTGCTGCTTTGTGGCTGGTGCCTTTCTGAGCTCTATCCCATTGTATTTGATTATACCTTAATTATTTTCAGATTTATAATAATTTTAGCAAACTAGTAAGGCAAACCCAACCAATCTCTTATTTTATTACTGGATTTGTTTTAATTCTTAACTGCTAAAGCTCTTACTCTCAACATCACTTTCTGCATTTTTCAGAGGAACTTATCAAAATTTTTCCTTGCACCGTTCTCTGGCACAATTCTCCAACTTATTACCTATGATACCTCTTATGTTCCTCCTTATAGCACTAACCTTTGCTCTAGCAGGTCTCAAATGATGGCAAGGGTCTATTTGACATGATCCATGCCCAAACACGCAAACACTATCTACATTATTCAGTTTGGCCCATAAAAAAATACAACACTTTTTTCTGCCAAACTCTAGAAGCTCTGTCCTTCCTTCATGTTCTCCTATCAGGGCAGTTCCAACCAGTTCTGAACTTTGTACTTTCTAAAGTCAAAAATTCTCTGAATTCCAGAGAATAGATTTTTATATACTTCAAACCATTCTCTTCAAAGCCCTCTTGCCCTATTTGCTTTGGGATGAAGACCTCATTGGAGAACAGGAAAAATGGATGCACACGCCTAAAATCATAGCATTCCAACCAAACTCTCCAAGGAAATTCTCACTACCAATCTTTCTTTCTGATTATTCTTTATCCCTTTATATAACCTGGAGATAGGTTCAGGGCTACAGGTCTCAAAAGAAGTTTAGGGTAACTGGAATCTCAATAGATTATCTGGGACTTCTCTTTGGCATATAAAAATATTTAACCCCCACTTCTCTTTGGAATCGCTATCCAAAACCTCAAGGCATACAAGGTCATATTTAGCAATATACTTTTCCTGTATCACTTGAGATTGTTAGTTAAGAAATAAAATGTTTATGTCTACATATTTAGTTTTTTGGTTTTTTTTTTTTTAGTTTTATTTATTTATTTATTTATTTAGAGAGAGGGAGCACGCACAAGTGAGGAAGGGTGAGAGAGAAGCAGAGACAGAATCCCAAGCCGGCTCTGCACCATCAGCACAGAGCCCAATGCAGGGCTCCAACTCACGAACCATGAGATCATGACCTGAGCCAAGATCAACGTAGAACATTATTGAGACAACTGAAGAAAACTGAATATGCATGATAGTAGTAAACTGTTAATTTCTGCATATATGGTAATGAAAGTGTGGTTATATTATATGATGTTCTTATTGTAGAGATATGTGTGCTGAAATATTGAGGGGTGAAAAGTTTAGCTACCTGAAACTTTCTAATAAATCAACAAAGATGGATGTGCAGGAGAGATAGAATGTTAATAGTTGTCAAATAAGGAGGTAATGTACAGAGGTATACTGTTCTATGCACTTGTTTTCCTGCATGTTTTCATAATAAAGTTGAGAGGGGAAAAAAAGGACAAAGTTAAGGAAAAAGAAATAAAATGGATGCTTTTCATGTCAAGATTTTATGAAGTTTTTTTTTCTATTATTTAAGACATGGCATAAGTTTATAAAGACATGGGAAAAATAAAAAAAAATTGAAGCTATTCTAATTTTATCATCTCTTATGTGAGTTTGGATCACTCTATTATTCATTATAAATATTGAACTTTTGCTGTCTGTTCAGGATATTGCAGCATTAATGTGTTAATGTCTTCATAATTTTCTGAACTCTTCAGATTAGAAGTGCTATGCAATTGAAAAGTATTATTGTAATGATGATCATCATTATTAACCTTGCATGGCACTTTATATTTGAAAGTGCTTAGTAACCATTTTTAATAGTCATTATTAACATCTTTTCTAGAGTGCACTTCAGATTGATTAAGCACATTCCTGACCTGACTATTCAATTTATGTTCAAGATGTGCCTCTATGTTCAGTTACAATTTATTGTTTTAAACCTTCCATTTGTTTTTGAAACCCAGAGATTTTCAAAAGTTATCTTTGAGATCAAAGGACTTTTAAGTAATTCCACTTTGTTCTCTAACAGATTTTTGAAGATACATGTATTTTTACTTGAAGCAATAGTCATTTAGAGGTTATACAACTCTATTTGTAAAGAAAACTGACAAATTGTATTCACATTTTATTCATATCTTTCAAATCCATTGCCTTTTTTGCTATTCCTGAGGTGGTAGATTTAGTTTATTCATTTATTGTTGAGGTTTTGATTATTCCTTTTACAAAAAGTCAAAGACAAAAAGAGCATGTCTTTGGTGTAGGAAAGTTGAGTGCAGTTTCTGAACCCACTGTTACTTGACCATAGACAGATCTGTTAATAAACCTTATCTATGAAAGAGAGAAAATCACTACTTCATAATTTGTTGTGATGATCTAATGAAGTATCTATTATAACTTATTGTTATAGTATCTGATACATGGTAAGCACTTAATATAGTATCTGATAAACAGAAAGCACAATTTACCATGTTTCCAGTTTCTTCATCAAACTTGTGGTAGGATGATCTTTCTAAACGGCAAATTTGAGAATATTGCTTTTGTTGGTTAAAATTAAGACCAAGTCCTCTTCTCTTTTTAGGGCCTCACAAAAAGCACAAAAAGCCTCTATGCCCTTATGTGGTCATTATATTCTACTATTCTTACGTGTACTCATTTATTTTCAAAGGATTCTGAACTATATGGAACTAAATACCTGCAACCCTCCTGAGAGTCATCATAAGAATTGTCCATTTTTTAAATACCAGATATCTTGTAAAAGCTTTGCACATGTTAAATATACAGAACTTCTATAATGTCCTTGGAAAAACCCTGTTTATACAGCAAAATTTAACTCAAATGTCACCCTTCAGCAAAAGCTTAATTTTTCTCCCCATCATGCTCTTATGACAACCTGATCCTATTAATCCCTTGAATTTCTAGAAATGTCTCTCTTCTCCTTTCTCTCCCTCTTCCCTTGACTATGAGCTCCTCCATGATAAGGTTATGTTATGTAGAACTTCATTTACCAAGAAAACAATTGCAGCATCTGTCAATATGTAATTTCCCTAGTATTTATGTAAAGGGTATAATTTAAATATAATCACTAGTCTCTGATTCTTTTCAAAATATCTGCTGTATCAGCATGAGATGATAATATTTTCTTTTCCGTGTTACCTGAAATTTCTAACAATAACCCCACTGACCCAAAGTGGGGTATTTTCTTATTCAGACCATGCTTAAAAAATGTGCTACATGGTACTGAAAAATCTATTTCATTTCTTACTTTTTTTTCAAATCATAAATTAGTTTATAAGATTAGCCAATTATGACCTTAGAAGATGTAGAGAAATTATCTCTAAATTTAAAATAAGATATAGAGCAATTTTTTAATTGGGATAGAAAAGAAATATAAGAGAAAATCAGTGCATATATTTTATGTACAGCAAATGAAAGGACTTCTTAAGGATGTACGTCAGCGTTCATGGAAAGCTCATGTTTTGATATAGTAGAATTTTCATTACATACAGGATAGTGGTTACAGGCATGAGCTCTGGAGCAAACTAACCTATATTATAATCCTATTTTTAATGCTTACTAGACCTATAATTTGAGACAATGTAATTAACCTATACATAGCAATTTTCTCATATACAATATACTTGTAAAAATATGCCAATCTCGTCTGTTTTTGCGATTTATTTTTTATTTTATGTTTTTAATGTTTTTACTTATTTTTGAGAGAGAGACACACACACAGAGTGCAAGTGGGGAAGGGGCAGAGAGACGGAGACACAGAATCTGAAGCATGCTCCAGGGTCTGAGCTGTTAGCACAGAGCCTAATGCAGGGCTAAAACTCATGGATTACAAGATCATGACCTGAGCCGAAGTTGGACACTTAACCAACTGAACCACCCAGGCGCCCCTGTCATGCAATTTAAATAAGAAAATATGTGTAAAATATTTATCACAGAGGCAAGCACATGATAAGAGTTCAATCATGGTAGCTATAAGTAATAATGTAATTATTATTATCTCTTCATTCAAAAATCACAAATCAAGTGTTATCCTTCACAGCTAAGGGTATCAAATCTCAAGAAATGTTAATGACTTGCCTAGGATGTAAGTTGATATTTTTTAATTTTTTTAATGTTTTATGTGTTGGTAAGAGAGAGAGAGAGCACATGAAGCAAGGAGAGAGAGAGACAGAGGATCTGAAGTGGGCTCTACACCAAAAGTAGAGAACCCAATGTGGGGCTTGAACTCATGAACTGTAAGATCATGACCTGAAGTGAAGTGAGACACTTAACCAACTGAGCCACCCAGGTGCCCCAAAGCTGATATTAACTGATGGACATAAGATTAAACTTAAGCTCTCTGATTCTCTTTACAGCACACTTTATAATATCCCATGCTGCTTCTAGCTTGCAAAGGTCTCCGCCAAGGGATAAAAGATCATTTGTAGGTGTCCAAAGGCAGGTATCTGATAAGGGGAGGGAGGAAAGCATAGCTAAAACAAAATGCATCTGTTTTCTAGATATGCCTTTTGTGATGTTATCTAAAAACTGATGCTACCTAAAGAATCAGCACTTGTAGGGCACTATGCTAAGTGTGGATGTGGAAGGACAACAACAACAACAAACAATTTATTCTCCAATAGTTTTTGTCTAAGTTAAGAAATAACAAAGCTCAATTTTCTTATTGTTTTAGAAAGCAGAAGAGGGGGAGAGAAGGGCAGTGGGAGAGAGGGAGAAAATCTTCAGCAGGCTCCATGCTCAGCACAGAGGCTTGATGTGGGGCCCAACCCCATGGACCTGGAATCATGAACTGAGCCAAAATCAAGAGTTGGCCACTCAGCCAGCTGAGCGATACACAGGGTCTCCCCAAAACTCAAATATTAATAGAATAAATCCATAACTGCAAAATAAGTATACCAAAGATATTCTTATATATTGAATAAAATTATTCCGAGTTGACATATAAAAAAAGATTTTATGGAAAAAATTTTTTGAACTGGGTTTCCAAATTGTTATGGAAAAAGAAAAAGGAGAATATTCTAAGGAGTGTGACTATTCTTCCACTTTACCTTTCACCTTAGGATACTATCCTTTACCTTCCAAACATCAATCTTCATTCATAAACTGTCCATTTTCAGAGGTGCCTCATAAAATTCTAGCAACATGTCCTATTCATTTTATTTTCTTAGCGATGTAGATAGGTAATAACTTCCTTTTAGAAATGACCAGATAGTTCTTTTCAACAAAAACCAATTACAACAGTCACTTTCAATATACTAGCTAAAGACATTTATTGATACTACAGTGTAATAATAATATTTTGTAGGTGTATGAGTTTCCATTTCAGTTGAGAAAATTCAAGCATTACATAATGAATAGTTCATTAACTTGCAGTGTTTGCCTGTGATGAAAAAGAAGGAAAATTATTGTCTTAAATTTCAGGTTTGGTAATAAAGAGCAGAGATTAAATTACTTGCCCCCAGTCAAAGCATGAATCAGGATAGAACCATTCAGATCTCAAAATATAGTATGCCTACAAAATAGCTTGAACCCTTAGGAGAAAAATATGAATAAACTGAGACAATATATTACTCTATTAAATTATGCTAATTTACAATAATTAGCTACCATCTTATTTTAAAGCAGAATTGTAGCAATTTCATGCAATTTACTAATTTCCTTTTCCATTCTGCACCCCGAGTTTTGTTGAAGGAAGGAAAAATTGTATTGTTAGACTCACAAATGTTGCATTCTTAATTCCATATTTAACATGATGTTGGTGGATACTTTGAGGAATCTTAAATTCAAGTCAGTCTGATTAATTAGTGAGATTATCATGGGTCAATCACTCTGCTAAATCCCGAGGACAAAATGTTTAATAATAATAAGACTGGCCTCATTCGATGAGAATTTTACAATCTATCGGGGAGTAAAAATACACACGTAATTGAAATCCAATGTGTTAAGTGTTAGAGTATATTCAAATGCCCTAGTTTAAACCTCATTGTCTCTCACCTGGAAAGCTGCTATAATGTAATCGTTGTTCTTCCTGCCTTTAGTCTCTGCCCACTAACTATTTAATCTCTTTTACATTAGTATCAGAATGACCTATATAATGCAGATCTCATTTTGTTACTCTACATGTAAAGACCTTTGGTGGATCTTATGTACAGAATACAGTTCATACTCCCTAGCAGGGCACATGAGGCTTTCCAAATTTTAGTATGTTTCTCTCCAGCCTGGTTATGGATTTAGAAGCATCATGCTATTCTACATCTTTCCTATTCCTTCCTTCTGGGATGCCTTCTCCATACTTAACCTAACTCTCTTTATGTTTTCTCTTCTTTCATGATTTAGATAGGGTTTATATCTTCTAAGAAACTTTGAGAAACTAAAGGGCCTTCCTTTGCCTTTTTTTATAACACACTATGTTGATCTCTATTTTACCACCTTCCATAATATTTCTGGTTATATTTGTTATGGTGTGATATTTTGCATGCAATTCCTACTCACAGAAAATAAGTTAAGTTAGAGTGAGACAAAATGGGAGTCACAGTGGCCAATGTCAATTTCCATATTAATTTTTTTTGTCAATGTCTGATGCAGCACTTCCAGTGTGTCCATACAGATGAGCTGTGTGGCCAATAGATTAGTAAAACTTGTTTGGGGCACCTGGATGACTCAGTCAGCTGAGGTGGTTCCGATCAGGTCATGATCCCAGGGTGGTGGGATCCATCCCCCAGTGTGTCTCCATGCTAGGTGTGGAGCCTGCTTGAGATTCTTTCTCTCCCTCTGCCCCTCTCCCCTGCTTATGCTAGCGCTCTTTCTCTCTCTCTCTCTCTCTCTCTCTCTCTCCCCCCGCCCCTCTCTAATAAAATAAAATAAAATTAAATTAAATTAAAACAAAAACTTGTTTGGAAAAGTCCATGGGGAATTTGGTGAGACCAAGCAGACAAAACTGGTAACGGAAGACTCTCAGGTGTAACCTTTTACACCCAGCTAAGCAGACCCCTTAAAAGCAGGAGCTGTCTGGGGCAGTGTCCTGCAAGGCTGGTTAACTTCCCACACTGTAGCTGTAGAGATGTTGCTCCAGATGGGTGCTGCCAGAGGCTCTGTCTGCATAAAAGGCAACCTGACTGCAATCCAGACCAATGCTTGTGGCACTATCCACCACCAAACCGGTGCTTTGCTGCTCATGTTGTGACCCCTCCTTTCTAGATCCTCTTTGGAGTGCTTTGTTACTTCTCTCTTCTCACAGTTTTGTGATAACGTACAATAAACCGAGTGATTCGTGATTTTCATATTGGCACCACGTGGTTATATGAAACGTTTCAATCCAGTGATTGTTACCTGACATTGGCATTTGTCTCACTTCCATATTGCCAGACAAAGTATAAAATTCCCTGTGGTGAATAGGGTCCTTTCCCATCCCTTCTAGTATATCTTCCTGCTTTGCAGACTTCAGGCATATTTCTGGATTCAAATTAGATTCTGCCACACTTCAAACTGCACTTTTATGAAATTTGAAGGCAAGTGAAGTACAAGTTATCTTTATGCTTCTTTTGCTATTTACTCCTGGCAAGAAAGGAGCTATTATGCAGCAAGGTCCAGTCTTCATTGTTGCAAGTGTTGAAATATAGTTTGGGCAGAGGCAGAAGTCAAAATTTAAGTTCCTGTGTCCAGGCACCAGCTCCATAGGATTGAGATGCAGGATTGAAGTTGCCTCCTAATCCCAAATTCCTGATCTCCTGATCATAGGTACTGCTAAGTGTGTTTGAACACACTTCTCACCTCCCTGATCTTAGCAGAATTAATAACTACCTGGCAAGTCGGTTCTGCACTTTTCTAGGACTCATTTCACGAGATCCGGCCTTGAGTCCATTCCTCCATCCTTTCTAATGACTTTGTAAGTGCCCAATTCCCTATATTAAATTTCCTTTGTTTGCATAGAATACTTAGAATTGTTTCAGTCTCCTGTACTGTGCCCTGCCAGAGTTTTTATACCAGGATTGGTTTCAGAAAACAACATTTTCTCAAGAAAGGGAATTTTGGATTGGTTATCTGGCTACACTAAATTTTAAGGCAGTGAAAATAACAGTATAACTGCAGAATGGGTATTGGTGGCCCAAAGACAACAGGGAAAGTCAGTAACTTATTTGGAAGGAAATGCCTACTAACTATAAGGGGCTATTGTTTCCTGGAGTGACACCTGACTGATATAAATAACCCTTCTATGAGCAGAGGCTGTCACTGCCATGTCACAGCTGCAGCCTCTAGCGCAGAGCCTGGCATGCAGTCACATAGCATGGAACTGAAATGAGTGATGCATTTGGCCCAGGTTATTGTAAGCATCTCCGTGAATGGGCTTATATTTGACTTTGATATCAGAGCATTTCAGTTAATACTTGAGACAAAAGAGACAGCATTTCAGAGGAAAAAGGCTCAAAAAGACAAAGCATGAGCGGGTGATAGCAAGTAGTTCAGTGTAACTCTTATCAGCAGGCCTTTGAAAGATTCCGTGAGGGATAATGTTGGAAACAAAATTCTGAAGGACATAGTACATCATACACAATCTACTACCATCCTTAACTATTTTCATTATTTTCCCCAGGAATTTCTCCCAGTGTTTTCTAACAAGCTTTTATAAATCCCCTGCTCTGTTATTGCCAATCCTATACCAAGAATAAAATTGTAATAACATTATTAGACCGGTATTATCCAGTTCAGAACACTATTTTTCTCCTGTTGTCATTAGATTTCAATAAATATAAACCAAAAGAATATTGAAAGTGATGGTGTCTCTTAAAATAAATCTCATTTAGTTGTCATTTATAATTTATTTTTCTTAGGTAAAATACCTGTATCTATTTTTACTCTTGTCCTTTTGAATTATTAAGTCAGAAATGACCGCTTCCTTCTAGGACTTTGGTCTTTTCTCACGTGTACCTTCAGTGTGATTATTTTAAAATTCAGACAGGGAATTAACTTTCACAAATTTTCTTTCACCTGTTAATCATAACAACCATCATTTCTACAGACTAAAAGATTGATCTAAATTTAAATAAAATTATTTTTTGCAAAGTAGGATGATTATTTTATAAAAGATCTAGAATTAATATTCTTTTCCTACAAACAAAAATGCAACAAAGCAAATAGAGTGTCCTAAATCCCTAGCTTGTCATATGTAAAGTACCAGATGTGGTAGAAAATGGCACAAGTCTTCATCATCACTTCATCAGATCAATACTATCCACAAAAGGAATCGATCATTTGGCATTTTTAAAAATAATATTTGCTCTTTAAGTACAGAGTTGATGAAATTTTAATGTGTACTCCCTGGAACTGATTTCATGCCACTTTCCTCATTCATTCACTCATTTATTCAATAAATAGCTAGAGAGTGACTTTTATGCACTTGGAAACAAAACAAAGATTCCTGCCACATGAGCTAACATTCTAATGCTTCAATGTCTCTTCAAGAGAGAAAATACATAAAACACATAATAAAATAAATTGCTACTGAGCTCCCTAAACACTGGCTGGAATTAACTGACAGTTTAATGAAAAGTACCTTAGCTCTTAGACACTAAAATATGCTATCTCCCTAATTTGGACATATAATTTCCCTTAGTATAAATTCAACATGTAAATGATATTTATAGCAATGAGCAAAAGGAACAGAATAAAATGGAATGACTCAGAACTAGCAGGAATCTAATAAATTTGATATCTCATCAGTGGTAGTCATCTTTAGAGACAGTACAAGCCAGGTGCTATGTTTGCCACTCAACATGCATTTCATTATTTAATAAAACATTTTGGCCAATATAAATAAGTCCAGCTACTATACCCAATCTATAGAAAAGGAAACTGAGGAACAGAGAAGATTCCCATATTTCAGAACTTAAGAAGTAGTTTGGATGGGACTAGAACCCAGACTATCTACTCCTAAAGGTGCTAGGTTTGACTATGGGTAGAATGCAGTCATGTATCTATTAAAAAACAACAACAACAACAACAACAATAACTGTGATAGTCAAAAAGAAATACTGGGAGCTTTGGAAACATGAAAATGTGAAGTAACTTTTGCCGTGCACATTTAAATGCTATTTAGAGAGGGAAAACCTTAGACAGGGAAATTACGGTTTCATTTACATGACCATTCTAACGTGTGCATGGTGCCTCAGGCTACACTGGTATGATGAGAAATATTTGACTCATCTAATTAACTCTCCTTCCTCTAATTTGTTTGTCAATCCACTTTCTGTTTATTATTTGGAGTTCCAAATTTAACACCAAGAAGGAAGCTACCGCGTCATGTCAATGTGAGGTTTATGATGCCTATGACATATATAGTTCCTTTGGGATGTGATACATTTGATTCTAGTTTTATTCATCTGTCTCAGGAGCTTGACTAGAAACTAATAGTATTTCATGAAATGTATGATGTACAAACTCTATGCTAAATATCTTATGTGACCTAAATATTTTCCGTTACAATTGTTTACTAAATGAATCTATCCTCTCAGTTGTTGAAAAAAATAAACTTCTATACTTCAACTTTGTAAAAACCCTACAAGTTAAGAACTATTATTAGGAACCAGACAATAAGCCCATGGACATTTAGGGCTGGAACTTTTACTCAGGTCTACCTGAGTCTGGAACCAAAACAATTGCTTTTCAAACTGTAATACTGTAGCTAGACACTAGTATGGTCATGACAACTTGACAATTCTATTTTACTGAGTGAGCCAAATCCACTTGAAGTATCCCCTTTGCCTTGCCTCTTGTGAAACTGTCAAATAGTCATAAAGCACCAAATCTTTTTCATTAAAAGTACAGTATATGACAAACGCTGATGCTCCAGACAAAACACATAGGATTATTGGCAAAATCACTTTCTTAAGCAATATTACTGGTTGTTAAGTAAAAACAATGATTAAAACTGAGGAGGGCAATAACTATAAAAGAGGTGCTATAGCAGGCATTTTTGTATTACATCTTAAGGAAAGCAGCCAATATAAATGGCATGAATTAATTCTTCACATATTTGTGGTACAAATATGAAATAGAAGTACTCGACCACTTTTTCTTCTCCAATCCCTGGAAACTCACATTAAAAAGGAGAGTGTTTGTTTCCTCTTGTTTCGCTTAATGATTAGATTGTTCCTGAGGGATGGAATGGAGCACTTTTGTGTGAGTCACATGAATGGAAGTTACTTCTCAACCAAAGTAGATTGCACCTGAATGTCAATCCAAAGCAGCTTTATTCACAGAGAACAGAAAATACTGATTTTGTTGTTGAAAATAACTGAGAGAGGTGTGAGCATCATTAAATCATAGCTACTGAGTCTAATTGCAAAGTACTGTTTCAGGGGTCTCGCAAGTCCACACTCATTCTCAAAGAGGAAGAGGTTTACACGTTTTGAGTTGAAGCCTGTCTGTATTCTGGCAAATACCCTATCCATAATTTCAAGTGGCTTGATAAAGCAGAATACCTCAATATGTTGAATAGATTAAATTATTATTTTAGGTACAAAACAGTCTCATAAGCATTTTTTTAGAATATTCTTTTAAGTTGAGAACTTTCATGAATTTTAATTTAGGCAAATAAATCAGAAATCATTAAAGGGCCAATTAGTGGTATAAAGACTCATTGAAAATTGTCTTGATTTTCTCCACTTCCTAGATACTTTTCCAGAGCCAAATGACACCAAAAACTAAGTAACAGATCTATTTGTTTCTATTTCCTCAGCTGAAACACACATTAAAGCTTTTAGTCTGATACACAACCATCACCTTAGCATTTGACACAGATCAAATGCTGCAAAGAACATTCAGTGAGAAGTCTCTAGATTGTGGGTCTATTGTCAGAATTATCTATTAGAATCACAAAGAACTTTCTGACTTACTCAATAATCTGTGCTAGCTCAATGTTCACAAAATAGAAGTGAAGTGTTAGGAATGTAAGAAAAGAAACCAACCAGTGACAGGGTCATATATGTCTAAAACCCCACAATATCAAACAAGATCGAAGTATATTATTAATCTACCATATCATCTCTATCATGAATAAGAAACTATCATAATTGTTACAAGTATTTATAATTCAACATTTTTACCCTATTACACGTATATTTAAATAAATTCTTACTTTTATATTTACTTTGAATTGGGGTTTATATGTGTGCAAAGCTCACTAAATAGTCTATTGATGATGACAAAGAAAAATCATGCTATGTCATATTCTAAATCATTTATTGAATGTTTCCTTTATTTATTGCCGTAATTAAAACTTGGGATGCTGCAGATGCCTGGGTGGTTCAGTCAATCAAGTGTCTGACTCTTGAGTCTGCTTGAGATTCCCTCCGCCTCTCTCTCATGCTCACATGCACACTCTCTCTCTATATATATTAAAAACAAAAACAAAAACTTGGGATGTCCACTTCATAATATTGCTATTCCTGTAGTACTTGTCATGGAGGCCATTTTTTTCAATCCCATGTACCTCAACATCTGGGTGTTTAGTATGTATCCTTCAAAGCCATTTCCCAAAACTTTATGCTTCCTCTTCAAACCCCATATTTGACTTTATGTCAATAAACTTTACCATCTACAAACTCTCATGTTGTTACCTTTATGGATACATTTTCTCATATACTGATGATTTTAGTATTTACCTTAACCTCTCAGATTCCTAATAGCATTTTGACAAACTCAGGATCTACTTATCCGATCAATAATATGATTGCTCATAATCTTAATCTTCTCACTTCCCACTACTGAATATTATTAGCATATCCAACCCTATACCATGGCTTTCCATCTCACTCATAGTAAAAGTCATAATAATGGCCTACAAGAATATGCATGACCTGGCTTCACCCTCTGAATTCTTGTTAGTCCCTTCACCTGGAATAGTCTCCAGATTTCTGTTTGATTTACATCCTCAAATTAACTGCAGTAGTGAGAAGTTCCCTGACCAGCCTTATAAAATAGCAACTATCCTAAGGCATATTTTATCTACATTACCCTGCCTAATTTTTCTGCACGGTACTTATCACGATTGATAATTACTTCTTTGTTTTTGTATGTTTTCCCCCACATTTTGTTTGTTTGTTTAGTACTATATTCCCAGGGCCCCAAAAAATAAATGATGTACTGTTGTACTGACTATTACTGACTATTGTACTGGGTCCACTGGGAGTAGCCAACAGGTCAAGTTTCTGAAACTGCATAAATTTAGGGGTATATTTATTACCAAGATCAAGAACACCACTGAGAAGATTCTTGAAAAATGGGCAATTAGCTCTTCTCTCTTGTTGCAGTGGTTGCTACAAGCATCTTGTTTTTTTCAACTTTCACAAATCTTCCTCTAACTGTTATCACTTCTTTCAGTAAAAGGCCAAATTTTAAAGACTTTATTTAAGAATAAACACTTTTAAATACTAACTGAATGTGTTTTGCTAGAATGTAGATTCATGTTATACATTTATTTCCTGTCAGGTTTTAGTTTCAAAAGAGTCCAGAATAAAAATAAGATCAGTAGATACTGTGGCAAAAGAAAAAGATATTTTTATAAAAGGTTTATTCTTCTATCAGATAGTTCATTGAGTTTCACTGTGCTTGACAGATTAAAAAAAAAAAACAACTCACTGGCAGATCAACAAAACACTTCAGATGAAAAAATTTACCAGTTGACTAAAAAATACTCGGTAAACAAAATGATTTTGTTAAACACCTTGATGTACTCTGCTTACTAGTTATATTCTGACTCATAAATGAAAGTTTCTGAAAATTTATGTTGTCAGTGACACGCCATTTGGATGGAAATTTACATTTTGCAAAGCAGCTTACCATACATTTGCTAAAAACTACATTTAGGATGAGCAGTAAAACTAATGTTTGCTCAAAATAAATTTTGCTCTATACTTTTTGTATTAAATTCCTATAAACTGCTGTTACAGATTACTACAAACGGTATCTTAAAACAATAGAGATTTGTTCTCTCACAGTTCCATAGGCCAGAAGTCTGGAATCAATATCACAAGGCCAAAACCAATATGTCAAATGGGGCCTCACTCCCACTGGGGGCTGTAGGGGAAAGTCCATTCCTTGCCTCTTTCGGCTTCTGGTAGTTGCCAGCCTTCCTTGGTGAATTCTTCAAAAATAAGGTGCTTATGTCAATATGAAAATCATTGTTCTGTTCCAAAGGCATATATGGAGTCCATAGATTTTTTTTTTAAAGAAAGAGAGAGAGAGAGAGAGAGTGAGAGTGAGTGGGGAAGAAGGGCAAAGGGAGAGAGAGAGATAATCTTAAGCAGGCTCCATGCTCAGCATGGAGACTGACGGGGGGCTCAATCCTATGAACTGTGAGATCATGACCTGAGCCAAAATCAAGAGTCAGATGCCCAACTGACTGAGCCGCCCAGGCATCCCAGATTTTTCAATACCACTCTAAATTATATCTCAGAATTTATAATATTTGGAAATAGCTTGAGATATTTATAAATTTAATATAAATTTTGCTGTTATTAATATCCATTTGAATAAAAAATACTGGTAATTCAATGCCTTTTTTGTAAAATGAATATACATGGTCTTAAGACACTTTTTTAAATTTTTGTTAATTTATTTCAAGATAGAGAGAAAGCAAGCACGAGCAGGGAGGAGCAGAGAGAGAAGGAGAGAATCACAAGCAGGCTCTGAGCTGTCAGCCCAGAGCCCAACATGAGGCTCAATCTCACAAACCGTGAGATCACAACCTGAGGTAATATCAAGAATAGAGTGTTTACCTGACTGGGCACCTTTATAAAAGGTGCCCCTTTATAACAGCCATGAAAATACAATGCTTATCTCTCCTGTTGAGGGTAAACAATTTACTTATGATCTCAGCTACTGCCTCCATAGATGCCACACTATGTGTAGATCCACACTTTCCAGGGACTGCTCCAGCAGTGACTGAGCAGGATAGGGGTATTAATGTGGATCCATTCCTATCAAACAGGGAACTTCTCAACTACTTTTCCTCCTCATTGGTCTGGCTGAACTTTGCTGTGAACTTGCTATGGGTTAATTTGTGTTTCCCCAATATTCATATGTTGAAGACCTAACCTCCAGTACCTCAGAATGTAACTGTCTTTGAATATAAGGTCTTGAAAAAGGTAAGTAAGGTAAAATGAAGTCATGTGGAGTCTTAATTCAATATGATTGGCATCCTTATAAGAAGAGGAAGTTAGGACACAAACATAAAGGAAGACCATGTGAAGACACAGGAAAAAAAAGACTGCTATCTACAAGCCAAGGGAAGAAACCCTAGAAGAAACCAATCCTGCTTGCCACCTTGATCTTGTATTTGTAGCTTCCAGAACCATTAAGACATTTCTATTGTTTAAGCCAGTCAGCCTGTGGTACTTTGTTATGGCAGTCCTAGCAAACTAATACAGAACTACACTGCAGTTCAATACTCTGTCTTCCTGTTGTCTCCTCTTCTATAGGGATCAGACCTGAATCACAGTCTGAATTCTCACCCAACAGCTTCTACTCCCTCTCATTTTATCCTCCACAGATTCCCCGTGCCCCTCCCAACCCCAGAAATGTGTCTTTTGCAGGTATAATTACATTTTGGCTTCTGCTCCTCATTGGTATCAAACTAACACAATTTTCTATATAAAATAGGGTGAAACATTATTTCTAGTTCATGTAACAGAGACATTAACTTTAGATTATCTTGTTCAAAAGTTCTTTTCTTAACTACAGTTAAATTTTTATTTCTATTTCTTCTAAAAGTTTATGAAAAAATTATTCCTTATAAATCTGACTAAAAACTCTTTTCAGTATATAAATTTATTCTGTCAATATTTTTTCTCTCAAAAGTAAAAACAAAAACCAAGCAACTATTATTTTATTTTATTTTAATTTATTTTATTTTAATTTTTAGAGAGAGCATGAGTGGGGGGAGAGGGACAGAGGGGGAAAGAGAGAGAGAATCTTAAACAGATTCCCTAATGCAGGGCTCAATCCCATGTCCATGGGATCATGACCTGAGCTCAGATTAAGAATCAGCTCTTCAACCACCTGAGCCACCTAGGTGCCCCCAGGAAACTATTTTTATTGTAAACCTGCACTTACTGGCTGGCATTTTGTGATAGCCCCTGTGCTAGTCGTCTTTAAAATAACTGAATCAGATTGATTCATTGAGTATCAATGAAACATAACTGTTCAAGAAACAATTAAAAACCCTAAACATTCCACCAAAAAAAAACTATTAGAACTGATAAATGAATTCAGTAAAGTCACAGGATACAAAATCAATGTGCAGAAATCTGTTGCATTCTTCTACACAAACAATGAAGCAGCAGAAAGCGAAATTAAGAAAACAATGCCATTTATAATTGCACCCAAAACAATAAAATATCTAGGAATAAATTTACATAAAGAGGTGTAAATAAAAGAGGCTGTACTCTGAAAACTATAAAACACTGATAAAAGAAATTCAAGATGACTCAATGGAAAGACATTCCATGCCTATGCATTGGAAGAACAAATATTGTTAAAACGTCTATACTACCCAAAGCAATCTACACATTTCATACAATCCTTATCAAAATATCAACATCATTTTTTTATAGAACTAGAAAAAACAATCCTACCATTGGATTGGAATCCAAAAAATCCTACAAATGGAATTCTACCATTCCATTTTGTATGGAACCACAAAATACCTCAAACAGCTAAAGCAATCTTGAAAAAGAAAAACAAAACTGGAGGTATCACAATTCCAAACTGCAAGTTATATTACAAAGTGGTGGTAGTTAAAATAGTATTATACTGACATAAAAACAGACACCTCATTCAATGGAATATAATAGAAAATCCAGAAATAAGCCCAAAATTATATGGTCAATTAATCTTCAACAAAGAGGAATGAATATACAATGGAAAAAAGACAGTCTCTTCAGCAAATGGCATTGGGAAACCTGGACAGCCACATGCAAAAGAATGAAACTGGATCACAAAAGTAAACTCAAAATGGATAAAAAACCTAAATGTGAGACCTGAAACCATAAAAATCCTTGAAGAGAGCACAAGTAGTAATCTCTCTGACATCCGCCATAGCAACATTTTTTTAGATAGGTCTCTTGATGCAAGAGAAATAAAAGCAAAAATAAACTATTGAGACAACATCAAAATAAAAAGCTTCCACACAGCAAAGGAAACAATTAACAAAACTAAAAGGCAACCTACAAAATGGGGGAAGATATTTGGAAATAACATGTCTGATAAAGGGTTACTATTCAAAATATAAAAAGAACAGATACAACTAAATACCAAAAAAAAAAAAAAAAACAACAACAACAAAAACAAAACAAACAAAACAAAAAACCCAGATAATCCAATTAAAAACTGGGCAGAAGACATAACAGACATTTCTCCAAAGATGATATACAGATGACCAATAGGCACATGAAAAGATGTTCAACATCATTCATCATGAGGGAAATGCATAACAAAACTACAATGAGATATGACCTCATACCTCTCAAAATGGCTAAAAAAAAACCCCAAGAAACAAGTGTTTGTGAGGATGTGGAAAAAAAGGAACCTCCGTGCACTGTTGATGGAAAAGCAAACTGTGGCAGCTACTATGGAAAACAGTAGTTTCCTCAAAAAGTTAAAAACAAAACTACCCTATGGTCCAGTAATCATGCTACTGAGTACCCAAGAAATACAAAAACACTAATTCAAAGGAATATATGCACCCCAATGTTTATTGAAGCATTTTTCACAATAGCCAAACAATGGAAGCAGACCAAGTATCCATAGATAAGTGAGTAGATAAAGAAGATGTGGCATATTATATATGTATATATATTTATATTTATATTTTTTATATTTATATTTATATTTATATAACTTATATAAGATATATAATTATATTAATAAATTATACTAATTTATATGTGATATATATAATATATCACATTACTCAGCCATAAAAAAGAATAAAATCTTGCCATTTACAGCAACATGGATGAATCTACAGGGTATTATGCTAAGTGAAATAAGTCAGTTCCGAGAAAGACAAATACTGTATGGTTTCACACATATGTGGAATTTAAGACATCAAATTCTGGAAAGAATGGTTTTTTTCCATTGTAATTTTCATTCCTCCTTTGTATGAGCAAAGGAAAAAGAGAAAGAAAGAGAGAAAGAGACCAAGAAACAGACTCCTAACTATAGAGAACAACTGATGGTTACCAGAGGGGAAGTTGGTGGGAGATGGGGGGGTGGAAATAAGGGACAGCAATTAAAGAGTACATTTACCATGATGAAGTAAAATAAAATAAAATAAAATTAAATTAAATTAAATTAAATTAAATTAAATTAAATTAATAAAATTAAATAAAATAAAAAAATAATTAAAATAACATCTTCCAAATATATCTATATCTATCTATCTATCTATCTATATATCTATATATGTCTATCTATATATATATATTTGTGCCCAGAAAGCTGTTTGATGGATAACGAGATAACTATCCAATGTAAGAATAATAAGTAGCCTATCAATTATCAAAATCAAAATACTTCTAAAATGGTTAACACTTTACTGTTATTATTTACAGAAAATTACTAATGATTTTAAAATTTAAAATTTCAAGTAGCAGATGTTGATTTAGCTAGATTTTTTTATTAACCCCTAAAATAATTTCTTAAAAGTTATATAAAATTATATTATACTCCATTACTAGATGTTCAGGGAGATGTCAGTTTTAAAAATTCATTTTAACTGATTTTTTTTAATTAAAATATGTTGTAAAATGAATGGGAAGTGAGTTAGGAACTGAAACTACAGTATTTTACACAAAAAGTATTTTTTAAAAATTTTTAATGTTTATTTATTTTTGAGAGAGAGACACACACAGAGAACAAGCAGTGGAGGGGCAGAGAGAAAGAGAGAGACACAGAATCTGAAGCAGGCTCCAGGCTCTGAGCTGTCCGCATAGAGCCTGACATGGGACTGGAATTCATGAACCACCAAATCATGACCTGAGCTGAAGCCAGATGTTTAACGAAATGAGGCACCCAGACGCCCCACACAAAAAGTATTTCTTATAAAACAATTTGAAGCAAGGTTGTCAGTGATGAGTGCTACGTAGGAAATATAGCAGGAATGAAATCACTGAACTGAGAAAACATGGAAAACATTTTTATTCATTAAAAAAATTTTAAACACCACCTAAAACACCTGCCAGTGTTGTGTTACTAACAGGAAAATTCAACAAAAAAAGATCAAGCCTATAAATACTGTTTCCAAGGGAGCCAGGGTGATTCTGTTGGTTGAGCATCTGACTTATGATTTCAGTTCAGGTCATGATCCCAGGGTTATGGCATCTAGCCCTGCATCAGCTCTGCTTTCTCTCTCTCTCCCTCTGCCCCTGTCCCCAGCTTGTATGCTTTCTCATTCTCTCTCTCTCTCTCTCTCTCTCTCTCACAAATAAATAAATAAAAAATAATAAATACATAAATAAATAAATAAAAACAGATACATAAATATTCTTCTTCCACAATATTTTGCTAGAACAAATTAGAAATTTTGCAACGTATCTTTTCAACTCTGGATATTCCTTTTATTCTTTAAATGAGATTAGACTTGATTAGTACATTTTCAAATCTTTGTTTTATTGTAAGAAGTGTCAAAAGATTAAAGTGGACATACCTTCCCCCACATTCACATCCAGTATTTCTCAAACAAGAAGTTTCTTTCTACCACCAAATCACCACACTTAGTGCAGCCACTAACCCCTGCCCCCCAACACCGAGATCCAAAGGATAGATACACCACTTACTTAAATGCTCTTCTCTCATCTATTCTGGGATCTTTACTTTCTTACTACCTAATAGTTTTCAACTACTTCCTTTATATTCCTCTTGACTCTTTTCTGACATTTTAAAATGTTCAAGTATCTTTCTTTAGAAAAATAAAAAATTAGGGGCACCTGGGTGGTTCAGTATGTTCAGTGTATGACACTTGATTTCGGCTCAGGTCATGATCTTGGGGTTGTGGGATGGAGCCCAGTGTTGGGCTGCACTCTGAGCATGGAGTCTGCTTAAGATTCTCTCTCTCTCTCTGTCTCTCCCCCCACAACCCTCTCCCCTGCTCACATGCTCTCTCTCTCTCTCAAATAAAATTAAATTAAAATTAAACAAAGAAATTACTCTCCCCAATCCTTTCCAAAACCAGCTATCTCCTCTCTTCACAATGTTCCAAACTATTGTCTGTATCAAAGATCATGAATCTTCTCTGCAAAGAGCCAGTATGTAAATATTTTAACCTTTGTGAACTATGTGGTCTGTTTCAACTACTGTTTGCCATTGTAGGCAAGAGTACAGACAATAGATAGTTGAAGAGTCACAGATCATAATCAAGTGAGTGTGACTGTGTTCCAGTGAAACTTTATTTATGTAATTTTCACATTTCAGAAGATATTCTTTCACTTTTTCAAGCTTTAAATAAATGGTTTCTCTATGCACCAAATTCCTCAAACCAAAACTCTATGAGCTAACTCTCTCACAAGTCCTCCCACTGATCAATCAGCAAGTCTGTCAAATGTCAAGACCTACTGAACCCATCTACTTTTCAAACCACTACGTGCATCCTCGTCCAAATCTTCATTGTCTTCTACTTTTGACTGCTCTCTCTTGTCCCATAAACCAATCTCCACTTAGCAGGGTGTTTTTATTTTTTAACATAAATTAGATTACATCATTTCTTGATTTAAAACTCTACAATAGATCCTTATTACATTTAGAATAAAATTAATGTTGTTTACATTGGCTTACAAAGCCCCAGATGATCTGGTCCCTGTTTACCTCTGAATTATTTTAGCTCATCTACCATCATCTCATTGCTGTCTGCCACCGTACTGGTTTTCTTTGTTTTTCTTGCTTCCACCTTAAAGTAGTCCAGCTAGCTTTTCCTTCTCTCTTGAATTCTTTCTCTTGATCTTCTTATGACTAGCTCCAGTGAACAGCTTAGATGGTATTTCTTCTTTGGGATCTGCACTGGCTAAAACCCACACATCCAATGTGGCTAACTTATACAATGCATAGCAGTTATAGCTACCAGCTATGCTTCTTGTGTATACATTTAGTAGTTTCCCAGCACGTAGGTTGGTATCTAGTCTGATAATGTAGTTTATCATCCAAATTGGAATAACTTGGGAATATAAGAGGAAACTATTAAGGATTATGCTAGAACAACCATGAAACAGGCCTATCCCAAGCAAAGACAATAATCGCTCTACAAAGGCTGGACATAATGTGGTCTGGCAGCAAACATTTTGAATAAACAAGCTCCCTGTCTATCTTCCATAAGAAACTGTATATTCTGATATTAATGAACTTAAGTTATTCTGGCTATAATATATAGTGAAGCTCCATTTTGTGGGAAACAAACACAATGTGTGTTCTTAGGTTTAAAACCATAATCTTTGTTATAACATTAATCATTATATTATAAAGATAATCAGAAAATAAAGAAATTTTTCTTGGGGTGACTGAGTGACTCAGTCAGTTAAGCCTCCGACCCTTGATTTCAGCTCAGGTCATAATCTCACGGTTTTGTGGGTTCAAGCCCCACATCAGGCTCTGCTCTGGCAGCATGGAGCCTGCTTGGGATTCTCTCTCTCCCTCTCCCTCTCTCTGCCCCTACCCCACATTCTGTCTCAAAATAAATAAATAAACCTAAAATAAATTTTTAAACATTTTAAGAAATTTTTCAAAGCCACCAACTCTTTGTCTTATAAAGAGACAGCAGGCTTTGAAATTGAGATTTTTGACATACAGAAATTAATTTCATTATAAATACATAATATTATAATAACATCATTTATGTGACATAATGATAAACAAGTTTTATATGTTTTAATTTAACACTTTTTCTACTAACCTTCCAATTATCAGTAGATATATTTCAACCATTTTCTTTCACATATAGTTTAAGTGGTCTTTAATAATAATTCAATAAGACTATACAAATTTAACACAAAAATTTTTACTTTCTTGTTTGTAGTCATTTTCCTTTGTCTTCCATATTCTAGAGTTATATTTTGTTTAAAAATGATATAAAAGCTTGTATCCAAGATTAACTTTACAAAATTATTAATGAAACTGAGCAACAAATGAAAAAACAACTCAGAGAGTTTATTTTTCATGGTCTGTTTCTTGAATAAGCCTGTTGTTGCTGCTCGATTCTAAAATAGCTCAATTTTTCTATCCCTTTCAGCCACCTGTATATTCATACATTTTTTGTACTTTACAATTGTTTCACTGTTGTAGTTATTAATATTTTAAAACTTAAGTGGCAATAGCCAAGGTTTATAATTCATGAGATAGAGTTTTTTTCCCCTTTCCACTAAAAAAGTGATTCTAAAAAATACAGTATTTTTCCAATTAGTTTTCATTGCTAACATAATTATAACATGAAGTCATATCTATATAATATGTAACAATAGAGATTACATCTTAGAAAAACATTTAATAGTACTCCTAAAACAGATAAAAAATCTTTTTTAGTGTAAACTTAGCCTGAATCCTCATTAAATGGAGCCTGAGGCATGTGTCCTTTGTGTCATTACTTTATTAGGGAGTCCCACCCAAGGGAAGGATACATTATGTAATTGGAGGATTTTGTAATTGACTTATCCCTCCTGTGGAATCAATAGCCTAAAATATCATATAAACTAAATTGAGCAGCCATCTTCAATAAGAGCAAGAAGGAGACTAGAATGTATATATCCAGCAGTTACCAAATGTGTCCAGTAGTTTTCAAATATTTCTGGTCAGAAGTTTACCTCATGGACATTTAGTTCGTTGCATGCTGGCCTTAGCAGCACCAATAAGTAAACCCTAGTGGGAAGGCATAGGCTCACAGTCACTAGACAATGCGCTGTCCAACTACAGATGTTAGAATTTGGTTAAAGCTCACACTATGGTGGTCAATACAGCCACAATTGGAAAGAGAGACAGGTAAAACCAAGAGGTAACATGATTTTTTTTTTCTTAATGTTTTAAATGTATTCAACATTTTATTTTGAAAATTAAATTTTGAAAAAGTAAGTAACCAAAGGTACTTGATTTATCTTTCCTTTTGCACAGCTTCTCAAATTTATTTTCCTATCTGCCAGATGAGAACGCTGCCCAATTCATCAATCATTAAATAAAGCCAATGAGATCATTAAAATTTATTCAGTTGAATTTTTTTAACATTATAAAGTTATAAATTAAATAAAAGTATACTATTGATACAGGAACTGAACAGAAAGTATAGAAACAGATTCAAGTATTATAATATTAATTTATATGACAAAGGAATTTTTTCAGGTGCAGGCCAAAGATAGATAATTAAATTAATCATGTGTTTACAACTAGCTAAACTTTCTAAGAAAAAACTAGTTTAAGCCTTTAACTCACATCAACTGTAGATTTGTAAGTAGGAGAAAAGGAAAGTACACAAGTACTAGAGGAAAAAATAGAGTAAATCTTTGTGCCATTGTGTTTTATAATAAGACTTATAGGGGCACCTGGGTGGCTCAGTCGGTTAAGCATCTGACTCTTGATCTTGGCTCAGGTAATGATCTCATGGTTCAAGAGTTTGAGCCCTGAGTCAAGCTCTGCACTGACAGAAGAAAACAGAGTCTGCTTGAGATTTTCTCTCTCCCTCTCTCTCTGCCTCTGCCCCGGTTGCATGTGATCTCTCAAAGTAAATAAATAAACAATATATATATATATATATACACACATATATATATGTATACATATACATATATATATATATTTGATATATATTATATATAATATAATATATTTATGTATAATATATATAATATATAACATATATATTTCATATTCATTTCCATTTCTGGCACAGAGCTTCTAAAACTCTTGGTTAAGCATCTGACTTCGGCTCAGGTCATGATCTCATGGTTCTTTGGGTTTGAGCCCTTCATTGGGCTCTGTGCTGACAACTCAGATCCTGGAACCTGCTTTGAATTCTGTCTTCCTCTCTCTCTCTGCCCCTCCCCTGCTCATACTCTGTCTTTCTCTGTCTCTCAAAAACAATTAAGTGTTAAAGAAATTAAAAATAAAATAAAACTCTTGGAATTCCTTAGAGATGAAAACAACAAGGTATCTTTTGTTGTGCTAATGAGGTTACTTTTGAAAAGCACCCAAAGATGGGAAGTGGTTGTCAGGAGAACTAACCACATGACTAGAGGGTTGGAATCTTTATTCCCACCTCCCTGACCTCCAGGGAGGGGAGAGAGCCTGGAGGTTGAATCAAATGCCAATGGCCAGTGATTCCATCAATCATACCTATGTAGTGAGGCTTCCGCAAAAATCCAAAAGGACAGGGTTTTGCAGGTTTTCTCGGTTGATGAACTCATCTCCATGTAGGGAGAGTGATGCTCAGAAATGGTATGGAGCTTACATGCCTTTTCACATACCTTGCCCTTTGCACCTGGCTGCTACTGAGTTATAATCTGTCATAACAAACTAGTTATCTAGAAAGTAAATTGGTTTTCTGAGTCTTGTGAGCCACTCTAGCAAACTAATTGAACCCAAGGAGGAGGTGAGTTGTTGGAATCTCTGATCTATAGTCTGGGTCAGTCAGAAACTGAGGTGACAACCTGGACTTCTGACCGGCATCTGAAGTGGGGGCAGTCTTGTAGGAATGAATCCTTAAATTGTGAAATCTGATGTTATCTTCATAGAAATAGAAATGAGTTGAATTGTAGGACACCTAGGTGGTGTCAGAAAATGCTTTTTGGAGGTGTGGGGAAACACCTCCCTCAACCTACACATTGATATTGTGATCAGAACCTACTAATATTCATATAATTCATATTATGTCTTTATATTATCACATAGTAATGAGATTATTTTGTATTAAAAATCTGGAGAAATATTTGGATTAGTTTATATTTACCTCTTTATTATTCCAATGACTAGTACAAAATATGATAAGCTTTTCTAGTAGTGGAGAAAATTTTCCCCAAAACTAGATTCATCATCAAATATAATAGCATTGATACACTTTTTTTTATAAGATCTTACTTAAAAAAAAATCAAATAATTTAATTCATTTTCAATTTTCAGAAATGATTTTCTTCATTTTATACAGTGTTTAGTTTATTTTGTATAGTTATTTTTATTGCTTATTTTATTTGTAATTTAAATTAGAACAGTAATATATATTTAACTTTATGGTTTTGAACTTTAAGATTCATTCAACATTATATAATATGTGTTTATACATTTTATATGCAAAGTATACCAAATATTTAGTTTTAATGATTTTTAACATTTTTCTGAATTCTGAAAACTTTTTAAATAAACAATGGGTATTAATAGCAAACTATCAATACATTATGAAAAAAATACAAAAATATAAAACTCAAAATAGAGCCATGACCTAAAAGTAAGACCTAAAACTATAAAACCTTTGAAGAAAGCAAAGGACAAAAGCTGCATGACATTGAATTTGGCAATATCTTCTTGGATATGACACCAAAGGCACAAAAGAAAAATTGACAAACTGAACTTCATGAAGAAAATTTAAAAAACACAACCAACAGACACTATCAAAAGACACTATCAACAGAGTAAAAAAAAACAGCCCACAGAATGGGAGAAAATATTTACAAATCATAAATCTGTTAAGTGATCAATATCTAAACTACTTGGGAAATTCCTAAAACTCAGTAACAAACAACTCAAAAATGGGTAAAGGGCTTGAAAAAAAAATTTTTCCAAAGACAATATTCAAATGATCAATAAGTACAAGGAAAGATGATTAAAATCACCAGTCATTAGCGAAATGCAAATCAAGACTAAAATGAGATGCTACAGCATGCTCATTAGAATGGCTGCTGTCAAAAAAACAAAACAAAAAACAAACAAACAAATACCAGAATAACAATTGTTAGAGAAGACAAAAAAATTGTAACACTTGTGGCTGTTGAAAATTTAAAATGGTACAGCCACTATAAAAACAATGTGGTGGTTCCAACCCAAAATAAATATAGAATTATCAAATGATCTAACAATTTTACTTCTTAATGTATACTCAAAAGAATTGAGGGTAGGATTTCAAAGAGGTATTTGTACACCCATTTTCATAGCAGCATTATTCACAATAGTTAAAACATGAAATCAACCTATGTGTACATCAGTAGATGAAAGGATAAGCAATATGGTGTTACACACAATGGGAAGAAAATAAAAGAGAAGCAAATTTTGACATATATGACCGCATGGATGTAACTTGAAGACACTGTGCTGAATGAAAACAGCCAGTCAAGAAAGACAAATTCTGTATGATTCCACGTATTGGTGGTACTTAGAAGAGTCAAAATTATAAGAGTCAAAATCATAATGATGGTTATCAGGGGCTGGTTAGAGGGGAAATGGGGAGTAATTGTGTAATGGGTATAGAGTTCCAGTTCTGCAACATGAAATAAGTTTTGAAGCTGGATGGCAATGTTGGTGGCACAACAATATGATTTTGTCACTAAACTGTGCATTTAAAAAATGGTTAGGATAGTGAGGATCATATAATGTACACTTTACTAAATAAAAAAAAAAAAATAGAAGAAAAATACCAGGAGGTGATTATAAACAACTTTATAACAACATATTTGAAAACTTAATCAAAATGGAAAAATTCTTTGAAAAATTCAAGTTTATAAAACTAACACAACATAAAGTAGAAAATCATATCGATTATACCTATTAAAGAAAGTATATTCTTTTGTAAAAACTTTTCCATCAAAAGAACTCTAGGTTTAGATTGTTTCACCTGTAAATTCTTTTTTTTTTTTTACATTTATTTATTTTTGAGAGACAGAAAGACAGAGCATAAGTGGGAAGAGGCAGAGAGAGGAGACAGAATCTGAAGCAGGCTCCAGGCTCTGAACGTCAGCAAAGAGCCCAGCGAGGGCCCAAACTCACAAACCACGAGATCATTACCTGAGCCGAAGTCGGAAGCCTAACCGACAGAGCCACCCAGGCGCCCCTCGCCTGTAAATCCTTTCACACATGCAAAGAAGAAAATAATGCAAAACGTACATAAAATTTTTTCAAAAGTGTAGAATGAAGAAATACTTTTTATCTGTCTTTTAAATCTGTGTAACATGCAAGTCAGACAAAGATATTCCAAATATTTTTTAAAACAGAGTCCCTGATGGGGCACCTGGGTAACTCAGTTGGTTAAGCATACGACTTCAGCTCAGGTCTGATCTCACTGTGAGTTCAAGCCCCACATTGGGCTCTGTACTATAGGCTCAGAGTCTGGAGCCCACTTCAGATTCTGTGTCTCCCTCTCTCTCCAACCATACCCCACTCACAATCTGTCTCTCTCTCAAAAATAAATAAACATTAAAACAGAGTCCTTGAATATAGGTGCAAAAATATTTGGCAAAATATTAATAAATCACAGCCAACAAGATGTAAAAAGGATAATGTGCCATAACCATGTAGGGCATTCGCTACTATGCAAAATAGCTTAACATATAAATACCAAACAATGTTATTCTCCACATCAATTTAAAAAAAAGGACAAGACGTTTTGATAATTTTTATAGGTGAAGAGAAAAGCATTTAAAAAAATTCAATTGCCATTTGATTAAAAATTCTCAGCAAAGTAGGATTAGAAGGGAATTCTGTAACTTAATAAGGACATATATGAAAAACCTACAGCTAGTATCATATTTAACTGTAGAATATTGCTACTTTTCCCCTAAAAAGAGGAAAAAAGCAAATGCCTGCACCCGCCACTTCCAATCAATATTGTACTGAAGAGCAATAAGACAAGCAAAAAACCCCAAAGTTTTATACATTAAAGAGGAAGTTAAAACTGTCTATATTTGTAAGCTATATAATTATTGAATATGAAATCCTAAGGAATCAGCAAACTTATTGAGAATTAATGAGTGAACTTAACAAAGTTGCAAGATATAAGTCTAATCTACAATAATCAATGCATTTCCAGGGGCACCTGGGTGGCTCAGTCAGTTAAGCATCCGACTTCAGCTCAGGTCATGATCTCACAATTCATGGGTTCAAGCCCCACATCAAGCCTCGCATCAGGCTCTGTGATAACAGCTCAGAGCCTGGATCCTGCTTTGGATTCTGTGTCTGCCTCTCTATCTGCTCCTCCCCTGCTTGTGCTGCTTGTACTTCCTCTCTCTCTCTCTCAAAAATAATAAACATTTAAAAATTTTTTAAATCAATGCATTTCCATATATTAGAAAAAAACTTGAAAAGTTGAATTTAAAAATGTAAACTATATATCAACCTTTACAATACAGACAAGAATAAAATTCTTAGGAATAAATATAAGAAAAGATGTATAAGATAATTTTCTTAAAGATTTCAGGACAATGGGATTGAAATATTCAGTATTGTTAAAATGTCACTTTTCACTAATTTGGTTTATAGAATCAGTGCAATATCAACTAAATGTCAATAGATTTTCTGTAGAAATTGAAGTCACTTAAAAATTTATATGGAAATGCAAGTGATATAGAATGACAAAAGCAATTTCAAAAGAGAACAAAACTAAAGGAATCCCAGTACTGGATTTCCAGACTAACTGGAAAGCTACCAAAATCAAGACACTGTCATATGAGTATAAAAACAGACATATATATCAGTGGAACAAAAGAGATTTTCAAGGAAATAGAATTAGTGATTGTGTGTTTGTGTGTAGATTTGTATGGTAGGTTGTTTGATTTTTGACAGGTTAAAAATCAATTCAATGTGGACAGAGAAGTTTTCAATAAATGGTGTTGGGACACTGGATATTCACATGTATAAAAGGGACACCAATTTTTACCTAACTCATGGATAAAAATTAAATCAAAAGTATAAGTCTAAATGTATTAGTTAAGGGGCGCCTGGGTGACTCAGTTGGTAAGCATCCAACTTTGGCTGAGGTCATGATCTCACGGTTTGTGAGTTGGAGCCCTGCATCGGGCTCTGTGCTGACAGCTCAGAGCCTGAAGGCTGCTTCTGACTCTGTGTCTCCCTCTCTCTGCTCCTCCCCCACTCACACTCTTTCTCTCAAAAAATAAATAAGCATTAAAAAAATAATAAAATAAATGTATTAGTTAAAAATATAATATTTCTAAGATAAAACAGAAAACATTTCTGCTTAAGGTAGGCAGTGTTTTCTTAGATAAGACAGAAAATCCAAACCATAAAATATTAATAAATTGACTTTATTAATATTAAAAACTTCTCCTTTAGAGAAACTATTAAGAAAATTAAAATACAAGCCACTAGATGGGAGATATATTCCCCAAACTTTTATCTGGCAAAGGACTTGTACCCAGAATATATAAAGAACTCTTGTGTTCAATAATACTAATACTAATACTACTACTACTACTAATAAATGATGAATAATTGGATACCGATTTATAAAATCATTTCATACACACACAGAAAAAATAAACAATTATCCAGTAAGAACATAATGACTCATGAAAGGACAGTGAATTTCAAATTTGGTGGTTTTATCTTCCCCCCTTTCAAATGCACACACATACACACTCCTGTCCATTACTGTTTACTGGCCATGTACATGCAGCCTATCCATTATACACTATTACACTAGAATCGCTGAAATTAAAAAAAAAAAAGACTGACAATAACAAGTGTTAGTGAGGATATGGAGTAAATGGAAATGCTGCTTACTATCTCATTTCAATACATCCCACTGCTGGTAGAAATGAATAATGATATGACTGGGGAAAGTATCTGGCAGTTTCTTAAAAAGTTAGACAAACACCATTCTTACACCCAGCCATTCCACCCAAGTATTTATCCAAAAGAAATGAAAATATATGTCCACTTGTAAGGGAATGTTTATAACAAGAATGGAATATTAGTAATATCAAAGAACAGATTATTCTGCATATAGTCATACAGAATGATGGATAAATCTTAATGCTGATGTAAGGAACCCAGGCAAGCTAAAAAAATACACATGACATGATTTCATTTTAGAAAATTCTGGAAAGTACAACACAATCTACAGTTACAGAAAACAAATCAATGGTTGTCTGGAGCCAGGGGCAGAAAAAAGGGATAAAGGGAATGGGATTTGAGAAGTTTTGAAGGTGATGGTAATGTTCTCCATCTCAATTGAGGGAATGCTCAGGTGTACATGACTCTCAAAAGTCATTAAATGGTTGACCTTCGTGTATGCAAATTGTATTGCATGCAAATTATATCACAGTACAGTTGGTTAAATAAAAAAATACATACTACAAAACCTAAAAAGTTGAAAGATCATGGCATTAAGATATAGATGAAGGTATTTAAGAGCCCCAAAATAACTCAAATAAATTGAACAGAACAAAATATTAGGTGCTTTCAGTTGGTAAAAGAACTTAAAATGCCCTTGTTTGCCTACTTACTACAAAGGTTTTATGATGAAACACTGATATAGTAAGCCAAAGAACACCAAAATGTTCTGCCTTACTTTAATAGAAGTTTTTTTTTTCAATCACATAAACTGGAACAATATAGTACAATGAATAAATTTATGAATTATTTTTTTATTAAGAGGGAGGAATTGTCTGAGACTATAAAGGGTAGAAACTATTGTGCAAGTGACCACAGATGTCTCAGAAATGAATTTTTTAAAGCATAGAATCTACTCCCCAAAAAAGACCAAAACAAAAATGTAAAGAAATAAAAAATCAAATTCTGTAATATACCACTGAAACACTTTATATTGTAATTTTACATCAATATGTTTTTACAGTGTCTATAAATTATACAGAATATAAATCTCTGAAACAATAAAATCTTACATTAGAAGACTTAACAATCTTTACAGTATATAAAACTATATCCCAGAGAGAAATTTGCTCATTATTTCATTTTTGCAAAGAGTATTTTTTCTGCCTTTATCTCTATGTTCTTTCCTTTACCATGTATCATTTATTGCTGATATTTGAAAAGTCTGCCCTATGAACAGACTCAACATTAGCAAGAAGTCACTATTGTCTTCTTGCTCTGGAAATTGGTGATCTATTTTTGGGTTCTAAACCCCTGCTAGTTTCTAAGCCATTCAATTGTCAAAGAAATAGTTCTTTGTTCCACTCTGAGATAGAGTACCAATGTCTGGTCATGAATCACTTAAAAGATAACCAAAAAATCTTCATAGGAAACAGAAAATGATAGGTTTTCTCCAATATAAAAAATATATCATTGAGTAAGAACTTAGTTTTTGAAATTTTTGATCTTAGCACTGTTAAAATAAAATGCACATAGTGCAGAATTATACATATTTTGTTAAAGTATACTTAATAGGCATATTTGACATATGTACAGACTATGCTTTACATACTATATATGTGCTTATATATGATATGTGATATATTATATTATAAATATTCATAACAATTATTCTTTATATAATATCATAACAACAAAAGAAAAAAGCCTGTAATTTTTAAAGTTTATTTATTTATTTTGAGAGAGAGAGAAAGAGTGGGAGAGGGGAAGAGAGAAGAGAAGAGAGAGAATCCCAAGCAGGCTCTGTGCTGTCAGCTTGGAGTCTGACATGGGGCTCAATCCAAAGAACCATGAGATCATGACCTGAGCTGAAATCAAAAGTCTGGCATGCAACCGACTGAGCCACCCAGGTGGCCCCTGTTAATTTTTAAGTAATTATTTTTAACATTTATATATGGATAAATGTCCTAATTACAAAAAGTTGTATAGGTAATGGAGATCATTGTAGAATGAATATTATTTTATTTCATAGAAGAACAGACTAATTTAACATGAGCTACAAAAACAACTTGTTCAATTTGAAAGATGGAGAAAATGTAAGCAACCTGAATCTAGGAGGTTCTCTTATAGCAAACATATCTCTACTATAGGCCTGCTAAGTCAGGAAAGGCATAAAGCTCAGTGGTTGAGAATTGGATGAATTGGATGAGTCCATCATTTACCAGCTGTGAGACTCTGAAAAGTATTTTTACTTCCTTGAACCTCAGTTTCCTCAACTGTAGGATAGAGATTATGATAAGTTCCCCATGGAATTTCTGCAAGGATTTAGTATCATCATGTATGGAATCATTTAGTATGGTGACTGCCACATACTAAATGCTGGAGAAATGATGTCTTTTAGTCCAAAAATTACTGTCTCCACAAAATTGGAAATTGGTTCTAATACATACTTCTTTAAAAATTTTTAAACTCAATCTCAGAAGGAAGACCCTGGAGCAGGTACTTTTACTAATAAATTAAGAACAATTAGGTAGCATTATACAAACTACTCAAGATTAAAAAATGTTTTGAAAGCAAATATATAATTATGTTCAAAAAAAGGACCCCATTTATTTTACATTTGAAAAAGTTTTAAAAAGTTTTGAATAACTTTATTTCAATAATTAGGAACAAAATCAACTTCAGCATGCACCCTACTTCCTTATCTAGCTGTATGTTCAGAATGTCTTTCATGAATTCCATTTAAACAAAACTACAGTTTGATGCAACAATGTTTCTAAACAAATTGATGAATTCTAATCAAAAGGTTTACACTATTACAACTAAATCTCTTGGAGCACCTAGCTAGCTCAGTCAGTTAAATGGTCAACTCTTGATTTTGGCTCAGGTCATGATCTCACAGTAGTGAGATCAACTAAGTGATGGGCTCTGCGCTGGGTGTGGAGCCTGCTTAAGATTCTCCTTCTCCCTTTTCCTCTGCCTCTCTCCTGTTCTTGCTCACTGTCTCTCAAAAATAAATAAATAAATAATAAATAAATAAATAAATAAATAAATAAATAAATACAGTCTGTTATTAATGCAGCAAAGGGTAAGTCATTTAAATACTCTGTGCATTGATGCATACAAGTTTGTAGTTAAAGTAAAATAAAGAAAAGTCGGAGCCAGGAAGACATGAGAGAAAAATCTCTAAATTATAGTCTGGTATACCAAAAAAAAAAAAAAAAAAAAAAATAGATAGACAGACAGACAGTACTGGGATGAGAAATTCTTGGAAAAATTTCCTTCATGGGATTGAGAACCGGAAAACCCATGTCATGACGCTTTCTCATGGGAAGCTGAAATGATTAGTAGAATGTGATTATTATCTGTTCGTATTAAACAAGTTATTCTAGGGTCAACACATGCCCCTTCCTAGAGGAAGGATGACTATATATGTCAAGGGTAGAAAACTTTAAGTGCCTACAAATTCTCTGGTAAACAAAGCTCTCTTTGATTAAAAAAACAAAACAAAACAAAAAAAAAACAAAAAATGCATGTTCCTTTATACATACCTATAATATAATATGGATAAAGTATTTCAGGGAATAACATAAGTAAAAATAAAAGATCACTATGAACTCTCCATTTCACCTTTAACAAATACAAATATAGAGTTAATATATCCCACTTCCTCACCCATCACAGCATTTGCTAAGCAATCATCAAATGACAATTAACACCAGTTTGGGGGAACTTGAGAAAATTCCCGAAGAATTCCATCTCCAGGAAAGGAGTGAGAAAATGAAAGTATTTGGCTAACTCTTAGCATTATAATTAAAACAGAATAAATGAAGACAATCTGAAGAGCCCACATCTCATTAAATCTTTTAATTACCACTTCATTGTCATCAAAAGAATCAAAGTAGATATCTTATACAGAGGGTAGGCATCCTCAAATTTGATAGATCTAGTCTCCCTTAACTCAAAGAGAAAAAGACTAACAACTTCATTTTAAAATGAGAAGAGATATAAACAGGCAATTTACAAAAGACACACAAATGGTCAATAAACATGGAAAGAGGCTCAGTCTTAATCTATTCAAGGAAATTCAAATTAACATAGCAATAGTATACAATATTTGCCAGTCAACCTAGCAAAAAGGTTTAGAATTAATTATTGACAACATCAAAGAGATTTAAAGACACAGATTAATGGGAAGTCTCTTAGAGCAAAACTATAATTGAAGCCTTTTGGGAAACCATTTTATTAGTATCTATCAAAATGTTAAGTTAGATATATCAAAATTTTGACCCAGTAATTTCATTTTTAAAAACCATCTGCAGATCCACACCTCAGGCCTTGAATGTGGCTTTGCTAAGTGATACAACAGAAAAAAATTGGCCTACTCATCTATTATATAAATGCAATAACCAACCAGGAATGTGTTGGACCCGTTTAGCAACAATTACCTGCAGCTAGTCTGCAAGCAAGGGCATAGGAAAAAGTTCAGGGTCAGAATGAGACTAGAAAAGTAATTTTTAAAATATAGTCAAGATGGATGTGTGGGAGCAAGGGGTACTTGAGAATATCTCTACCTTGTGCTCAGTTTTGCTGTGAACCTAAAACTGCTCTAAAAAATAAAGTCTAATATAAATTATTTCTAATACAGGAAAGAGGAGTTTCTTACTCCAGAAAAAAAAAAAAAAAAAACCCATCCCTTACAGTTAATACTATCAATAGTTGTACAGCCCTGTAGATAATTCTTGGAAAATCTTTTCATCTGAGAGCATGATGTATTTATGTCACCATCTCTGAAAAGTCTCCTTTCACTGCCATAAACAAAGCATCATTATTTTTGCCCTGTATTTTTAGGACTTTTCCTTAAATTTTAGCATGGGATATTCCATTGCACAATTATATGGGCCCTATTTACCTTGCAATTTGCCCTCTATGGGTATCAATCACATAAGAGACATAAGCATAGCACAATCTCCTGGGTTTGTGTCTGAAGTGAGACTACCCAGTGATGCCAGATCCTATTGGCTAAATTGATTAGAATGAGATATCAGGGGAAAGAAACAATAATGGAATGCTTGGTAAAACAAAATAAAACAAACAAACAAAACCCAAAAAACCTCCTTGCGTAAAATCATGAAATTTTTGTGGCTATATCAGGAAAGGATAGGCTTAGTTGCATGTATCTACTTATCTGTAGCTCTAGGTGGTTTGAAACGTGAAAATGAAGAAATTACAATGTGAAGGATCCATATTGGTTAACCCAGTTGGTTCTCTCAGGTATCGTGACAAGAAAATTTGGGAAATGTAAGGAGTCTGTTCTTCCAATTGAAGCATGCCATACTGCTACTGCTTTATATAGCTCAGGGAATAAATACATTTTTTGTTCATTTCATTCAAGAAACTTACATCTTTTTATTCGTTCTATTGGTATCTTTTTATGAATCATATCACTGTCCTTTTGTGACAAACCTATGCCACTAAATAACATAAAGTTATTAGTTCAAAAATGCCTTCCTGCTTCTTTCTTCTAAAAGCAAAAAAAAAGGAAACTGTTTTACCCTTCAAGAAGGAAGTTTGAATAAATTACATTATGTTTATACTACAGTATTGTATCTAGTCATTAAAGAAGATGAAGTAGAGCTATATTTATTGGCATAGTTAAAATTCCAAGATAAATAATTGGGTGAAAATAGTATTTTATAGTATATGAATGTGCATACAGAGAGATAAAGTAGAGAAATATGCAGATAGAGACAGGGATGATAGATATTTATAAAGATCAACCTCTTTTTTTGCAGATTTTATGAGAACAGTTCCAAATGCATGAACATCAGAGGTTCAGTGACAGAGTGGATACATTTGGGGAAAAGAAGAAAGGCAGATTCATATACTCTACAGATTTTTTTTACCTAATGCTACCTAAAGATGTCTATGAATGCATAGATATTATGCCTTGATGGGAAATCTTGGAATTCATCATTAGAAGCAGTAAGATCATCACACCTTACCTGAAGAATATTTAATTGGACTCTACCTGTGTGTCTCAAAAATAGAATCTTTAGTATTGTAAAATACACTATCATCAGTGTATTTGTGCTGGTCCTTTAGCCTGAGAAATAATTTCTACACAGATCTGTGGAAATATTGCCACCTGGTTCTAGTGCTTTCCTTCATGCTAAATCTGATTATTTCTCTTACAAATGTAACCAATACTTTCTTTATGCAGGGTATATTTCTTACGCACCCAAGCTTGGAGGCATATTTGGCTTTGCTAGACTTCATCTTTGTTATTATGAAAACTTCAGATAAATTCTTCAAATGATTCTAGCATTCAGCGGGTAGAAAAGGACCTAATGATTCTGTATTTTTAGTGGGGGATTGCTTGAGCCATCTTTGTCCCTGATACAAATTTTTTCTTTGCACTTTAAGATATGTTTATAAATCTCTATTTCATTCTCTAATCCACCAAGGTACCTGAGAAACTATCTGAATTATTCTTCTCTACATTGTGGTTAGATTCCTCCAAAGATATTTTGTTTACATAGGGTTGTGTACTTTAGTAATTTTTTCATTGGTCAAACTGTGACATTGCCAAGCTGACACTCATAATTGTTTGATCTCTGCACCATGTTTTACTGCATCCATTTTCTTTTTTTTTTTTCCAAGTTTTTAAATTCCAGTTAGTTAACATACAATGTAATATTGATTTTTAGGTGTAGAATTTAGTGACTCAGCACTTACATACAACACATGGTGCTTATTACAGCAAGTGCCCTCCTTAATCTCCATCACCTATTTCACCCATCCTCCCACCTATCTCCCCTCTGGTAACCATCAGTTTGTTCTCTATAGTTAAGGGTCTGTTTCTTGGTTTTCCTCTTTTTTTTTTTCACCCAATGTTCATTTGTTTAGTTTCTTAAATTGCATGTATGAGTGAAATTATATAGTATCTGTCTTTCTCTGACTAATTTTTCCCACCACAATACTTTCTAGCTCCATCCACATTGCTGTAAATGGCAAGATTTCATTGCTTCTTTATGGCTGAGTAATATTATACTGTGTATATATACCACATCTTCTTTATCCATTCATCATGGATTGATTACATCCATTTGAATTACATCCATTTTCTTATCTGGAATTCTCAGGTGTTTGCTTTCAAGCTTGCCTTTGTGTATAGCAAAATACTAAAAAGGAAAGGGCAGCCAGCTTTGCAAATATTTATCCACTTTTAACATAGGTCATCTTATTTTTTGAACATACAATGTAAGTAGAATAAATACTGTTATGGGCTTAATTGTGTTCCCTTCAAATTCATATGTTGAAGTCTTAACCCCCAATACCTCATAAAGTAACTGCATTTGGAAAGGGTATATAAAGAATTGGTTTAATTAAAATAAAGTCATTAGGGTGGGCCCTAGTCCAATATAACTAAGAAGGAAATTTGGACACAGACACATAAAAGAAGGAAGATAACATGAAGATGTAAAGAGAAGATGGCCATGTGTAAGCCAAGGAGAAAGGCCTAGAACAGATCCTTCCCTCATGACCTTCAGAAAGAACCAACCCTGAAGACAACTTGACTTTGGACTTCTAGCCATTGGAGCTATGAGATAATAAACTTATGTAAGTCCCCCAGTCTGTGGTAGACTGTTATGGCAGCCCTAGAAAACTAATGTAGATACTATGTGTTCTTATTTATGTATCTATTTATTTTTGAAGTTTTTTTATTTATTTTGGGAGAGAGTGTGGGTTAGGAGGGGCAGGGGCAGAGAGAAAGGGAGAGAGAGAATCCTAAGCAAGTTCTGCACTGCTGGCATGGCTCCATCTCATGAACCATGAGACCATGACCTGAGATGAAATCAAGAGTAGGACATTTAACCGACTGAGCCACAGTGCCCCAATACTATGTGTTTTTAGAATAGGAATGCCAGGGAGTATTGAAATCTGAATCAACATTAATTTATAGGCAAGGTTTACCATACTCTTCCAGAATTTTTTTGAAGTAAAATGCTTACTTGAACCATGGAAATATTGTTTGAGTGCTGAAGGCTCTTAAAATTGGGTCTGCTGTTATTATTTGTAATATTTCCTCTTTACTTTTAGACAAACTAAGTTTTTCCCTTATTATCCTTCACTAAAAATTCTTTATGGTGTAGGACTTATGAAGCTACCTAGTCATTTTTACTGTTTTCAATGTATCACAGGAGCAAAGTAATAAGATTTATATTTGAAGTTGGATTAACATTTGTAGCAGGTAGTTTGAGCAGATGAAGTCTAGCTGATTGACCCATACTTTGAAAATCATTTCCAACAAATGGTGAAGTATTTTAATTTAGTGGGGTCAGCAAGTCACATAACCTAGTAGAAAACAGCTTGTGTCATAACTTTAGTAGTCGTTGATAGCCTGTGAAGAGGGTTCAGCATTTATGTTGCCATAAACTCCCCTCATCTAGTGTATGTTGTAAGCACAGGGTTTCTTTAGGACCCAACAGGAAGCTGCTTTGGATTTCGCTGTAAGCTGATAATGACCAAAGGGTAACTGAAGTTTCTCTCTGCAAATCTTTGTAGAATCCTTTCTTTATCTTGATCTCTGCTCCTCGGTGTTAGCCTGAGCTCATGGATTTTCCACAAGCCAGATCTTCTGCATTTTGAATGGGTGAATAGATAAATGGTTAAAACCTTACTATGGAGCCCTGGCAAAGTAGACTTAAAGTCTTTGCAGTCAAAAGTTCCACCCCCTGAGCTATACCATCTCTAAACAGAGATTCTTTGAATGGCTGCCAACCCTTGCAGGGAAGGATGCCTTTGTCGTGGTCCCACTTTCACTACACCAATATCCTGGTTTTTAAAAGCTGGAAATTAAATTTTAAAAATAAATTAACTCGGGATAAACACTGCAGTGCAGTTTGGTGCAAACCAAACAAAATATTTTTGTGATTCAGAATCATTTGTGAGCTGCTAGTTTATAATCTCTGATTTAGAGGAAATGACACGTTTTGGGGAGAAAAACCCTTACTTTGGATACTGGCTTTGCCACAGAATTGATAGAAACTTGTCCTGTAAGTGTTCCACAAGATGAGCAAACATTTCTTTTTTTTTACTTTTTTAAAATTTTTGTTAATGTTTATTTATTTTTGAAAGAGACAGAGAGAGACAGAGCATGAGCAGGGAATGGCAGAGAGGGAGGGAGACACAGAATCTGAAGCAGGTTCCAGGCTCTGAGCTGTCAGCACAGAGTCTGACACAGGGCTCTAACTCATGAACTGGAAGATCATGACCTGAGCCAAAGTCATACACTTAACTGACTGAGCCACCCAGTGATCAAACATTTCTAAAAAATTGTAACTTGGATAAACAAGAAATGTCTTGCAATACTAGTATGTGAAGCCAAGCATCACGTGATCACAACTGAGTCAATGATTCTTAAAATTTGCTTTGATATACAAGTGCTTTGGAATACAAGCATGTTTCTGGAATGAATTATGATCGCAAACCAAGATTTTACTGTATATGCTTCGGGAACTCTACCTCAGTTTTGTCATGTGGTAAATGGGAATCATCTGCTCTATTTATATACTAAGATAAACTGTTTTGATTGTTTTCTTCTTTCGAGAAACAAATAATGACTCTGAGGAGAATGAACACAAGGTAAGAAGTCTTGGAGAGTGGATACATCTGGTCAATGCAAGAACATTAGGAACCAAGGATAACTACACCACCTGCTAAAAGGTGCTCTGATTCTTTTGTAAGGCACACATTGTTTTGTTTGCCTAACCTCCTGATTTTCTAGGAATCATAGTTACTGATGGCCTAACCATTTTGTATACTGTTATCCTGCTCCCCAAGACACATGCCTGGTTCAAGGATGGGCACAAGAACACACTGAGTTGATGAATCCCTTCACCAGGGTTCTGAAATTGGGAGAGAAAAGAACATTTCCCTTTCAGTAAACATCAGTAGCTGTTAAAAGTTAAGCTTTAGCCTTTAGTCCAGAAAGGACAGAGACCACTAAGCAAAGAAAGTGAGAGAAATGAGAGGAATCCAGTGAAGTAGAGAAGCAAGTGCTGAAGGATAAAAGATCTTTGTCACCTCAATGTCTATCCCAATAACTGGACCTAAGTAGACAAGCAACATATGTATTATAAATCAATGAGTGATATAAATTAGATGATAGATTCAAAATTTCAAGTGCATAATTTTTGTTTTATCTCAGCACGATCTCTCTCTGTTGCTTCCTCCCAAAACAAAACAAACTAAAACAACAACAGAAAAAACCTGAACACCTCCTGTATAGAACCCATTCCATATGTTTAGAGATGGTTGACACTGCCCCTTCACTGCCAGAAAGCACCTGACCTGGGCCAAGTTAATGAGAAGATTCCTTTCACCATAAACAATAATTCTTACTCAGGGATGGTTCTGGGTTCAGGAATGGTGCAGAATACAAACTAAGCCAAGCAAAAGTAGAGTATTCACTAATTAACACATGGAAGGAGGGGTGCCTGAGTGGTTCAGTCAGTTGAGTGTCCAACTTCAACTTAGGTCATGATCTCACAGTTTGTGTTCAAGACCCCCATCAGGCTCACTGCTGTCAGCACAGAGCCTGCTTTGGATCCTCTGTCCCCCTCTCTCTGCCCCTCCTCTGCTTGAGCTCTCTCTCTCAAAAAATAAACAATTTAAAAAATACATGGATGGAGAGCCATAAGGATATTAGAATGGAGCTACCAGAATTAATCTTTACTGCATGTACAGCCAGTCTGTGAATTAAGCCAATACAGTGTGAAGTTGGACAAAATGATACAGAAAGAAACCTCTTCATTTGAATCCCTGAATTTAGCTGTTTCTAAAAGTAGATTTGTTATCTGGTATGAATCAATGGTTTCACTTTCAACTTAAACTGGTTGAGTTGGGTGCCTGTCATTTGCAATAAATTACACCTTATTATACAAAAATTATTTCAAGAAATGTAGAAAGGTCTATGCAAATGTTGTTTATTATTCAAAACTTATTCCCCTTTGATTCAAAAAACAAAGTAAAATAAAACAAAACAAACAAACAAAACCCAGATAAAATTTCTGAAGTATTTAGAATGCTGAAGTATTTAGTCAAATTTTTCATCCATTATTTCCAGGAGAAAAGGGCAGATTCAAGACATTTGAAACATCAGTCCTGTTTCCTCGTGTAGCCACTCCAAACAAGCATGCATTCGAAGGAGAAGAGTTGGACTTGCCAACCTATAGAACAAATATATAGCCCACTCTATCAACCAGATTATCACTTCAAAAGTCTCCTTTTATAAAGAGCCACCTTGTTGAATTCACATGCCAACTTCTCTTATGAAGATTCATTAGTTCAGCTATGTGTCACATACCATGAGGCTTTGAGGGTAAAAGAAGAAAATAAAACCCTGGCTCAGGGAACTTGCAGTAAAATGAAAAAGATAAAGCAAGTTGGAGCGCCTGGGTGGTTCAGTCAGTTAAGCCTCCGACTTTGGCTCAGGCCATGATCTCACAGTTTGTGGCTCAAGCCCTTCATCAGGCTCTGTGCTGACAGCTCACTGCCTGGGCCTGCGTAGGGAATTCTGTGTCTCCCTCTCTCTCTCTGCCCCTCCCTCACTTGTACTCTGTCTTTTTCTCTCTCTTTGTCTCAAAAATAAATAAACGTTAAAAAATTGTTTTAAAGATAAAGCAAGTAAATAAACAATTATAATACAGTATGAGAGGGATTTTTATGAAAACCCAGAGGGCACTTCATAGGAAAGTGTTTCACCATCCTGCGGTACTCTGTGTGTGTGTGTGTGTGTGTTTAAGGAATAAGCCAGTCTTCCCATATACAAGTTGCTTCATGGTTATACATAAAGCATGTCTGGCAATTTTATTTATACTTGATCACTAAATGATTATTTCTTGAGGACCCAGAAGTCCAAAGGTAACCAGAGAACATGTGTTTACAAACCTGCTTATTCCCTAGGTTCCTTTTATTGTCTATTTAAGTTAAATTAATTGGCTGAGATTCAATATTATTTTTAGAATTTTAAGTGTAGTAGAACAAAGATATAAGTATTGAGTGGTTATTTCTGTGGAAAATTAAAAATTATAGCTACTATTTTTACCAAATACCACCAGTAGTCTTATTTTTAGAAGTTAAATTTCCCCTTAGAAGCAATATTTGAAGAAAGAAATATAATTCAAGCACTATTTTTATCTCAACATCAAAACAGAATGGGACAAATCCTAGGAGAATTAAAGAACTATTAGCACATGTCTAACAAAGGGGGCTGGTTGAAGACCTGTGGCCCACTGGAAAGTCTGTGGATTTTCCAATGTAGAAATGTGGTCAGTGTCCTGATCATTGAAATTAGAGGAACATGCACAAAGGAAAACCATCGATGACCTCTTTGTCACACGCAGTTTCTACTTCTCCTGAAAGAGGTAGAAGAGCTTCTTGCATGCAGCAAGAATGCCAGCAAGCATCGGTAAGCCTGACATGAGGCCAAGAAAAGAGGAAACGGCCCCTCCAAGATCCAGTGGTGGGGAAATATATACCCTGAACATGCCGCCTATTTGATTTCTTCATCTGGCAACTCTATTTTGGCAAATTATGATGTCGGAATATGTTCTCCTTGCTAATAGAATATCAGTGTGCAGAATCTTTAAAACCTGTGAATATACTGTCTGGGGTACATTCTTCCCGCATCTGTCAGAAAGCTCCATCTGTTTCACGCTGCCACAGGCACTGTCCAGTTCCCGCTCAGCTCCCTCCCTACACACCAGTTTCTTCTTGCCTGCCTTTCGGCATTTCGCCACCTCCCACACCACACACACCTAATTAATTCCACGTGGCTCTGATGATTCCTCCACATTGTCTTCATCTGACCGTGTAGCTTCTCTACTTGCTAATCCTAAAATTATCTTTGGAAAATCCCATTTGACTCAGAATAGCCTCATTAAAGAATTTAAGACAATTTTCTAAATGTGTTTTACAGAACGGAATAGGAAGGAATATGCATATTAACTTTGACAAGTAATGCGTTAGAACTCTCTTACCGCATGCTTCACTAGTGCATAGAGCCCGAAAAGCTATAAGCCAAAACATAAATTGTACATATAACGAAATCTTAATATAAAATAGCATGAAAGCAGGTATTAGCCTGTCTCCCAAAAGCTATGTAAAGCGGATGAACGGTCTATAAATGAAATGATAGAATTATAATCATGAACAGTTGTCATTATCTGGAGATAAAATACAGAGCTCCATTTTTGGCTTTGCTACTAACAGATCATATACAAGTCAATTAACCTCTGTAAAACATGACTTGCTACCTTTCTATTTCACACCAGGGTTTTGAAAATTTGGATGAATATGAATTAGTATAGCTTTGTTTATTAAGTGGCTAAGAACCAAAAAAAAAAAAATTGAGAATAGAAAATGTAACAATGTTAGGGTGACTGAGTGGCTCAGTCATCCAACTTCAGCTCAGGTCATGATCTCCTGGTTCACGAGTTTGAGTCCCACATCGGGCTCTGTGCTAACAGCTCGGAGACTGGAGCCTGTTTCAGATTCTGTGTCTCCTTCTCTCTCTGCCCCTTCCCTGTTCACGCTCTGTCTCTCCCTCTCTCTCAAAAAATAAACATTAAAAAAAATTTAAAAATATATAACAATGCATGCCCAGGTGTGATAATCAAACATATGGCACCATTGGTATTTTTTAAGGGTATTTATTGATTGCAGAATTTCTTTTATTTGTTGTGCTTTTTTGTTTTGTTGTTTTTGTTATTTGTTAGAGCAGCTCTTTTAAAAATAACTGTACCTTTATTAACATATCACATTAAATACTAAAAATGTTGAATTTAAATAAATAGGGCAGGAAAATAAATTTTTACCTCAAAGAACAAGCATTGATTTACTTTTGTAGTTAAACCCATCTATTGATATAAATTGCTTAGCAGGAAACATATGTTGTGTTTAAAACTGATCTTACATTTAGAAATTTGAGCTGAGCTACCCTGAACCTTTTATCTAGGTTAACTTTTATTCTTCAAAGTTGTAAATGGTTTCTTTCAACATGTACATTCAAGGTTACCGGATACAAAAGTAAGACATCAGTATTATATTTTCTTCTACACTAGAATAAATAGGGTGTTGGGGGAAGGATATTTATTTTAAAATATAAAACTTTAATTAAAGGTGACCATAAAAGCTTTACTTAGAATCATTTGCAGAACATTATTCAATGTTGCCACCTTCAGGACATATTTAAAATAGCAATGAAGAGGGTAGGATTAAAGATATTCTTTCCATGAATAAACAAATATTCGGCCTACAACAACGATGCAAGGTTGACTACTTAGACATTTTAAGGCATCTGAACATCTGACTTTTAAGTTATTCTCATATTCAAATGGCCCAAGATTTCAAGTAGAACATACCCTTCTAATAATCACCCACTGACAGATATTTAAGAAACACTGGTTGATTTTTACTATGTCTTAGACACTGTGCTAGATGTTAAAGATTAAAAAAAAAATGACTAAGACATATCAGCTACACTCAAGGAGCCCACATTCTGGAAGGGGAGTCAATATAAAAATTGGATATTCCAATTTGTGGTAAATGTTCTGATGGAATGTAAACAGACTGTTACAGAAAAAGAGAAACTAAATGCCTCTCACTCCAGAGGATAAAAAAGAGCCAGTGAGAAAGGCATGGATGGAGGTGATGACTGAGCTTAGTCTGTTATCATAATAACTTTGAAATAATTTGGATTGTTTCCCCTTTTCTTCTTTCTATTAAAACAAATGGAGAAAGAGAAATGAATCTTTATAAAAAATGTTTGTTTATTTTGAGATAAAGGGAGAGAGAGAGCGGGAGAGAGGCAGAGAGAGAGGGAGAAAGAGAATCCCAAGCACAGAGCCTGATATGGGGCTCAGTCACAGGAACTGCAAGATCATGATCTGAGCTGAAATCAAGTCAGACTCTTAACCAACTGAGCCACCTAAGTGCCCCAAAAAGAAAGAATTCTTAAGAACAGAACAAATATCATGTCTACTGGTATGTACAGAAAATGGATATTATTTGCTGAAATGTTATTTCATAAGTCACATAGATATTCTTACTTTTTAATTTCCTTTTTTTACTCTTTAAGAAATTTCTGAGTCTTCATGGAGCAATTCTGGGGGGGTAAATATTATGTCATTTCTCCTGCTCATATTCTAGGTGTGAGCAATACAACAGGATTGCAGGTAGTTGTGTTATTGATTGGCAGATACAGTCTTTTTCAAACGCTCCATGAACAGAAAAAAAAAAAAAAAAGGAAAAGAATAGAAAAGGAAAAGAAAAGAAAAGAAAACGCAGTATGGTGTCAGTGTTCCTCCCATCATAAGAAAAACTTTTTTCAATCAGTTTAATATTTCCATTCCTACTGTCCCACTTTTCCACATAAATGTCCTCTGAAACAACTTTTCTTAAATTTATTTTTATTTTTGAGGTGGGTAGGAGCAGAGAGAGAGAGAGAGAGAGAGAGAATTCCAAGTAGGTTCCACACTGTCAGTGCAGAGCCTGATGCTGGGCTCAAACTCACTAACTGAGATCATGACCTGAGCCGATATCAAGAATCGGATACTTAACCAACTGAGCCATCCAGTCACTCCTGAAACAGCTTTCAATTTAAGTGTGTTACTGTTGTTATACATATGCATATATGAGATGTGTCTGTAAGGCAGTAAGATTATGAGGCCTATGAAGCCAGTCGGATGTGCTCTACCTGAAAATTTCCTATATCTCCATGACCCAAGGAGGATTTTGGTCTGCTCTTGACTGTAATAATTTCTTAAAAATGCCACTGTAGGATTTTTAAATAAAAATTATCATTATCACTACTACTATTGGAAATGGGATTATTTCAATCAGAGAAAATGAAATAGCAATGTTGATTGAAGGCATTACATTGACAGATAGGAACTTAAACTCACTATAGAAAACAAAGAGCCCAAGTAAAAGCAATTTATACTCAAGTTTAAATTTGAAAGAGAAAGAAAAAACAGGGTACGGTGTTGAATAATGTCTCATTTTTGTAGAATAACAGAAAAAAATCAAAATCTGAATTTAAAAAATATGAATAAAATTGTTCATATCTTTCCTGATAAAAGATCACCCAGGTGTGCTAATGGGAACACAGGAACAGGTTATTTTTAAATAACATACCAAACTTTATTCAAGTTCTAATACCCTCACAAAAAATTTTAGTTGCACATGTCAGCAAACAATTCTCCTCCCGAGGTACTTTTTCTCCTGGATATAGTTGTCTTCTATGTAGCCACATCTTTCCTTCCACAAACATTCGTCATGGAGATAGGTTGTGCTCCAGTTCTTTATGACAAAAAATGCAAACAATTTAACCTTAAACATCTGGGGGTGTTTTTGAACCAGAAAGTACAAAAAACATCTTCACAATAACGTCTATCACTTTTCTAGTGAGAAATCATAGTTTCAGGATTGAATGGGTGATTGCATATGTGGTTTCAAATGTGAATGTTTTAGTACGGTAATTTTTTTTAAAGGAGCTGACAAGAGATTTCCTTCTCTTTATGTTGCCAAAATTATATAATAGATAAGATACATGCAGGGTAGATAGATGATAGATAAACAGATCAATCAGTCAATACGCTGGCCATGATTTTATAAAATGAAGGAATTTTTGATAAATTTTGACAAAAAAGTTGAAAGTATGTGATCTTAAATTAAGAACATTATATGATATTAGATAAAATGATCTTCGTTTAAAACTCCCTGCATTCTTTTTATTTTCTACTCATTTCACCACAGAGCAACAAAAACTTCCTAATAGATAGGCTCTGGTCTGTGTCAAACCCATGAGAACAACAATCTATTTCAACTCTCATTCCTCCCTGGTGAGGGTTCATCTAATATTTCTGTTTACATTACATTTGTACTTATAACCGTTTCCAATTTTAATTCATGGAAAATGCTTAATTTTTAAAAACTGACAGCTTAAAGTTATTTTAATTCTTTTCCATGTTTGCCCTCAAAAATAGCTTAAGTCTCAGTCAAACACTCAATCATATATGTTTAAAATCAGTGAACTTCAGTTTGTCTATTTGAAAAATAGAAATAGGATTCACTCATTCATTCAGAAACAAGATGCAGATATACATATAGAGTGCAATGACATAATTTCTATCCTCAAGATTATGTGAAGAAAATTATATCTCAGGTATTTAGATGGATGAAATGTGATAAGATTTAAGAAGAATTTTGCATCAATTCTGATTCAAAATTATATAATTAATATTGCACAAAACATATGTAACAATATGGCCAACAACCTTAAAACACTTGCTATATTCTCTGAAGCTTGGTTGCCAGTTAAAGCCAAGGAAAGCATAAGTACATTTCCTGCTCCCTCCTTCTGTCCCTGTTTCTGACATGTATGCAGAAACAAGAGTCTTTAGATTCCAGGACTGTCTCTTTTTTCTCCCCTACAGTTACAGTTCACTCTGGTGAGGTGCTGTTGAAGTATCTTATGCACACAAAGTCACCACCCCTGTTTTTGGACTTTCATCTGTTGACATCATCTCCTGATACTCACAAGGCTCCTGTTACCATGTCAGCTCACCAGAGCCCCATTGTGTTCTCACAAAATGAGGTGAATCCCACCCCACCCTGATCTACCAGTTACTTGGGCCCCCAAACATGGCTTTCTACTCAGCCAAAGTCTTCAGAACATTAACAAAGCAGCTCATTATAAATTAATATATCATTATATATTATATTACACATACAGAAAGGTGTACACAGCATATATGAGCAGTTTGAAAATAAAAAATATATATACCAGTTGCCCACTGGGCTGGTTTCCCAGTTATGGAATCTGTTGGGCCTGCTCTGGCTACTCACCTGCCCATTAGGAAAGGAGTTCCAGGAACCACGGGAGCACGAGCACATGAAGCCCTAGTGCCCACTTCTTTGAACACCTAGGACCCCACAATTCCTTGCCCAGATGTCCCTGACCTTGCTTCTGAAGCCTGATCTGACTCTTTCCCAGGTCAGATACTACCAGGATGTGTCACTCTAAACCCCAGGAGTGTTCAAGAGACAGATACTTAGGGGAGGTGTGGGCAAAGCTTAACTAGAAGTGTTGCGATACCCTTTGCAATGCACAGACCTTAGGGGGGACCAGAACTGAGTGGGCCACTATTGGGATGAGCCAGAGGCCATGGGTCTACAGTCTAACTTTTTCTACATCATTATGTTAGAGCATAGAATTCCTAAATTCAAACCTTCCTTTTGGATCACGAAGAAGATATATGTTTCAAGTTAGGAATAAGCAGCAATTTTGCTTAATGGTTTGATAATCTTGATACTGTTAGGGAATAAATAGGCATGCACAATTGATGTTTACTAAACATGGATGAGTCTCTTAATAATTAAGCTGACTGAAAATGCCAGGTAAACAAAATGAGTAGATACTGTATGACCCCATTTATTTAAAATTCTAGGCTTTCATTTTTCTTGAGTGAATTCCTAGTAGTGGAATGGCTGGATCATCTGGCATGTATGTGTTAAGTTTTTGAGAAAATGCCATGTTGTTTCCCAAAGTAGTTGTATCCTTTCGTGTTCCCACTAGCAGTGTATAAAAGTTCTAATGCCAGTTCTTTCATGTCCTTGACAACATTTGGCATGACTAGTCATTTCATTTTAGTTATTTTACTAGATGTGTAATGGGATGTTGTTGTGGTTTTAATTTGAATTTCTCTAATTACTAATGATGTTGAGTATCTTTGCACATGGTACAACACTGAGAAAAAGTGGTGAATCATTTTGCATTTATTTAGATTTTTATTATGGTCCAGAATAAAATGTATCTTCTTAAAAAGTTCTGTGTCCACACACAGAAAAAAGTGTGTATTCTGTTGTTGTTATGTAGAGTGTTCTATCATGTCACATTAGGTCAAAATGGCTGATAGTGCCATTGAAATATTCTATATGCCTAGTGATTTTTGTTCTCCTTATCCTACCAATTATTGATAATGGAGTATTGAAATATATCTTTAGAAGTGTAGATTTGTATATTTATTTTTGTAGTCCTGTTAGCTTTTTCTTCATTTTTTTGAAACCTGTTTTCTTGTTTGTTTTTGTCCATAAAAGTTTAGAATTGTTAAAAACCTCCTGATGAAGTCATCCCTTTATCATTGTTGAATGGCTGTTTTAATCCTTGGTAATACTAATGCTTTGAAATATACTTTTCCCAATATTTAATTTAGCCACTTAAGCTATATATATATATATATATGAAATGTGAGGTATATATAGGTCTTATCCTTTTACTTTTAATGTATTTGGTTTCTTTTTATTTGAAGCATGTAAGTACATTTCTTATAGCACCTAATTATGCTCTTTAAAAAAAATCCAATCTGGGGTGCCTGGGTGGCTAAGTTGGTTAAGAGTCTGACTTCACTTCAGGTCATGATATCACAGTTCATGAGTTTGAGCCCCGCATCGGGCTCTGTGCTGACAGCTCGAAGCCTGGAGCCTGCTTCTGATTCTGTGTCTCCCTCTCTCTCTGCCCCTCTCCTGCTCATGCTCTGTCCCTCTCTGTCTCTCAAAAATAAATAAACATTGAAAAAGTTAAAAAGAAAAATCTGATCTGACAATCTCTGTCTCCTAGTTGGAATATTTAGACCATTTGGTATATTTGGTATGTTGTTATTGACATGATGAGAGTTAAATCTATCATATTGCTCTTTGTTTTCTATTTGTACTATATGTTTTTAATTTACCTTTTCTCTTTTTCTGCCTGCTTTCAGATTAATTAAATATTTGTATTACTGTATTTTTTTTAAATTTTTTTAACGTTTATTTATTTTTGAGACAGAGAGAGACAACGCATGAATGGGGGAGGGGCAGAGAGAGAGGGAGACACAGAATCGGAAGCAGGCTCCAGGCTCCGAGCCATCAGCCCAGAGCCCGACGCGGGGCTCGAACTCGCAGACCGCGAGATCGTGACCTGAGCTGAAGTCGGACACTTAACCGACTGAGCCACCCAGGCGCCCCTGTATTACTGTATTTTATCTGTTAGTTTATAAGTTAGTATCTTTGTTTTGTTAATTTGTGGATGCTTTAAGGTTTATTGCATATATCATTAACTGATCACACTCTAGTGATATTATACTACTTGATATATAGCATAAAAATCTTAAAATATTATACTTCTTTATCCATTATATTCCTGATGACTGTTGCTCAAATTCTATATGTGGCACATGAAAAATTTTAGAGATAAATTAGGACTCTGAGTGTTAAATTCTTCCAGAGATATTTAGGCTAGGGGAATACCTCCTTAACCCAATCTGAATTTGAGCTGATCAGAAGTTGGTTTGAAGGTAGGTTTTGATCTATTTCTGGTTTGCTCTTACTCTTTGAGAACAAACTTTTAGGGGTCTCACTTAAATGCCTGGGAAGCTTATCAAGGCCTTTATTCCTTAGTGAACTCTAACTTATGAATATTGACTCCTTAGCCTGAAGGAACAAGAAAATCTTTGCTCAGTTTCTTAGTCCCTTGGCTTAAGAATTCACAATTTGTCAGGAGAAAGATGATGGCAAACATCAGAAACATCTCACTGTGCTTCCCTTCTTTTGAGAATCCTGAACCATCAAGTCCTCACTACCTTAATAGTTTGCCAGTGTTTCCAAACTGAAGACATACTTTTGTTATGTTTTGTGTTGTATCTAGATTTTCTCTAGATGTTCTAATTGCGCTCAGCTGGAGGATTGGTCTATTGAAAGCTAAATTTCTGTGACCAAAAGCAGATGTCTCCTTTGTTCTGAAATTTCCCAATGACTTTCATATGTCATCCATTATTCTGACTACTCAGTAGCCATTTCAATATGGAAATTCATAGCATTCCATTCTGAAAGTTTTCTTGAATAATTTTTTATAACAAAATCCTCTCCAGTTTCTATGTTTTCTTTTTTTTGAATTACCCATTACTCAGATATTGACATCCTGAGTAGTTCTCATAGTTTTCTTATCTTTTCTGTCGTTTCAATCCCCATCTCATTCCAGAGACCATCTGTTGAAATTTCTTCAGTTAGTAGAGCTTCAGATTTCAGTTGAATATGTAAAGTGGGGGAATGTAGGGATATAATTTCTTTCTTCTTATGTATGCTCGGGGAAATGTCTTTAACTTTCTTTTTTGAGCTCTTCTTTTGCATCGTTTTCATTTCTACTATTTTAAAAATTAATATCCAAGGGGTTTTTCCCTTTGGATTTTTTAAGCCATCTTTATTTGGTCCATCAATGTATTAATTGTCTTGTCTCTCTAAAAATATTGCTAATAGTTGTTCTTTTTCAGTTTTCTTCCCCCTGCTAATTTGATGTGTATGCGTGTATGTGTGTGTGTATGCACATATTTCAATATTCTATGAGAAGCCTTAATTCAGAGATATTATAATACTTGGCTTATAACAAAAAATGAGAGAGTTAAAAAGCTGATTGGTGGTTTTGTCATCTGTCAACTTTTGACCTTTAATAAAGTGTAGATAAGCATGTAAGTCATTGTCTAAACTCTTGAGATTAAGGAGGCACTGTTTATACTATACCAATATTACAAATATAAATTAAGATTGTGCCAGACAAATCAAGATGTATGTTGATCCATTTATTAGAGAACTCTACATCTTTAAGTACCTTTTTCGAGACTGGTGAAATTCCCTACACAACAATCTTTAAAACTTTTTGCCTGTATTCAAAGATAGAGGTAAGAAAAGTGGACTGAGGATTCTCTATATTCCCATTCAGTATGTTTAAAAAAATTAATTTCCCTGTTTTTGAAATGGGACCCACAACCTCAATTCTGTATCATGCCCTAATACTCAGCTTAAATCATGTCTGTTGAATTTTCTCTAGTGAAGCATCAGATTTCTGTTTGGGTGTGTTAAGTGGGAGAATATATGTATCTAACTTTTCAAGTAGTTTTCACCCCAGTTTTCCATATTTTAACTCATGTCCAATTAATTCCCAGTCCCACAGGACTTGCTGTCTCAGTAGCTGAGGCTTTTGATTATTCTTTAGTGAGAATCCGGGTGATTTTACTTTTCTTTATTGCCATCATGGGATTTGGTTTTATTTGGATGCTAAGTCAATTGACACTCCTCCATCTACATTTTCTAGATTTCAAAATTTTGTCTCTGCCCCTATACTTTTGTACTTGTTACTTTATGTGTTTAAAAAATGTCTTCACTGTAGTTTTAGTGGATTTTAAGAGGGAGAAAAATTTTATGTGTATTCAGTCTATGACATTAATTTCAAAATGTTCTTTTTATTTTTGCTGCTGACTCTACTTCTCAGAATCTGGATATAAATTTGAGAGAGATAGAACAGACGGCAATCTGACTAAGAAACAGAGTAGAATTCCTTATTAAAATATTCATAACCTTTTGACCTTAAGGCATTTCTTTTGGACCCATTTTGCCCTCCTTTTAAAAGCAGTCTTTTCTCAAGTATTTATCTGACATCTTGATCAAGCCATCCTTTTATAGGTGTACCTCACACATCCTCCAGTCTTGTAAGATTTTAGGATAAACACAGTTTAGACTAGAGAAAAGATCTTTGCTTATTTTAAGAATGCTGTTATATCTATAATCAGGTGATTATCTCAAAGAAAATCACTAATTCAGCAAATATTTACTTAAGGTTTCCTATATGGAAAGCATTGCATTGGGTCTTCATAATTCACAGGGTTATTTCATATATTAGCAAGTGAATGAATTACCATAAAGCTAAGAATTAATTGGAGACAAGTGCATCTAAGCATTAGAGCCAGAGGGACCTCAGGGACTATGTACTCTTCATTCTGTAGGTAAAAAAACTGAAATACTGAATGGTTTAATGATTCAAAGAGCTGCACCCTTATTGGGGATTAATGAAGTGTCCTAGGGGATTTCTACTCTGGCCAACCCAAATTGAGAGTCAATGGAGTAATTTGGGAAATTTCTACATTAAACTAGAAAATCAATTGCCTATGGTATATTAGCTAGCATCTTGGGTAAAATATAATCCTTATGTTCAAGTGAGTTATCAAATCAATTTTGAACCCACTCCAAATGCATTGGCCTCTAAGCTCCTGCAGTCAGTACTGTAATAGCACAAGTCCTGCTGTATTAGCCAAAGTGCAAACGCCCATTTAAAAATTACTCATCCTTAGTGAAAATGGCCAAATGTTGAAAGTTATGCTATACATTACACATGCATAGAATTTTACTGCAATTTGGTCTGATTGAAGATTTAGGTAAGACTATTCTGCTTTTCTCTTGTAATCTTTAAGTCAATAAGTTTTATACTACATAATATTCATCTGTCTTCTTAAGATCATCTTCTAGTACTTTATACATTGTTGGATGGTCACAGGAACAAAAGTATGTCACCATTCAGAGAGATGCTTCAGTGCCCCAAATAGTAACTTCATTAATGTATGGACAAATGCATACTATCAAGGAGGAGTGTTGTACAGGATACACTGACACTGGTGTAGTGAATTGGAATTAGACAGTCCCTAGGTCACTTTCTAATTTAAGTTATTAATTTTTCAAATAATGTTACAGTGTAAATCAATATTTTCAAAGCTTAGAAAAAAATATAAGAATGTGTTCTTCATTGATGCTTCATTAAGATGTATTTACAGATATATTACTCTAGCATCTACTTATTTTATATTTAAACCATCATAATAAATTTATATTATACCTAGATAATGAAATATGTGCTGTATACCTATACAGCATAAATGTATTCATAGTAATGCTACTTTAAGGCAAATATTGCTACAGCACACAAACATATATACCATATATATATAAATATTATATGTATATATATATATACATATATATATATATATATATATATATATATATACCATATTCATACAAAGAAAAATAAGTTCTGATGAAGTTGGATTAATAAATCAATGTGATGATATTTTTGGAGGAAAGAAGTATCTCAGAGAATGTTTATTCTCTCCAGGGTACCTAGGCATAGAATGAGGAGGCTTCAATTTGTTTGTAAAAGCAAAACCACTCACTTTAGAGTAAAGACCATTACACACTGAGAAGTGAATCCCTTGAGTGCACTCCACAAAGTCAAACCCTCATGGCTGACAGGTTGGTAGATTCCAAGTCAGCATGATGCAGGAGCTTAGTGACCTTTAATTCCACAGACACAAAGGACTTCTATCTAGTTTCCTAACTCCATGGCTTTCAGAAATGAATGCTTGAGTACCCTTCTTTGTGCCTCAGCTGCAATCAGAGTCATTTTATGCCCCTAGAATACAGTTTTAGGTTGATTGAACACATAGTAAAAATACCCCAGATGTTTCCATTGTGATAGCTAAGAAACAGTTGACAAGTGCCTTTTAAATTGCTTTTTGCCACACTGAAAGTTTTGAGATATCTGTCCTTATCTTATGATAAAGTATCATAGTTTATGAAACACACAACAATCAATCCATAAATGTTAGTGAATTTGTTAGTTAAATGTCATGTACAAATTGTTCAACTAGACTCTGAGCAGGATGAAGTGCCATTTAAGGGATAAGACAAAGGAAAATAGAATTAATATCACAAGGCCTTAAAGGCATTAAGTGGCTGGTAGTTGCTCAGTAAAAGAAGACAGAAAAGAAGCAGTCTAAAAGATTGAATGGGATAAAGGACTTGAGTTGTGCTTTCCACAGAGGAAGAATACCATTAACAAGGGAAGCAGAGGTGAGAAAATACAAGGGGTTTTTTTGATGGTCAGAGAATGAAGGAAAGGTAAAGTGAACAGTCAAGAGGGAGAGGACCTGAGCCTCCAAGTGTTGAAACAGTACAAGATAAGAACAAAAAGGAGCTGTGATCTGTATTGGCATGTTCCGGCCACACACAGAGGTTTGGACATCTTTTGGCAGGTAATGTGACACCATTAAAAGGTTTCCAAAGAAAATTTAAGACATGATCATACTTTAGTTCTGTACAGCAAGGAGGTGACAGGAAAGAATAAAAAGAGGAAGTCCATCTAGAAGCCCTTGCAGCAGCCTAGCTCCCCAGGAACAAGGGTCTAAACCAGCAACAGTGAAATCAGGAGCACAGATGAGGCGTGTGTGAAGACACCCAAAGTTGTTGGCTAATGGCATTGTGAGAAACCAGGGAAAATTTAAATTGAAGATGACAATGGGATATTAAATCTTACAAATTTAGAGAAAACATAATTCAAAAAAGAAACCCCACAGTGCCTGGGTGGCTCATTGGGTTGAGCGTCAGACTCTTGATTTCAGCTTAGGTTATGATCTCACGGTTCATGAGATCGCGCCCCACACTGGGCTTTGTGCTGACAACACAGAGCCTGCTTGGAATTCAATCTCTCCCTCTCTCTCTGCTCCTGCCCCTGCTCACAGTCTCTCTCTTCACAAAATAAATAAAATAAACTTAAAAAAGAAAAAAGAAAAAACTTTAGAAAAAGCTATGTAAAATAATGTTTACAATTGTAAGCACTGGAATGTAAATTATTTGAATTTAAATTGCAGCTCCACTACTGATCAAATTTGTGATCTTAAAGAACAGACATCTCTGTGCTTCAATCTCCCCATCTGTAAGAGAGCTCATTAAGTATCTACCGCAAAGGGATGGCATGAACACAAAATGATATTATGGATGCAAATAAGTGTTGCCTTGCATATGATAAATATAAAACACTATTATTAGTAATGTTACAATATTTCAAGCACAGGGGATTACTTTTATATATGTTGAGTTTGGGGTAATATTAACATCAAATAGGCAATTAGAATAGTGATCAGAACTCTGGTGGGAAGCAGGCAGGTGATATAGAATGTTGTTGTTTAAGCCCATAAATACTTGAAACTCTTAGAGTTAAGAAAAGAATAATAGAAGCCCCATTTTCTAGTCTCTGAGACCAAACCTGGACTTGTTGGGTGAGTCCCTGGTGCCTTGAAATGCCATATAAATTTGTGAATCACCAGGCCACAGATGATTTTACATCTAACCCAGGTTTCACCATCAGAGCTTTAAAACAAGAACTCAACATTGTTCTGAGATTGGAGAAATCTTTGAAAATCATGGTCAGTTGTACAAAAGTTCAACAACTAATGATAGACAAACGTGCAAATTGTCAAAGAGGAAGAATATTGTAATTTGAGAGCTATAAGCCTATAAATTTGGTGTTTATCCTCAGGAACTTTTACAAAAGTAATTAAATAGAGAATTATTAAACCTATAAAAAGATGTGAACATTAGGAGCCTGGGTAGATTCAGTAAGCAAATCCCAGACTAACATAATTTGAGGTTTTTAGGAAAGTTGTCCAGAAAGTTCACAAAGATTTTATAAATTTGGATATTTGAAAGAACTCACCAGAATACAAAGGGAGTATTCACATAAGGCTTTAATATAAAGGCAAAGGTTTTATGCAGTGCAGACAAGAAAGAGAGTGCAGGCAGGTACTGGAGATCCTTGAGACATCCCATGTGCAGGCTCCTAAAGGTCCTTATTAACATACCAAGGGGCTTCCTGTCCAGATTGAACCTTCAAGATCTGAGTAATGAATCTTGACCTCAGGAGATCTCAATTTATTAAGAGATAAACTCCCAGTAGATTCTTTTAGGCCTCTCTGGTCACAGAGATAAGCAAGGTAGGCTAACAGATTGTGTCAAATGAAACCAGTCGGTAAACATACTGGTCCTGGAAGTTACCAGAGTAGTTTCAGACTTTAAATCCCACTGCCCTTAACTCAACTAAGAATTAAAATCAGACATCTAGGCATCTCCAAAGATAAGGCTAGAATTTTCCAGCCCAGCTACAAATCAGCTCTATCCTACAAATAGATCAGAGGAGCTCATACACATGAGCTTTTCTAGTTACAATGAGAAATTTGATGTTGCATTATCTGGAACAATTATAAGCAAGATGGAGAAAAATAGATGAGATGATTAGGTTGATTTATAGTTGGAAGAGGAACTTACCCCAAAATATCAATTATCAGAGTAAAATCACTATATAAAGAGATTTCAATCTAAGTAAACATTATTTTATTTAAATGCGCGCGCACACACACACACTCTTCTTCTAAGCTTAGAACAATTTAGGAAATTATTGGACTTACTCTACCCTGTTGCAGTTTAAATGGCAATTGGTTTTACTTCTGGATATCACAATTACAAGATGACGGCAACATCTTTATTCTTGCCTAACTAGGCTAAACTAGGATTTTTTTTTTTATCAAGGAATCAGATCAGTTCTTTAATAAAATAGGTAACACAAAAGGACTTAAATGTATTACATATATTTTAATAATTTTTTAAATGTGCAAAATTCGGTAGACATGACAAAAGGCATAATGAAAAGTGTGTCTTCTTAACCAGTGTCCCTTATCACCTACACTTTCTCTCCCACCAGTGGCTATAGTTCTAGAGAGATTCCATGCATACACAATCAAATAAATCTTTTTAAATAATTTTAAACAAATGATCACATACTATACACAGTGTTCTGAATCCTACTTTCCGTTAACATTTCAGGACATCTGTGATAGTTTTCCATTATCAGTACATAATTGGTCTCATTCTTTTTATGGGTTGCATAATATTGCATTGTACAGATGTACTACACATAACAATACCTATTGATAGATTTTAGGAGGCTTAAAAACAGTAAAGATAATGTTGCAACAAACAACACTGTATAAAAATCATTTCACACATGTAATAATTAATTAATTAGAATTAATTAATGCAATAGGAAGTAATATATTGATTTTAGTAGAATTACTGGGTCAGAGGGAATGTGACTTTAGAATTCTGATATATATATTTCCAAATTGTTCTTGTCATTGGTTTTACCCTTTTACATGGTCATGTGCAAAGTACAGAAATATCCACTTTCCTTCATCTTGGCCCATGCAATGTGATGAAAATTTCTCTTTCTCAAAGTAGAAAATTGAATCTTGTTGTAGTTTCAATGCATACTTCCCATATTATGAGTCACATAGATCATATTTTCATATGTGTAAGTCACATTTGTTTCTCTCCTGTGTGACTTCTCTGCATCTTTTGCAGGTCTGGATGAACAATAAGAGGCAGGTGAGTAAAAGGGTAAACTGATCCAGGTGGTGACACAAGCACAAATGAAGGCAAAGTAAGTATGGTGCAAAAATCATAAATAAGATTAGAATTTTATAGCAGTAAATGGGGAAAAGAGTAGTGGTGAGAAATGAGGCTGAAGAGGATGACAAGCATCCTATCATGGAGAGTCTAGTGTATCTACTAACTAACCCTTAGATTTAGCTGAGATCTTTAATTATAAGAAACACCTGGGATCCTTTTAAAGTAGCATCTCAGGATGCTTTTCTCAGCATTCTACTTCTTCAGGATTAGGATAAGAACCATGGACCTGGTGCAAACTGTGGTCTATTAATGGATCTGAAAATCAGTCCAGTGGCCCTCACATACCAGTGTTTGAGGTTTTTTGTTTGTTTATTTTTAATTAAATACAAAGTAGAGGAGGAAAAAAAAAGAGTGTGAGATAAAAGGGGGAGAGAATGGAGGGAACAAAAGGAGAGGAGAAGAGAGAAGACAGAAAAGAGAATATAAAAATGCATTGCAAGGTACATGACTTTGATTCCAATAAGTATGTTTATAAATAAATGAGTATGTATTTGTGTAGGCTGGGAGTTCTGGGAGGTAATAGGAAGATGTAAAATGTATTTTTTTGCTGTGAGCCATGGTTTAAAAGTTTGAAAATCACTGCCTTAGGCTAGGTGGTACCATTGAAGGATTTTTAAGCATATGAATGGCAGGATCAGATTGAATTTCAGATTTATCTGTTAAAAGGCCTACAGGGCAGAAAGCCTCTTCCACAAATTGTTTGTAGGCAGATCTATAAGCCTCACTTGAATATATTTAAAGTAAAATCCTGTCATTTGACATGCAAATGAATGTGCATGTTTTTTAAAGTAGAAAAAAAAAACAATTTCCATGAGGATCTTTCTTTATGCAATATTTCATTCATTCATTTACTTAGCTATGTATCCAGTACATACATTATTTTAGGCACATTTGTAGGTGCTGAAAACACAGCAGTGAATGAAAAAAAGTCCCTGCCCTTATTAGGCTTATAGTCTAGTCAAAGTGCACAGGAGAGTAAACTATGTAATAATTTGCATTTTTGAAAGATGGCAGCAACAACACCCCCATGTCTTAGGCTCTTCCAACAGTGTTACTCTGTTACTCTGCCTATCAAGTAGTGGGATCTATGTCCATTGTCCTTGAAAATGGGCATGCTTTGTGATTATGTTGGTCAATTAAGTATGCTGGAAAAACTTCTTGAGGTTTTCAAGCACACTGTAAAGGATCAGGCTGCCCTGAAGCACTCATATGTAAGGAATCCCAAATTAGCCCTTGCTGAGAGCTCATGTGGAGACACCATGAAACTACATGGAAAACAGACAGAGAGAGAGATACCTGGCCAATTCCAAGATGTTTCAGCCCCACTCTTAGAGCTGCATCCACTATGTTCCTGCAACTATATGAGAAACCCAGAGCCAGAATGACCCAGGAAAGCCTTTCTGAAATCCTGACGCATAGACACCATGAGAGTTAATAAAATCATCATCCTTCTTTTGAGCCTCGAGATTTTGGTGTGATTTGTTATTCAGCAATAGACAAAGGGAACAATGACAAACAAATATACAGTTAGTGATAAAGTACTAAGGAAAAACATAAACTAGGGTAGAGCTAAGGGGGTTAGGAATTGTAGGGGAGAAAAGTACTGTACTATGTAAGCTGGTCAGAGGAGGTCTTACTGATGAGTGATGTTTGAGCAGAGGTAAGAAAGTAAAGGAGCAGCCCTGCAGGAAAGTGGAGAAAGCATTGCAGAAATCAGAAACAGTAGATAGGAAGACTGAAGTAAGTCCGGAATGCTTGGTATGTGTTCAGGACATGAGAACAGAGAGAATGAGAGAGAAGGTGATGGAGAAGAGATCACAGAAAAGAGAAGATGGAGAAGAGGAAAAAGAAACCTAAATAATGTGGACTACTATAGGCTGTTCTAAGAACTTTTATTTTCACTCTGGGTGAGATGGGAAGGTTTAGAATGGTTTCGAAAAGGATTTTTCTTAAAGCATCTTTCTGGCTTCTGCATGAAGATTAGAAGGGGTATAAGGACAGACACAAATTTAAAATAAGAAGCTTAAGACTCTCCTTTGAAAATCAGGGAAGGGAGTCCCCTCATCCCTTTTCTTAGAGCATTTTTCTTAGAAAACTGGTAAGTTCTTTCATTGTCTTTTTGAAATTTATGTAAATCTTTTCAAAAGGTAAGTAAACCTCCTTCCAGCTTTATAACCCAGGAATGTCTTTCTCAAGGGCCTGGGAACCATCTCTTTGAAAAGTAATCATCAAGAACGATAGTATCCCTACTCCCAGTCTCTGCCATGGGAGGGGAGGGCGCAGGAGCCTAACTTCAGCAGGCTCCTTGCTCTGAGCTGTTAAACAACCTCTGGAAATAAAGGTATGAGAAGGTTTCCTTAATCCTCTTTGGATAAAGCCAATTAACTAACACAGATGGTCACCCCAACTACCAAGTGAATTTAGGATGAACTATGTGACAAATGGTGCTGTCAAGTCCTCTTGAGAACTCCTTGTTGTTTATCTTGGAAACATGTATGTAATTTGCTTAGCTATATAAAAGGGGAGATTTCTTTCTTTCTTTGCAATCCCTCAGTGAATTGCCTGTTGTGTTCATCAAACTCTGGTTTAATGCTTATTCAATAATAAAATTGTTTTCTTTCTCTTCTATCTTTGTGAAGAGACTTTCTAGGTAAAAAAGATGTTTTGTGTTTTAATTAAATATCCCAGACAAGGGCAAGGATAGAATCAAAGAAAATAGTTATGAACTTATTTTGGTATTCTGAGATAGGTGATGATGGCTTACAGAATGTGCAGTAGTGAAGACTGAAATGTAAACCAAAATTATTCATTCTTTCTTTCATTCTTGTATTCATTCAACTAAATGTTCTTTCCTGTCTTCCAGACATAAGCATAGACCCTAACAAGTTAAAATAAATAATACTGATGCTATTTATCAAATTTGAAAGTCTTTTAAAATTTTTCTGATAATTCAAATTACATGTTTCATAATTCTCCTAGGTTTTCAGTTAGTGTAAAAGATGCAAAGCTGATTTATTCACTTTTAAATGATTTGGGGGAGTATTTTTATAGGTTATCAAATCAAAGTCTAAACTTCACCATTATGAATAGCATATTCAATGCTAAAATATATGAAACCATATATGTACATGATAATAAATAATGACACTGATACCAAAATACTAAAAACAAGCTCTAAAATTAAGTTTATTAAAGTTTGTGTCCCCACTATTTATATGGTGCCTTTTGTAGCTTTTTTTTTTTTATTAAGGGGAGAAGAGGTAAAAAAGAAGAAAAAGTAAAATATCTTGGGTGATTTTTTCCAAGGTAGGAAAAACAGGAATAATTGGTCATTCCCAATCTAAGTCTCAAACTTTCTGTCTAACTTTTCTGATAGGAATCAGGGAGGTTACCTGTGTTAGAGTTTTATAAGGGTACAGAAAGCAGAATCCATGCCCATTATCTGGAATCCAGAAAAGTCCAGGCTTTAGCTGAAAAATGAATACTAATAAGAGTATTGAGCCTCATTGAAACCAATAGCTACTCACGAGCTAAGTGAGCATTTTGTTTAACATAATCATCACTCCAGACAGTTTCTGTGAACTTACTCTGGTGACAATCCAGTATAACTCCGAACCTCTTGAAACAACACAATTTAGTTTTCTCAGAACAGGGAAATAAAAATATGTAAGCTCTTTCACTGATTTCTGGGCCAGCACTGGGACTAGTTCTTGACAGCCTAATTATGCCATACATGAGGGAGTGATTTTATCTTCCAAATTGGTTTTTATTTTGTTAGCATGAAACATATTCTATTAGGAAACAGGAATTTTAAAGGCAAGCAAAAGTAAACATCTACATAGCTAAACCAAAACCTGAAATAATTATGGATGCTATTTTGCCCTATAAAAATCCCCCACTGAGGAAGTTAGTTTGAGTTAGCAAATCATTCAGAAGGGCTGTCTTCACTAGTTGAATCCATTCAATGATTGTTCAACTTCCTGGTTGGTGTTGATAGAGCTAAGACAATCATTTCAGTGAAGGGCAATGCTTTGGAGTAGAAGGAAATTTGTGAAATCAGAATACCTAGGGTCCTCAATTTCTGAGCGTGTAAATTTAGGTAATGAGGTAACATTAAGCTGAGTAGCTCCTACTCCGCAAAATAAAAGTACTGATAATAACATTTCCCCCTGTGTAGCACTATTAATATGAGTTGAATGAGAGCATGCAATTACAAGAACCTTGAGAACAGTAAGTTGTTTCTAAATGTAAGGTATATTATTACTTCCACTATTAAAAACATTGATTGTAGAGTATCAAAATAGATTATAAATGTTCAAAGAAAATTTTTTATTTCTTTTTGTCTGACCTACAGGGATGTCACAACAATCTATAAAATCATTTAAAATGTTACAATAACCCAAGTAAAAATTTGTACTCTTTTTTTAAAAATTTTTTTGAAAAGAGAACTGGGTAGATGAGAGTCAGGGTTGGTGGGAACAAAGTCTGAATTATGTGTAATATATGCCTAATGCTTACCTCCTAGTATATAATAAACTCGTGGGAGAATTAATAAATGACATATTATATACTTAGCCCTTTAGTGATAATGTATTGTTATCTTGTCATGCTCTTGCTTAAAAGGATTGGCAAAGAAAAATCTCTGCCTAAAGAGGAAAAGTCCTTTTAAAGAAGGTAGAAGTCATATTCACACGTCTCTCCTCATTTATCAATTCAACAAATTATTTATTGAGTTCCTTTTTATTGCTAGGTATGTGGTAGCCCTGATAGAATGCTCCATATCTGAAAAGTATGAGAAAGTGGAAAAACATGGAAAGCACATTTATATGTATTCATTCAATGAAAATTAATTGTACCCTGGACCATTCTAGGCAAAGGAGACATAGCAATGAATAAGATTAGCATTACATTTGCTATCTCAGGACTTATAAAGTGATCATTAAGTACATGTTTAAAAATAATTTTTAAAAAATCTGACTGTTATGATTGGGAAATGCAGAATAATATGGGAACATAAACCTAAATTTAAGAGTCAGAGAAGGTGAAAAGAAGAACTAATACATAAATTGACACCTGAAGAGTGATTCATTAAAATGAAAGGTAAGATTGTCCTAAGAAGAGAACATTTCTGGTGTAATTATATGCAGACAAGTTGGAAGGACTCCACCTCCCCCTTCCACATATAACTGAGAGTTTCTTTATTAAACACCACCATAGCACTCTGTACTTCTGTAACACTCCTCATATTTATAATTATATTTTAATGCCTATCTTATCAAACATTTTGGAATCTCCATAAGGGCAGGAAAACTACCCCATTCATCACTGTATTCCATCTCTTAGTACAGAAATGGCTATAGAAAAAAGCCCAATAAATAAAGGCTAAATACAATGAGTTAATGAAAGAAATTTAGTAAGTTAGATGTGAAAGCACTAAAAGTATCTTGGAGAGAAATGATATTGGGAATATGGCCAGAGGCCAGATGTTTATTCTAATTTATGGGATAGCTATTGAATTATTTTATGGGAAGCACTAAGATGATTACAATTGGCAGTTTGGGACGAGCACTCTGGCTGGAGAATAAAGAAGAATTTGGAGGACATCTTACCAGAAGGAAAAGACACCAGTTAGAAAACTGTTGCAATAATATTCATGATGATAATGGTGGCCTAGTCTAAGGTATAGTAGTAAATATGAAAAGTAGAGGATGGATTCTGGAAATATTTGGAATGCTAAATTAAAGAAAAAGGCAAAAAAGACAAATATCCCTACTTTGATTCTGCCTTGGTCAGTCTCTCTATACAATAAAAATATCCTGAATATCTAATTTAAGCTCGGAGGATGTAGAGAAGCTCACAAACATAATAACAAATTATTACGGTACCATAGTCTAAAAGCTATAACAAAGTACAAAAAACACAGAGACATAAGGAACCTAATTCATTTGTTCATTTGTTCAACATATATTGATTGAAAGCCATCATTGATACCCATTGAGTAATATGGAAATGTTGGGGTAAAGAGCCAACAGCCAAGAAAGAATTCTTGAGATGTCTTCAGTGCAAAAAGGGTCGTTTTATTAAAGCACAGGGCCAGGACCCATGGGCAGAAAGAGCTGTGCTGGTGTTGTGACAGATGACCGATTACATACCTTCAAGTTGGGAGGGGGTCAGGGACTGCACAAACCTCCAAGGTATTTTGGAAACAAGGTTTTCAGGATACTGAGGGAGCTAGCTATTGTTAGGGAAAGGTCATTTACTACTGTTTAGTAAACCCTCCATCATGAGACCCTTCAGATGTATATCAGTGGGCCATATGCTTGGAGGGTGATTGCTAACATATATTTGGGGGGCTAGAGATAAAGGAAGTTTCCAAAAGAATTTTTATATGTTTAAAGTAGATTCACAGGATGTTGTAGGGTCAGCATAATGTTAAACTGATTGCCTTTTGCTCTTAGCAAAGGGTCAACATCAAGGCAGCTGAGCTCCCAAAGGAAGGTCATTCTGCCTCTTTCAAGGACTTGTCAATGGGCTGTAACCTGCAAGGAATTTTAATTCTTTTCTTTTTCTTTTGTTTCATACATCACTAAATACATGTTTGGATCTGTCTTCAAGAAATACAATATCATGGGAAACTCAAATAGGAATAGTGGTTAAATGGTAAAAACAGCTAGCATTTATAAATCAGTCATGGAACTGAATCCATTTCTTGCTTCATCTTATTTAACCCTCTTAACAAGCTTATGATGATAATTATTCTTATTGTCTCCTTTTTTATTTATCTTCTTCTCCCCTACTGCTTAATTTTAAAATGAGATAAGACTCCATCTTTAGTCCTCTTCTCTTCATCTACACTTATACCCAAGATGATCTTATTCTTTTTAATGACTTTAAATACTTTTACATGCTGTGACTCCAAATGCATATCTGCTTCTCAAACTTCACACACAAATTCCAAACTTCTATATATTGCTACCTATTGGACATCTCCTATGACCAAAACAAAGTGTTAATATTCTCTGAAACTTGCTTCATTGACAGCTTTTCCCATTTCAATTGATGGTACACTCCCCTTCCAGTGGTTCAGCATAAAGACTTCGGATCATCTTTGGCTTCTCTCTTAACTCTCATACTCTATGTCCAATCTTGTCATAAAATCCTATTGGTTTAATCTTCAAAAGTTATCCAGAATCTGACTGTTTCTCACCCTCTGCACAGCCACAACCTTGGTCTGAACCATCTTTATTTCTTACCTTGAATATGGTTAATAGCTTCCTAATTGGAAGTTTTTCCTTAACCTACCATTGCTCCCTTATAGTCCATTCTCACCAGAAAAGATATCTTTTTTTATGATTTTGTATTTGTATATATTGTGAAGTAATCACCACAATTAGTCTAGTTAACTTCTGCCACCATACATACATGCATACATACATACATATGTACATACATACATTGTAATGAGAACTTTTAAGATTTACTCTCTTAGCAACTTTCCAGTAGGTACTATAGCTTTATTAACTATAGTTGCCATGCAATACATTATATCCCCATGACTTATTTATTTTCTAGCTGGAAGTTTGTACCTTTTGATGCCCTTCACCCATTTTGCCCGTACCTATCCTCCACACCTCTGGAAACCCCTAGTCTGTTCTCTGTATCTGTGAAGTTGGTTTTTAGTTTTGTTTTTGTTTTTTAGATTCCACATATAATTGAGATCACATGGTACTTGCTTTTCTCAGTCTGACTTAACTTCACTTAGCATAATGTCTACAAGGCCCTTCCATGTTGTTGCAAATGGCAAATTTTCATTCTGTTTTAATGGCTGAACAATATTCCCTTATGTGTATATATCACATTTTCTTTAACTAATCATCTGTCAGTGAACACTTAGGTTGTTTCTATATCTTGCCTATTGCAAATAGTACTGCAATGAACATGGGAGTACAGATTATCTTTTTGAGTTAGCGTTTTGTTTTCTTTGGACAAATACTTAGAAGTGGAATTGCTGGATCGTGTGGTAGTTCTATTTTTAATTTTCTGAAGAAACTTCATAATTTTTTCTATAGTGGCTGCTCTAATTTACTTCCCACAAACAGTGCACAATGTTTTCTTTTTCTCCACATCCTTGCCAACACATGTTATTTCTTATCTTTTTATGATTACCATCTTAACAAATGTGAAGTGATATCTCATTGTGGTTTTGATTTGCATTTCCGTGATGATAGGTAATGTTGAGCATCTTTTCATGTACCTGTTGGCTTTCTGTATATCTTCTTTGGAAAATGTTTATTCAGATCCTCTGCCCATTTCTCAATCAGAATGTTTTATTGTTGTGAGGTTTCTATTTGCTTGTTTTTGGTTTTGTTTTGTTTGCTATTGAGTTGTATGAGTTCTTCATATATTTTGGATATTAACACTTTATCAGATATATGTGATTCCATTCAGTATATTGTCTTTTGATATGGCCTCCTCTGCTAAGCAGAGACGTCCTTTTAAAAGTCACATCATGTGACTTGTCTGCTCAAAATCCTACTGTAGCTTCACTTTCTTCATTGTAAAAACCCCCAGAGGTCTCTGAATCACGTATGTATTGGATTAAATAGCGTCTTCAAAACAATGTCTATTTGGAACCAAAAAATGTGGCTTATTTGGAAAATGCCTTTGCAGACGAAATCAAGTTAAGATAAGGTTATAGTGAGTTAGATCCAATAATTGTTATCATAAGAATTTGAACACAAAGATACACAGGGAGAACACCATATGACTGTGGAGGCAGAGACTACAGTGACTTAGTTATAAACCAAAGAATGTCAAGGACTACTAGCAACCACCAGAAGCTAGGAAGAAGCAGAGGAGGATTCTTCCCTACAGCCTTGAGAAAAAGCATGGTTTTTCTGACACCTTGATTTTGCACTTCCTGCCTCCATAACTGTGAGCGATTAAATTTTGTATTTTAAGCCACCCAGTTGCAGTAATTTGTTACAGCAGCCCTAGAAAACAAATACCTTAGGGGCCCTGTGTAATGTGCACTTCCCATCCCCCCAACCTTATTTCTTGCTGGTTCTTTCTCTTGGCTACTCTGTTCTAGTTATCCAGCCTCTTTACTACTTCTTATATACAACAGGAATGATGGCACCTTAGGCCAATTGTACTGCCTGAAACATCTTCCTGGAAGGCTTTTCTGTTAGGTGTCTGCATAGCTAATTCCCTTGCCTTACCTGTTTCAAGCCAGTGACCAACTAGAAGAGTCTCAATAAAATCAACAATTATTGCCCTATTTTATTTTTATTTTTATTATTTTTAATTTTTTAATGTTTATTTATTTTGAAGGAGAGAGAGAGCGTGAGTGGGGGAGGGGTAGAGAGAGAGGGAGCCACAGCATCTGAAACTGGCTTCAGGCTCTGAGTTGTCAGCACAGAGCCTGATGTGGGGCTCGAACTCACTAACCACAAGATTATAACATGAACCAAAGTTGGAGGCTTAACTGACTGAACCACCCAGGTGTCCCCGCCCTATTTTAAATTGTAGTTATTCCCAAGTCACAGAAGGCTAATTTATCACATTTTACTGATGACTTTGACTTGTCATATTAGTTTAAAAGTAGTAGTTAAATACCTTCCAAAAGATTAACATATAAATGATGACCCCTATCATTAAGGACTATGAGAACCTCTTTCTTGTGGACACTACAGAGTATACACACACAAAAAAATATTCAGAGCTCAAGTAGTAAAACAAATAATGTGTCTTCTCCTGATGAATAAGAATTCATAGAAAGGAAGATCTCAGCAGGAGCAGGACAAAGTCAAAAGATTGTTGGAATTGTGGGACTTTGATGTATTGCTTAAATTCTCTGGATATATAGTCCTATTGAGAATAAAGAGGTGAAACCAGATGATCTCAAAAGTAACCCACCCCTAACAATCTATTCTCAACCATTTACTACTTAAAAAAAATTTTTGCTTGTAGTAAAAACTGTACTTTCTCCACTAGCTCACATTTTGTATTATTATAGTTACATACTCATGTCATAAATCCCTTCTAACTATTCATTTAAGAGTGTAATTTCCCCATGAATAGACACTGTTCTAAATGTTACCTTCACAATACAACATTAGGAAAACTGCAAATCTCTTAACTGCTTTAAAAAAAACCCTCACCATTCTTGACAAAATATGGAAGTTTTTGGCAACATTTTTGTTTTATAATCCCCAATTCAATTATAAAACTACCAAGAAAGAGTCAGTGAGACATGGAGCAGTGAAGAATACAGTATTCCATTGGGAAAAATAAATTATAGTCATTCTGATGGAAGAGAGAAGGCATTGAAGGAATGTTCAAATATTAAATAAAGCAGCTACTAAATATACCAAATATATCAAATAATGTATTTGTTTAAGTGAGAAAACTAGAGAAAGCATGTATCAATAAGACTTAAAAGTGAAAGTTGGAGTAATAGTCTAAGAAGCTATTTGGAAAACCTGGAGTAGCAACAGGAATCTCCACTGAGAAGCAATTTAAAATAAAATTATGTAGTTTGCCTAACTCAGATCCATTTTATCCTTCAATTAATTTCATGCTCTTCAAAATGATAAAATAATGATCTCTGAGTGCCCAAATAATTGAGTGCTCTTGAGTTATGTGGAATAAGATTACATTCTTTGTTCTTTTACCCTCTTCTGAAATTGGTGTAATGCTTGTAAAAAGATATTCACTTGACAGTTCTAAACATGTAAGCCCTCCATTAACCCAGAAAGCAAGCATGGAATGCAAAGGAGATGCCAACAGCCTCATATCAGCTGTGTGCATGCTAAACACTGCTCCTATTGGACCACTTGTAAAGTGAGACGTTCACACAGTTCAGAGGCCATTCAGCCCCTCCTTCATGGTTGGTATATTCAGGAATGAAGCTAATTAATCACAGATTTATAAAATTATTTCAGCTCAGAGATAATCTCCAGAGATACATTCCTTAGTATAATGGTGAATTGGCTAAGGAATATTAGCTTGCTTTTTCCAAGTTAATAAAATTAATTGACCACTCATCAGTCCAATCTTATTTTATCTTAAATGATATATCTCTACTTCCATGTTATATGACTTCATTATTCGTCTAGTCTATGCATTATCTAAATATATGGAATGGGTAAAAGAAGCACTTTAACCTGAAAGCTGTTGTTCAAGTAAATGGCATTTTTTAAGTACATTTTTAAAGGCTTTATACTCAACATCCATGAGCTACCATTGAGACCTACAAAATGCAAATTTGACAAGTAGATCAAACAAAGATACAATATGTCATGGGTAAATCTCATTTTTAAAATGATACTTAATGTGGAAAAAACACACACAGACAATTTTAAAAAACCAAGCACAAAACCCATTAGGCATTAGTATTTCCCAGGCATAATCAATGTTCCCAGATACAAAAACATGTCCTTGAAATATAGTCTACATTGCTGTTAATACTGCACAGACTGAGGGCAATTTCATAAAACTTGGGGATGAAGCTCCACAGATAAGAAAAAGGCTCCATAGTATCAGCATCCATTTGTCAGTTAATTCATGCCAGTTTTCCAAAATATATTTTAGTTCCTAGCATATATTAGGCTCTAAGTAACTCTATGTGAAATAAATTAATACATTTCTAACAAAGTACAAAATGTCTGCTAATTTATGGCCAATAAACTATTAAATAAATTATCTTATATTCACTTATAATAAAATGATTTCTCAATTTTTTTTAATCAATGCTCTTGGTCAACTCATACAATGAAAAAAATAATGTAAAACAGTATTTAACAATTCAAAAACATTGTTAATCCCTGCCCTTTCTGGGCTTACAGGCTGGTGATAGAGATAAACACTAAACAAATTAATAAGTAAATATGTCATAAATCAATACCAATTAGTAGAAATAAATCTATGAAGAAACATAAAGTAGGATAAGGGATAGAAAGAGAGACTATATGAATGCTATTTTACATGGGATAGAGGAGACACAGTGGAGCAGACATTTAAGTTAGAGAAAAGACCCATAGACATATCTGGAGAAGAACATGACAGGCAGTCTTGAAGTCAAGAGTAAATAAGCCTGATGTATACCAAACTTCAATTAAATATTCTAGTGGTCTCTTAGAGCCATGTGTTAGTTAAATAAAAACAATTTATGATGAATAAGAAAAGTCAGTACAAATCAAAGATTTGGTGTAAAGATCAACCATATATATAGCACATATGCAGTAAATAGTACCAAAACCTGAAATCTGTACACTGTTTTAGAGTATACAAAATGCTTTTACATATAAAGTGATTGCATCACTCACTGGGCATTTTGGTATAATATACAGTCTGTTAAGAGTTTTGAGTCAGACAAATGTGAACTCAAATCCAAGCTTTGTTGTGTGTCTTCCCATAAGAGTAAGTAACCTAATTTAATATGACTTCAGTTTCTTGACCTGTAAGGCAAGAAAAATGATCTTTACCTTTGTTTGTTTGTTTACGCATTCATTCATTCATGCATACATTTATTTAATCATTTCACACATATGTAGTAATTGCTTCTAGCACAACAAGCATCATTCTGGATCTGGGAATAAGATTACGTTCTTTGTTCTTGCCTCTTCAGAAATTGGTGTAATGCTTGTAAAAAGATATTCACTTGACAGTTCTAAACATGTAAGGAGAAATGCTGTCATGGACTTTGGAGAAAGATCACCAGAAAATCATTAAAATAAAAATTTGTAATGTGTCAATTGGTAATATATGCTAAAAAGAAAAAGAAAACAGGATAGGACAAAATATTTGGGGCATTCAACTATTCAAGGTAATGTTGTCAGGGAAGGCTGTCTGACTGGAAGAGAGAAACCTAGAGGTAATGAGAGATCCACTGAAAACTGTTCTAAGCACAAGCAAAGGGCAGGGGGCAAAATATAAGAACAGATAGTCAACCTGGAGATAGATGATTCCTAGACATGTAAACCATAATAAGAATTTTGGATATATATTTTAATTGAAGTTGGAAACCTTTAGAGCAAGTAAGCAGAAAAATGATTTGGTAAGACTTCAGTTGTAACAGGAGCACTTCAGCACTCTAGTGGTGGGTGAAGAACAAACTTAATAGCTGTGGCAAGTTTAGAAGCAGGGGGACTAGTTGGAGGTACTGTTCTAATCCAGATGATAGTGATTTCTACAAGTTTGGGATCAGAAAAGGTGGTAAGTGATAGATAGCTTATGGATATATTTCAAAAGAGGAATTCGCAGGATTTTCTGATGAATTTGGATATAAATTGTGAAAGAGAGGAGTCAGGAATGACTCCAAGGCTTATGATCAGCTGTAGGCTGAATGAATGACATCCCAAATATGTCCTAATCCCTGTAGCCTGTGAACTGTTATTTTATAGACCAAAAAGCACTCTGCAGATGACATTAAGTTAATGATCTTGAGATGAGGGAATTACCCTAGATTATCTGGGGAGGCTTAATGTAATCAGAGGGGTTCTTTGAAGAGAGACTCAAGAGAAGTCAGAGAGAGGAAGAAGTACATGTGATGACAGAAGCAGAAGGAGAAAATGCTATATAATGCAGGGTCAGGAACAAAGGAATGAAGAGAGACCTATAAAAAGTGGAAAAGGCAAGGGAATGTCTTACCTCTTAGAGCTTCCAAAGAAAAACCAGTCCTGCCAACACTTTGCAGATTTTAAAATTGTTAAGACTCATTTTCAGATCTAGAACTATAAAAGAATGAATGTGTGACATTTTAAGCCACGAAATTCATAGTAATTTGATACACTGACAACAGGACACTAATATGTGGTCTAAGGAACTGAAAGTATAGAGATGGTGGAGGAAGACAGAAGAACCAGGTTTCTACCTGTGTTAGGAAATCAGTGAGTCTGGGTTTGACCATGTTACATCTGAGATGACTTCTAGATATCAAAGTGGAAATGTCAAGTAAGATGTTAGTTAATATATATACAATAGAATGTTCCTTGCTGGAGAAATAAATTTGGAAGTAATCGGCATATATGTTTGATAATTAATCCATAGGTTTGAGGAAAATCACCCAGGTTATAAGTAGAGTTGGAGAAAAGATATCAAAATACTGAATCCAGAGATTCTTCAAAGTTTACAGAAAGAAAACTCAGGGAAATTCAAAAAAGCAGTAGCCAAAGAAGTAGACAGAGGACAAAAGACTAGTGCTCTGAAGGCCAGATGGAGAAAATATTGCAAGGAAAGGGGAGTAATTAGTTGTGTTAAATGTTGCTGATAGGTTAAAGCAAGGACTGAAAATTGACCAATCAATGTAGCAATATGGGGATCAATCATATATTTGATAAGCACTAAAACTGTAATTTTAAGACCTATTTAGGTGAAGGTAAGGAGAAAAGTCAAATTGACTTGGGCTCAGGTAAAAAAATAGGTGGAGAGAAAATGGAGGCACTGGTCAGGACACAATATCCTAAGTATGCAAAATGGAGTGGAATCCAGTGTACAAGTCAAAGGATGGACCTTAGGTAAGAATATGGGCAGTTTAAATGTCATTATAAGGATTAAAGATCTAATAAAAATAAAATGCCCACTTGTTTGTACAAAATAGCTACCCAATGAGATGTAGATATTATTAACATAAGTACCCTTCCCATAAACAAATGAGTTGTGTTAATGTGGTGTCTAGTTTACAAAAAAAGAAACTGACTTCTATTTTAATTAAATGAATTTCCAACTCACGTAATATTAGATATTGGCGAGGATGTGGAGAAAGAGGAACACTTTTGCACTACTGGTGGGAATGCAACCTGGTGCAGCCACTCTGGAAAACGGTATGGAGGTTCCTCAAAAAATTAAAAATAGGACTACCTTACAACCCAGCAATTGCACTACTAGGTATTTATCCAAAGGATACAAAAATGTTGATTCAAAGGGGCACGTGCACTCCAATGTTTATAGCAGCACTATCGACAATAGCCAAAATATGGAAAAAGCCCGAATATCCATTGACTGATGAATGGATAAAGAAGAAGTGATACACACACACACACACACACACACACACACTGGAATCTTACTCGGGGATCAAAAAGAATGAAATCTTGCTATTTGGAACAACATGGATGGAACTAGAGTGTATTATGCTAAGCAAAGCAAGTTAGAGAAAGACAAACATGATTTCACTAATATGTGGAATTTAAGAAACAAAAAAGATGAACATAGAGGAAGGGAAGCAAAAATAAATAAAAACAGGGAGAGGGACAAACCGTAAAAGACTCTTAAATACAGAGAACAAACTGAGGGTTGCTGGTGAGGTGTTGGGTGGGGGTGGTGGGCTAAATGGGCAATGGGAATTAAGGAGGGCACTTGTTGGGATGAGCACTGGGTGTTATATGTAAGTGATGAATCACTAAATTCTATTCCTGAAAGCATTATTATACTATATGTTAACTAACTTGGATTTAAATAAAAATTAATTAATTAATTAATTAAATGAATGTCTCAGGTGTATTATACTAAATAAGTTTCCAATATACCTTACAGTGAGGGTAGAGTAGCATAATGGAAAAGTTGCTGCCATGAAAGACAGAGGACTTAGATTTGAGATAACTCTTTGTCAATTACTAACAATGTGGTTTAAAAAAAACTCAGTTATTACTTCAATTCTTCACATATAAAACGGAGTTAATGATATCTCCACTACACAGTGTTGCTAAGGTGATTAAATAAGATCCTGAATATAAATTTTTTTTTTTACATTCTACAACAGTTCAAAAAGAATATCAAAAACCTGGTGAAAATCTCTTCCTCAGTTGGAGAAGAATTCTTAAAACTAATGAGCCTGGAGTTTGATTTTTACTAAAGACTGAACATTGACAGACAGATGAAGAAGTGATTCAAACATAGGAGCCATCACGAAAGCAATTATGTGACACACTAGAGAAAACTGTATGTATGAGCATCAAAGGTGAAAGGGAAAAGTAATAAAGAAAGGTATGGAAAGTCAGACCGAGGTCTTTATTTTGAATATTTGAGAAACGCAGAGATGGAGGAGGAGACACAACAGTTAGGATCCAGATATCATTCCTGGAAAATTAGCTAATAATAGACTGAAGGAATAGAGGTCAATGGTGCATACGTTAGACTAATACAGGTAAAAGGAAGTAAGGGCCATATGAAAGAGTAATAAATCAAAAATGATGAGGTAGATTATAGAGATTTAGTCAGCTATCCATCAAGCTGGCAATTCTTTATATTCTCATTAGAAAATACTATTTCTTTTAGTTTCTTAGTTAGCATTCTTCCTTTAGAGATCTTACTTCCTACAGAGTTTTCATTCAAGTGAAACACAGTGTGGAGATTTGAAGTAACTTCTCTGCATATCTGAGTCCTAGCAGATACTTTTTGTAAAAAAAAACAAAAACAAAAACAAAAAACAAGCAAAAACACAACAAAAACCCAAACAAACAACATCGAAACCCCATCTTACATAAAATAAAGTAAATAAAACTTAAGAGTGCCCATAATCACAAAGAAAGTCTCAGTGTCCAGAAAAGTGGAGCCCAGAGCAGTACAGATTAAATTCAGAGGATGGAGGGGACACATGGGTGACTCAGTCAGTTGATCCTCTGACTTCAGCTCAGGTGACATTCTTGTGGTTTGTTTGTGAGTTCGAGCCCCACATCTGGCTTGCTGCTGTCAACCTGTCAGTGCAGAGCCCTCTTCAGATCCTCTGCCCCGCCCATCTCTCTGCACGCCCCCACCATTTACATGTGCTGTCTCTCAAAAAATAAATAAAACATTAAAAAATTTTTATATAAAAAAATTCAGAGGATGGAGAAGAGGAAGGAGATTGCCTGAGGCTTTCCATTAGTTTAAGGCATAAATGGAATAAAGTAAGCACTCAGGAAACAAAATACAAAAGCTAGCAATTTCTGGAGTTGTCTTTACTGTTAACTTTCAGTATTATGAAATTTAGATCAAACACAGTCGTATGCATTTCAAATAAAAGATATTTGAACTGCGTGTCTCCTGCTAAAGTTTCCATGATTACTCAAATCAATCACCAAGTGATTACTGTTCATATTCTAAGGTCTCTGCACTGTTTTTCCCTCACAATGATGATTACTCTAGAATTACTAATCTTAAGCGAAACAAAGACTAACATTTAAGGATATATTAACATCAAATGTCAAGAACATTTAGTTAGTAATTTAAATTATCCCCAATGTACAGAGAGAAAAATGAGACATAACAGACCTCTCCCCCCAGAAAATAACATTACCACTGTGCAACAGGAAGGCAATGCTGCTGTTCCAAAGGTCTAAATTAGCGTTTCTATTAATGGCACCCACCACGGGGTTATTGTGGGGATCAAACAGTAAAGGAGATTAGTATAGAATTTTTCCATAGTAAGCACCCAATAAAAGTTGATCATAACGATTCTTATCAAGATATATTGTTTTCCTAAAACAGATTTTTATTTCCCTCAAAAATAATGATAGTTTTGTGCCCAGACATGATTCGTTAATATGAGAAGGAAATTTGATGTCTGTGTATTTCAATATTTTCTAGAGTTGATTATTTTATATTTCCCTCCTTACCACAAATGAGTGTGCATGTGTATCTACATTTTGGTAACATGTTTTTAAAGCTATAATGAGGGGCACCTGGGTGACTCAGTTGATTGAGTGTCTGACTCTTGATTTTACTTCAGGTCATGATCCCAGGGTCATGGAATTGAGCCCCATGTCGAGCCCTGTGTCAGGGTCCATACTCAGCATGGAGCCTTCTTAAGATTCTTTCTCCCTCTGCCCCTCTCCTCTGCTCACATGCTCTTTTTCTAAAATAAAAAAAATATATAGAAAAAGCTATAATGATTGCATTGTGCAATAGGATAGGGCATTCCATAATATTAAGAGTGTTGTATGGGCTATTTAAGGTGAATATATTTCATTAATAGATATTGTGCTAAACTATGAAAGACTTGGATGCAAAAATGAAGTTTTCTTTAAAAGACTTTTAACTGTTCTGATAGCTTATATTAAGTATTTCCCTAGAGAATTATATTAATTTGTATATGGCACTATAAGAGTTTTTTTTTCCCTTGATGTATTAACTGTATCAAATATGTTTTCTAGTTTATTGTAAATAAAGGCCTTTCTTTGCTATGGGGAGGTTGAACAATTCCCTTCATCAGGAAAAAAAAAATTTTTAAAACAGGTCAAGTGATTAAAAAAAATTTAAGGAATGCTGAAAAATGACTAAAAAGCTTACAGCTATTCCAGAAGTATTTACTTCTGGAAAAAAATTCCTCCTGCAATAGATAAAAAATTAGTCTGTGATATTCTAGCCTAGAGGTATTCCCATCTCAGTGAAACACAGTTTTACTTGTTGCAGGTGGTGGATTAATACCAAGGTGGCTAGAAGAACAAGGAGAAATTCAACGGGAATATCTCTTGGAAGCAAGAGAGCCAGAGAAGAACTGAGATGATAAACTCTTCACATATCCTTCACTGGCTGCTAACCTACGAATATGCAAGAGACCCTGGAGCGCTCAATGAAAACTGAAAGCCTGGGGAGACTGAATTTACCGCATTTTTGCACATAATCCTCAATTCACATAGAGCTGGAGTGACAGAAGTGAAAACTTACTGGCTGGAGGTGTCTGAAGATGACCTCTTTTGGAATCATTGACTAATGTCTAAACTAGGAAGACACAGGAAGATCACAAGGAAATCGAGCCAAAACAAAAAAAGACAAAACAAAACAAAACAACTCTGCCGAGACATCAGGATCTGCATACCACATGAAGAATATTTTACGATGTGAGGTATAGGTGAGATAATTGACTACTAAAACAAACAGCCTCCAGAGAACAAAAGAGAGTCCAGAATAGCCACAGTGTATTATCTACTATATATAGTTAACAACCAAATTGTTCTTTAAAAACTAGACAAAGAGGGGTGCCTGGGTGGCTCAGTCAGTTAGGCGTCTGACTTCAGCTCAGGTCATGATCCCATGGTTTGTGGGTTTGAGCCCCGCATTGGGCTCTGTGCTAACAGCTCAGAGCCAGGAGCCTGCTTCAGATTCTGTGTGTGTGTCTCTCTCTGCTCCTCCCCGGCTCACACTCTGTCTCTCTCTCTCAAAAATAAATAAACATTAAAAAAAATTAAGTAAAAAAAAAAACTAGACAAAAAAATAGGAAACTGTGAGAAATAGTCAGGATTTTAAAATAGCCAATACAGAAACTGACTTAAAGTGGGTTCTGATGTTAATAAAGACTTTGAGGCAAATTATATATATATATATATATATATATATATATATATATATATATACACACACACACATATACACACACACATATATATAATGTATATATAATATATATGTATATATATTATACATACTATTATAAATATAATATGTATATTATATATATATATATATATATATATTTATATATATATTTTGAGGTGATTGTTCTATATTTCCCTCCTTACCACAAATCAAAGTTTCATGTGTATCCATCTTTTGGTAACATGGTTTTAAAGCTATAATGAGGGGCACCTGGGTGACTCAGTTAGTTGAGCATCTGATTCTTGATATCAGCTCAGGTAATGATCAGGGTCATGGGATTTTATATATATATACACACACATATATATATACACACACACACATATATATGTGTGTGTGTGTGAATCAAAGAACTAAAAGAATGCATATTCAATTAAATAAGTATTACATTATTTATTTCAAGTAAATAAAAGAAAATATGCTAAGTATAATCAAAACAATCATACAAATAAGGAATCTCAATAGAGGCCTGGAAATTGTAAAAAAAAGGGGAAAACACTTAATAGAAATACTAGGACTGAAAAGTATAACAGGTAAAATTAAAATTTCTCTGTTCAATGGCAAATTTGAGATGTCAGAGAAAAAATTGGTGAACTTTGAGATAAAGCCATAGAACTGTTCAAATCTGAACCATAAAGAGGAAAAAAAGATTGAAAATAACAGCTATTTGGAAGTATGTGGGACAATAGCAAGTATTCTAACACATGTGTAATTGGACTTTCAGGAAAAAAATAAAAATATAAAGGTGTAGAAATATATTTGAAGGAATAGTCGCTCCAAACTATCAAAATATGTCAAGAAATATTAATTTCCACATTCAACAATCTTATGAATCTTCAGTTAGTATAAATACAAAGAGAACCACACTTAGATACCCAAGAGTCAAACAGCTGAAAGCCAAAAACAGAGAAGTCTTGAAAGTATGTATCATGTATATTTTTAAATTTTTTTTAAACGTTTTTTATTTATTTTTGGGACAGAGAGAGACAGAGCATGAACGGGGGAGGGGCAGAGAGAGAGGGAGACACAGAATCGGAAACAGGCTCCAGGCTCCGAGCCATCAGCCCAGAGCCTGACGCGGGGCTCGAACTCACGGACCGCGAGATCGTGACCTGGCTGAAGTCGGACGCTTAACCGACTGCGCCACCCAGGCGCCCCTGTATCATGTATATTAAAATGATATAGTTAAGGTCAGAGGAGCCAAGATGGCGGAACAGCATAGAAGTTTTTTGTGTGTCTCGTGCCCATGAAATACAGCCAGACCATCCTGCACAACCTAGAAACCTAGTAAACCATCCTGCACACCTAGAAAACAGATTGGAAGATTAACACAACAATCTGCACACCCTGAACAAAAGAATTCAGCAGGTACGTGGCACAGAGAGATGAACTTGGGGAGTGAGAAACAGCGGCTGGCAGGGAGCCACTTGTGCAGGTGGAGAGAGGATGGAGACTGGGGGGTGGGGGAGAATACGGGAAAAGCACCCCTCCCCAAACAGTTGGAGAGAAAGTGGAAAATTGGAAACAGCCGCAGGGACTAAACCTAAAAGGGAGAAAGGAGAAAGGAGAGGGTTTAAATTCCATTAAGACTGTAAACAAGGGGAGCACAGTCTGCAACTCTGCAGCTCAATACCTGGTGGTGCTCTGGTGGGAAGGTCGAATTCCCGGGAACAGAGTGGGGTCCAGGAGGTTCTTGGGCCACATGGGGAAAAGCGGTTCCACTGCTGTAAGGACTTTTGGTGGAGACTCTTGAGGCCCCCTGGTCCCAGCAGACCCCAGAGAACAACCACATTTGCTGGTGCTGGAAAAAGGTCCTTAAGGGAGAAGCCTGGTGCCAGATGTGTGTTGTGGTTTCCCATAATCCCTGAAACTCTGCTGCTACACTATATTGACTATATTTTTCTGGGGTGGGCTGGCACCTGGCCATAGTCTTGGGGCACTGGCAAGGGTCCAGCAAGCATTCCTGGGTGCAGCCAACATTGGCCATTGTTCAGTGAGACCCTCCCACAGAGGGGCAGAAAAGGTCAAAGCCGCAGTCCTTCAGAAGTAAGGGGCCGGGGAGAACAGCCACATCTGAGACAAAACTCAGGGGAGAGGTACTGCCTGGGGCTTGGTCACTGACAGTGAAAAAGCGGGGAGTGGATGAAAGCTAAAGAAAGAGGACAGGTGCACAATTGCTGATCAGGGAGAACAGAGTTCTGATACCAGAGACTGGGTAGCTGGGTGATGCCATTTTCACGGCTCCTGCGCATGCACATACAGACCTACTAACCCCACAACTATCCACCCCAATAGGCTAGCAGCACCATCTAGTGGAGAACAGAGCCATTACACTGAGCCCAACTGGGCCAACCTCGCTCTTCAAAAACACAAGTTTCACCACCTGCTTAGTTTGTGGACTATAAAGTGCTTCATAGTCTGACTACTAGGGGAAATCAGTAATTTCAGTCCTAATCAATCTGATAGCAGGCCCATCTATTCAATTTTCTTTCTTTTTTTTCTCTTTTTCTTGAATACAGAAAGAAAAAATTCATTTTTATTTTCAATTTTTAATAAATATACTTTTCTTTAATTTTTTACTGTATTTTTTGGTGTAAATTTTCCAAATTCTATTTTACTTCCATCATTTTATTTTAGTCTACTACAATGTATTCACTTTTTCAATTTTTCAATGATTTCCTTTTTTTCTTTTTTCTCTTTTTCGTTTCTTTTCTTTTCTTGAATACAGAAAAAAATCATTTTTATTTTTATTAAAAATATTTTTCTTTAATTTTTTTCCAGTATATTCTTTACTTTTGTGTAATTTTTTTATTCTATTTTACTCCCATGATGTCATTTTAGTCGACTTCAGTGTATTCATTTGTTCAAATTCTCAAATTATTTCCTTATACCCGCAACCCCGCTTGTTTTTTTTTCTTATCTGTCAAACCACTTTCACCACCCAGACAAAACACATGTAGGATCTAGATCTAGCATCATTTATTCGATTTGTGTGTGTGTGTGTTTAATTTTTTAATTTTTTTTAATTTTGATTTTTTTAATTTTAATTTTTCTACCTCATTAATTCCTTTTCTCCCTTCAAAATGACAAAATGAAGGAATTCACCCCAAGAGAAAGATCACGAAGAAACGACAGCAGGGATTTATCTGACACAGATACAGGCAAGATGTCTGAACCAGAATTTAGAATCATGATAATAAGAATACTAGCTGGAGTCGAAAATACATTAGAATCCCTTTCTGCAGAGATAAAAGAAGTAAAAAATGGCCACAATTAAATTACAAATGCTATAACTGAATTGCAATTATGGATGGATGCAGTGGCAGCAAGGATGGATGAGGCAGAACAGAGTATCAGCGATATAGAGGAGAATAACGAAGCAGAAAAAAAGAGATTAAGGCAAAAGAGCACAATTTAAGAATTAGAGAAACCAGCGACTCATTAAAAAGGAAAAACACAAACATGGGTCACAGAAGAGGAAGAGAGAGAAATAGGGGTAGAAGGGTTATGTGAGCAAATCATAGTGGAAAACTTTCCTAACCTGGGGAAAGACACAGACATCAAAATCCAGGAAGCACAGAGAACCCCCATTAGATTCAACAAAAACCGACCATCAGCAAGGCACATCATAGTCAAATTCACAAAACACTCAGGCAAGGAGAGAATCATGAAAGCAACAAGGGAAAAAAAGTCCCTACCCTACAAGGGAAAACAGATCACATTTGCAGCAGACCTATCCACAGAAACTTGGCAGGCCAGAAAGGAGTGGCAGGATATATTCAGTGTGCTGAATCAGAAAAATATGCAGCCAAAAATTCTTTATCCAGCAAGGCTGTCATTCAAAATAGAAGGAGAGATAAAAAGTTTCCCAGACAAATATTAAAGGAGTTTGTGACCACTAAACCAGCCCTGCAAGAAACTTTAAGGGGGACTCACTGAGGGGAGAAAAGATGAATGAATATATATATACCAAAAGCAACAAAGATTAGAAAGGACCAGAGAACACCACCAGAAACTCCAACACTACAAACATCATAATGGCAATAAATTCATACCTTTCACTACTCACTCTAAACGTCGATGGACCCAATGCTCCAATGAAAGACATAGGGTAACAGAATGGATAAGAAAACAAGACCCATCTATATGCTGTTTACAAGAGACCCACTTTAGACCTAAAGACACCTTCAGATTGAAAATAAGGGGATGGAGAACCATCTATCATGCTAATGGTCAACTAAAGAAAGCTGGAGTAGACATACTTATGTCAGACAATCTAGACTTTAAAAGAAAGACTGTATCAAGAGATCCAGATGGGCATTATATCATAATCAAGGGGTCTATCCACCAAGAAGACCTAACAATTGTAAACATTTATGTGCCAAATGTGGCAGCATCCAAATATGTAAATCAACTAATCACAAACATAAAGAAAATCATCGCTAGTAATACCATAATAGTAGGAGACTTCAACACCCCACTCACAGCAAGGGACAGATCATCTAATCAAAAAATCAACAAGGAAACAATGGCTTTGAATGACATACTGCACCAGATGGACTTAACAGATACATTCAGAACATTTCATCCTAAAGCAGCAGAACATACATTCTTCTCCAGTGCACATGGAACGTTCTCCAGAATAGACCATATACTGGGACACAAATCAGCCCTAAGTAAGTAGAAAAAGATTGAGATCATACCATGCATATTTTCAGACCACAATGCTATGAAACTCGAAATCAACCACAAGAAAAAATTTGGAAAGGTAACAAATACTTGGAGACTGAAGAACATCCTACTAAAGAATGAATGGGCTAACCAAGAAGTTAAAGAGGAAATTAAAAAGTATACGGAAGTCAATGAAAATGATAACACCATAACCCAAAACCTCTGGGATGCAGCAAAGGTGGTCATAAGAGGAAAGTATATAGCAATCCAGGCCTTCCTAAAAAGGAAGAAAAATCTGATACACAACCTAACCTTATGCCTCAGGGAGCTGGAAAAAGAACTGCAAATAAAACCCAAAACCAGCAGAAGACAGGAAATAAAGATTAGAGCAGAAATTAATGCTATCAAAACAACAACAACAACAAAAAACAGTAGAACAGATCAATGAAACCAGAGCTGGCTCTTTGAAAGTATTAACAAAATTGATAAACCACTAGCCAGTTTGATCAAAAAGAAAAAGGAAAGGACCGAAATAAATAAAATCCAGAATGAAAGAGGAGAGATCACAACCAACACAGCAGAAATACAAACAATAATAAGAGACTATTATGAGCAATTATATGCCAATAAAATGGGCAATCTGGAAGAAATGGAAAAATTCCTGGAAACATATACACTACCAAAACTGAAAGAGGAAGAAATAGAAAATTTGAAGACCCATAACCAGCAAGGAAATCGAATTAGTAATCAAAAATCTGCCTAAAAACAAGAGTCCAGGGCGAGATGGCTTTCCAGGGGAATTCAACCCAACGTTTAAGGAAGAATTAACACCTATTCTCTTGAAACTGTTCCAAAAAATAGAAACGAAAGGAAAACTTCCAAACTCTTTCTATGAAGCCAACATTACCTTGATTCCAAAACCAAACAGAGACCCCACAAAAAAGGAGAACTATAGACCAGTTTCCCTGATGAACATGGATGCAAAAATCCTCACCAAGATAGTAGCCAACTGGCTCCAACAATACATTAAAAAAATTATTCACCAGGACCAAGTGGGATTTATACCTGTGATGCAGGGCTGGTTCAATATCCGCAAAACAATTAACGTGATTCATCACATCAATAAAAGATAGGACAAGAACCATATGATCCTCTCAATAGGTGCAGAGAAAGATTTGACAAAATACAGCAAACTTTCTTGATAAAAACCCTCAAGAAAGTAGGGATAGAAGGAGCATACCTCAAGATCATAAAAGCCATATATGAATGACCCAACGTTAATATCACCCTCAATGGGGAAAAACTGAGAGCTTTCCCCCTAAGGTCAGGAACAAGACAGGGATGTCTACTCTCGCCACTGTTTTTCAACATAGTATTGGAAGTCTTAGCCTCTGTAATCAGACAACACAAAGAAATAAAAGGTATCCAAATCAGCCAGGAGGAGTTCAAACTTTCACTCTTCACAGATGACATGATACTCTATATGGAAAACCCAAAAGATTCCACCAAAAAACTGCTAGAACTGATTCATGAATTCAGCAAAGTTGCAGGATATAAAATCAACACACAGAAATTGGTTGCCTTCCTATACACCAACAATGAAGTGACAGAAAGAGAAATCAAGGAATTGATCCCATTTACAGCTCCACCAAAAATCATAAAATACCTAGGAATAAATCTAACCAAAGAGGTGAAATATCTATACACTGAAACTATAGAAAGCTTATGAAAGACATTGAAGAAGACACAAAAAAAATGGAAAAAGATTCCATGCTCCTGGATAGGAAGAACAAATATTGTTAAAATGTCAATACTACCCAAAGCAATCTACAATCCCTAATCTACAATCCCCAATCTACAATCAATGCAATTCCTATCAAAATAACACCAGCATTCTTCAGATAGCTAGAACAAATAATCCCAAAATTTGTATGGAACCAGAAAAGACCCCAAATAGCCAAAGCAATCTTGAAAAAGAAAACCAAAGCAGGAGGCATCACAATCCCAGACTTCAAGCTATACTACAAAGCTGTAATCATCAAGACAGTATGGTTCTGGTACAAGAACAGACACTCAGATCAATGGAACAGAATATAAAACCCAGAAATGAACCCACAAATGTATGGGCAACTAATCTTTGACAAAGCAGGAAAGAATATCCAATGGAATACATTCTCTTCAGCAAGTGGTGCTGGGAAAACTGGACAGCAACATGCAGAAGCATGAACCTGGACCACTTTCTTACACAAAAATAAACTCAAAGTGGATGAAAGACCTCAATGTAAGACAGGAAGTCATCAAAATCCTGAGGAGAAAGCAAAAACCTCTTTGATCATGGCTGCAGCAACTTCTTACTCAACACATCTCCGGAGGCAAGGAGACTCCATTTTGCCTGACTTGTCAAAATGAACTACTGGGACCTCATCAAAATAAAAAGCTTCTGCACAGCGAAGGAAACAATCAGCAAAAACTAAAAGGCAACCGATAGAATGGGACAAGATATTTGCAAATGACATATCAGATAAAGGGTTAGTATCCAAAATCTATAAAGAACTGATCAAACTCAACACCCAAAAAACAAAGAATCCAGTGAAGAAATGGGCAAAAGACATGAATAGACACTTCTCCAAAGAAGACATCCAGATGGCCAACAGGCACATGAAAAATGCTCAACATCACTCATCATCAGGGAAATAAAAATCAAAACCACAATGAGATACCACCTTACACTTGTCAGAATGGCTAACATTAACAACTCAGGCAACAACAAATGTTGGCAAGGATGCGGAGAAATAGGATCTCTTTTACATTGTTGGTGGGAATGCAAGCTGGTGCAGCCACTCTGGAAAACAGTATGGAGGTTCCTCAAAAAACTTAAAATAGAACTACCCTACGACCCAGCAATGGTACTACTAGGCATTCATCCAAGGGATACAGGTGTGCTGTTTCAAAGGGAAATGTGCACCCCATGTTTATAGCAGCACTATCAACAATAGCCAAAGTATGGAAAGAGCCCAAATGTCCATCGATGGATGAATGGATAAAGAAGATGTGGTATAAAAATACAATGGAGTATTACTCAGCAATCAAAAAGAATGAAATCTTGCCATTTGCAACTATGTGGATGGAACTGGAGGGTATTATGCTAAGTGAAATTAGTCAGAGAAAGACAAATATCATATGACTTCACTCATATGAGGACTTTAAGAGATAAAACAGATGAACATAAGGGAAGGGAAACAAAAATAATATAAAAACAGGGAGGGGGACAAAACAGAAGAGACTCATAAATGTGGAGAACAAACTGAGGGTTACGGGAGGGGTTGTGGGAGGGGGAATGGGCTAAATGGGTAAGGGGCACTAGGGAATCTACTCTTGAAATCATTGATGCACTATATGCTAACTAATTTGGATGTAAATGTAAAAAAATTAAAATTAAATTAAAACAATAATAAAAAAATGAGATTTATCAAAAAAATAAAAAATAAATAAAATGATATAGTTAATGACTGACTTGTCATCAGGAACAAATGGAAGCAGAAAGACTTTGAAAAAACATATTTAAAATGTTTAGGGGAAAAAACTACCAAATAAGATTCAATATATACTGAAGTTATGTTTTAAAAATGGATATAAAATAAAGGTATTGCCAATTAACAAAAATTGAAAAAATCAATAATAAAACAAGTGCACTATAAGAAATATTAAAAGAAGTCCATTAGATTGAAAGAAAATCTTATCAAATTGTAATTAAAATCCAAAGGAAGGGGTGATGAAGGCACTAGAAATATAAGGTAAATATAAGATAAATGAAAGATTTGTGTGTTTTTACTCTTAATTTTTTAATGGCATTTATTGCTAAAGTTATAACACCCTATTGTTATAACACCCTATTGTCAAAAATTATAACACCCTATTGCTGAGTTTGTAACATATGGATTTAATGCGTATGACAAAAATAGCATAACGGAGTAGGATAGAATACAAAATTTCTATATTTTACAAAGAGCAAGTCAGTACAAGCTTGAAGTGGTATTGATATACACTAAAATAATATTGTAAAGAAATTGATTGTGGTGGTAGTTAGATGACTGCATACATTTGCTAAAACTCAACTAACTGTACACTTCAACAAGGTAGATTGTATTGTATGTAAACTAACTCAGTGAAGCTTACTTAAAAAAATAAAATAAAATCAAAACAAGCTTTCCCAGACGTTTCTACAAAACAGGTAGTCTTATTTAATTAATTTATTATTTATTTATTTAGAGAGAGAGAATGGGTGGGGGAGAGGGGCAGAGAAAGAGGAACAGAGAATCCCAAGCAGCCTCTGTGCCACCAGTACAGAGCCAGACATGGGGCTCAGTCTCAGTAACTGTGAGATCATGACCTGAGTTGAAATCAAGAGTCTGACACTTAATCGACTGAGACACCCTGGTGCCCAGAAAGTCTTATTTGAATAAAAATAATCATAGGAACAACTAAAAACTTCCTACAGTCTGGAAATTTTTAGAAAGCTGTGAGTTAAACAATTTCAGAGCAGAAAAAAGAAAATGTCTTCTTTCCATACTGAACTGCATGCATACCAAGAAAGAGCAAGATGAAGAAAGAGCATTTTTAAAAAAATAATGGGTGGAATTTGATAATTCAATCTAGGCAAATAAAATATAACTTTAATTTCAATCAAAATAGCAGAATTCCTATTTATTCCTGAACACATGGTTTATGTGAAATATGATGGCAAAAGATTGTCAAAAGGCATCAAAAAAGTGACAATGTTAACGTTTTGACCTCTGCAATGGCACTAAAGATTTTAATTTGAAACTACAGCTTTCACTTCTAAATCTGAATTTAGCAACAGGACAAATTAAATAATTTAGCAAATGTGATTCTTTTTAAGTCAGCATTTCCCCAAAGCAGCACCCACAGCTTTGTTACAAGGAACCACCAAATGGTAAAAACGTCAAGTACTTTTTCCATGAGTGCATCTTTCTTCAACCCAGTAGGTATTCATAGCACAAATTTTTTTTTTCCAGAGGTATTTTATTGTTTTTCTACTTTTCATCAGGGTTAGGTTGCCATGGCAATAAAGTAGGCTATCTTGCTAGATTTCACCTTTGCTGTCTTGCTTTATATGGTTCTCTCTCCTCAGAGCAAACATGGTGGATGCTGCACACATACAGATGTCTGATTTTGTATTTCCTTCTTGAGTGTGCTTGGCAGTTACTCTCCTGAGACAGCTGAAGCAGCACTTCACAAACTGGCATTCATCTTTCTCTCTAATGGCCACCATCATATGTCTCACTTGCTTTGTGATCTCTCTTTTAAGAAGGACACAGCACCTTTTAAAAGATTTTTTTTTCCCATTGAAAACATTGGACTTTTAACATTTCAATTAACTTGGTTGTCAGACCAACTCTAAATGCATGCCCTGTTTAAAGTTACCTATCATCAAGGTGTAAAAGAAAAAAAAACAGAAGAGCATATAGATTTACAATTATAGGTAAATTGATTTACTTGGTACATAAACACTTTAGCTTACAGTCTCCTCTTACTTATGTTTAGCAGTTATCAATCCTTCCAACTGTCTAAATGTAATTATTCCTGACAAAGGATGGATTAGTTTTTTAACTGAACTTGCCTGCCAAAAACAAATATTTTTTTTCTTTTCATATTACCTACCTATTTATGATTTCTCAAGTTCCATTCTATCATATTTATTTGCATCTGATAGCCAGTGGTGCCCAATAGTATTTGTTCATCAGATTATTTTGGTTTGGAATTCCATTTAAAGGAAATATGTTAATTCTATTGCTTATAGTTCAAAAAATGACTTTTGCACATAATTTACAATAGATATTCCATGCATTTAAGCAAAGTTTGCAAGGCAAAGCTTGGCAATATTTTTTAAGATTTAATAATACTATTTTCTGATTATATTTAATTACAAGACTATAGTCAGCATTGTCTAGTTAGTAATTTCTACCACATTATTGCCATAGGTCTCACACATTAAATTTTTGTTTTTAAAAAGGTAGACATTTTCCCCCATCCAGGTGCATAGAACATATAACATTCTTTTGATATTTATAGATAATCAATATTATGCATTGTGGGACCACAGGGTTTTCTCTGCCTGTTATGATTTCCTTACCCTCCTTTATCTAGTTGCTCTGTGGAATCCCTCTATTTCTATTCCTGAAGCATCTCTCCATTATGATGCTCTAGGAAGAGTCCTCCAACCCAGCTCTAGGAAGAGTCCTCCAATGCAGCTCTAGGAAGAGTCCTCCAACCCAGGTTGGCCAAAAGTACTATCCCTCTGACCCCAATGATTGCTTCAGGGTTGACCATATTATCCCTTTAGAGGTAGGAAATTCTTAGGGGGAAAATCTCTTTCTGCAAAGAGAATATAGATATGAAGTACATGCAGTCTCAGCTTTCTCGCATGGAGTGCTTGTCTATAGGATGGTGCCAGATAGAGATGAACTGAACCACAAGGGCTAAAGACATAAAGACAGCTTTATGTATATCTGAAAGCAACGTCATACATGAGTATTTAAGTGACATGTCCTAATATAAGCCATTCTTCTCAAGTTCAGCTCAAATATCAGTTTTGCAGAGAGGACTTACTTTCTCACAGTAACTAAAGTACCATCTTCTTTAACAACCCACCAGTTAGTCTTTCACTGCCCACTTTCATAATAAAAATAACAATCTGTATTCTCTCATTTATGGTTTACAGTCTTTTTCTCTCATAATAATATAAGATCCATTACGGCAGAATCTTTGTGTTGTTCACTATAATAGCCCCAGAGCCTGGAACCATGACTGGCTTTCAATAAATAGTTGTTGAGTGGATGGATGAATAAATGAATGAATGAATGAATGAATGAACAAATGAATGAATGTAGTTTGAGGAGAGTTTCTGTCACTAGAAACTGAAAGAACCTGAGTAATACATACATTATTTTTCCACTTTATGGAAATAACATAAAAATCTAGTATTAATGATTCTATTTTCTCAACTTTTTTTATAACTATCTTTTTTTTCACATTATGGTGACTTCTGTCTTATTTTAGTTTCTCAGATGGGTTTTCAAAATAGCCTATGAATACAACTTCTTGCTCCTTAGCCTAACCCTTTGTTTCAATCTAATGTCACCAGAGTGATATTGAGGAGAAAAAGATTATATTAAAGTACATTCTCTGAGTGTCAGCAAAGACCATCTAGTGTCAAGATGCCTCAGACAAGACCACCTTTCCCTAGCTTCTGCATATCCATGGGGAGAAATTAAGAGGAATCCAAGAACTCCATGTACTCTAAATAAAACCTTCTTTCCTACAAATTCCACATACCCACTGGCAAGAGTGAACAAGAGACCATGGAACTCTATGATCCTTGCAAGATTCACTCCCTCCCAGCCAAAACTCACAGCTTCACTCCCTGCCCACCCCCCCACCCCCAGCTTATTTGAGGCCACCATTTCATTTTGTAATTTATCCATTTCAAGTCAAGCATGACAAGATTTCCAGAACTCTTCATTTGTATTTCACTCTCTGGATTCTAAACAACATGATATCTATGTAGGCAGAGGGGCAACTCTCTCATCCCAATTCCACCCTCAACATTCTTGATTTCCTGATTTATTTTACTTAACATCTGTATTATATATTCTCTTTCTCTATGAAAATGAATATAAAGTTATTTTTAATCTCTTCTCAATTTCTGTAATCCTGCTACTACCCTTCTATAGCAGGTATAGACACTGGTCTGAGACTTGGCCCGACAAGGTACTTCATCCTTCTTTGCATAAGAGATGGCCATGTGTGGCATGTAGTATGATGGCCTCCAAAAAATGCCCATTTCCTAATTCCTGGAACCTGTGGATATATTATATAATGTAGCAAAGGGGAATTAAGGTAGCAGATATAGAGAGATTATCCTGGATTATCCAGGTGAGGCCAATGTAATCACAAGGGTCCTTAAATATGGAAGGAGACAGAAGTGTCAGTGATGCAATATGAGTAATACTCAACTAGCCATTACAAGCTTTGAAGATGAATAAAGGGGCCATGAGCCAAGAAATGCAGGTAGCCTCTGGAAGCTGGAAAAGTCAAGGGGATAGATTCTTCCCTAGAGCTTCCAGAAAGGAATGCAGCCCTGCTGACAGAGTAATCCTAGGCCACCACATGAAGAGAATTAAAGTGGCGATGGAATTCAGTATTCCAAGAATCTAATCAATACAAGAAGGCACATCCAAGGGAGAAAGCTCTGGTGGCATTATTTCAATCCTGGACTTTTCAGTTATGTGAGTCAGAGCATTCTTTTTATCTTAAGCTGGTCTGAGTTAGATTTTTGTCACCGTTAGCAGAGAGAATCCTTAATTACCACCTTCCTTGACTGTGCCTTTACCTCCTGAAAAAGGTCTATACATATTTCAAAATTTAGTTCAACTCCCCTCACTTGTTAAGCATTCCCTGACTCTCACAAGTAGAATTTTTGCTACTTCTGTGCCTACTATAAAGTTACATTGCTAAACTTAATATATCTTATCATTATTTGACTGACATGGTGAGCTAAGATTTTCCTTATGCCTTCCATGTCCTCACCCTGAGTCAGGAGAAAAGACTTGAAATTATTCTTAATCATAAAAATGTTTTCTAATAGAGAGGATAAATGCTGCTTTAACAATATAAGGCCAAAATAATGGTTCATATAAAGCCAAAGTCACATTAATCAGAGAAATATAAATTTTTTAGGGAAACAAAATGAGATATATGGGAAGGAATTCCATTCATCCTTAATTAGATATGTCTGATTTTTGATGGACCAGAGTGGAAGAAACTTTGATATAAAATCAAATAACTCATCTAGTCTTTCTTGTCCCCTCTACAAATCTCTCCACCCATGACACCATAGCTTAAAGCATGTCCATACACATGTACATGTACACACACACACACACACACACACACACACACACACATTACTGGATAAGCCAGTAGACTGAAGTAATCCCTCTCTGGAAGAATGTGGAAAAACATTGAGGTATTTCTTCCTTCAAGAGATTCCAGGGGGTGCCTCACTGACTCAGCTGATAAAGCATGTGACTCTTGATCTCAGGGTCATGAGTTCAAGCCCTACATTGGTCATGGAGCCTACCTAAGGAAAAAAGGAAAAAAAAATCTCTCAGTATATGACAGAGGGGCATGTATGCTAAGAGGGTAGTGATAGAGAAGGAAAGATTCAGTTTCCTGAGTGGTCTCTATATCAAGCCTTCTGTTGTCACCAGGGATAAGCGGTGATGCTTTGTGCCTTCTGCATTAAGAGAAAATAGAGAGTCTTGGGTATATGACACTCAATTCCCTACCACCTCTCATATATCCATTCTATATGTCATATATCTCATATATCCATAGTTTTTAAAAAATCATCCAAAATCCTAAATTCCTTTAATTAATAACTACCTAAGCCTTCAAAAATATCAGGAGCATATTAATTTCAGAAAAAAATGAGCTTAAAACAATGTTAAATCAAGAGTGTTAAGTATATTCCCATGGTTATGCAACAGATCTCCAGAACTTTTCATCTTGCAAAGCTGAAACCCTATATCCATTGAACAACAATTTCCATTTCCCCCTCCCTCCAGCCCCTGGAAATTACCATTCTACTTTCTCTTTCTCTCAGTCTGAGTACTTTAGATACCTTAAAATTTACGAATAAAAAATATATAATCTAATTTACATATGGAATCTAAAATAGTCAAACTCATAGAAACATAGAGTAGAATGGTGATTTCCAGGAGTTGGGGGAAAGGGGAAATGGAGAAGTTGGTCAAGGGGTGCAAAGTTTCAGTTATGCAAGATGAATAAGTTATGGAGACCTAATGTACAATAGTATGACTATAATTAGCAATACAATTTGCTGAGAGGGTAAATCTTAAGTATGCACATGCACACACATACACAAATGAAAAAGGTAATTATGTAAGATGATATATTAATTACCTTGATTGTGATTATTTCACGATGTATACATATATCAAATTATCCAGTTGTATACTTACTTATATGGAATTTTATTTTTAATTGTCAATTAAGCCTCAATAAAGCTGGAGGAATAAAGGAGAGTAGTGGAAGAGACCAGAGCTCTTTTTCTCTTCACAATGTGAGGATGCAGCTGTCTATAAGCCAGGAAAAGAGCCATCACCAGGGAACTAAACAGACTGGTGTACTGATATTGAACTTTCAGCCTCTAAGACTATGAGAAATACATGTCTATTATAAATAAATAAACACACAAATAAATAAATTTTAAACACTGAAGTATGTTAGAAGGAGTAGAAGCCGTTGACCCTTGTAAAATCCATGAGTAGCAGCAGTACCACCATCACTGTAGAGTACAGGGTTTCAGCAGTGTCTGTACTTAGCTGACTGGACAAAAAAGGTGCAGTGTATCTAACCTGCTAATCAAGCTGGAGAAACATTCAGTTAAATGGGTCTTCCAACTCTTTTCCTCTCTATTCACAAAGAGTATTTATAGGTAGATGACAAGTTATGGAAAGGAAGACTCCTAACACCCAGGGACATTGGTTTACATCTATAACTCTCCTAAAGACTATAACCTCCTAGAGAGAGAGAGACAGAGACAGAGACAGAGACAGAGAGTAAAAAGACTGTGCTTATTTATCTGAGGCTTAAGCATTTAGTACAAAATCATAAAACAATTAAAATTATTAAGTAAATGAATAAAAAACTCATTGATCCTTATTATTCTCTAAAATTTACCAAGCAATTTAGCATACATTATTACCTCATTTCAATCTCCTGCAATCCTGAAAGATAGACAGGAATTATAAAGAGAAATAAGATAGAAAACTCCAAAGATTTTTAAGGATTCACCTTCCATTCTTCAAGTTAGCAAAGAGCATAGCCAGGACTAGAACTCTAGTTTATAGGTTCTTTGTCATAGCCTTCCACTGTGGATGGCCTCTTTCCAAAATTTCATTTGCAAGTCACTGAAAGATCTTCCTAACTCTTTTATTTACTTTGAATTGAGACTCGAAATTTTAAGTATTCTTATTTCCTTTCACTTTTCTAGTGAACTCATATTTAATCTATGAAAGGTTTTATTCATATATCTGTAGGTAAGCCACATCTCCTATGTTCTTCCTGTGCAATATTTAAATCTCTATTTCATTCTTATAGTTTCTACTTAAGATAATCTGTATATTCTGCAAAATTAATTTAATAAAATTACTAAATCTATATTTTAAAAATATCAATGCAACATTTATTGTCTAACCTATTTATTGTTTAATTATATTTCAAATTTTATTGCTATTTATTCTATAAATATTCAAAGTAATTTGAATGAATTCATTCTTTTTTTAATGTTTATTTATTTATTTTGAGAGATAGAGAGCATGAACAGGGGAGGGACAGAAAGAGGGGGAGAGAGAGAATCCCAAGCAGGTTCTGTGCTGTCAGTGCAGAGCCCAATGTGGGGCTCAACCTCACAAATTGTGATTCTGACCTGAGCCAAAATGAAGAGTCAGCTGCATAACTGACTGAGCCACCCAGGTGCCCCTTAATGAATTTATTCTTATCTTAAGAATATTTACCTTACATTTTACTCAACATACCCAAAATTCCTTGCATAATTTTCTACTAAGACACTAAATTTCATTAGGGAAAGGAGTAGTGATTATCTTACTAATCGTGACAAAACACTTGTGTATAGAAAATTTATCTTGATGAAACAAAATATCGATATCCTTTCTTTAAAAGATACATATATTGAAAATAAACTTAGAAAAACAAATACGATTTCAGAATAAAAATTAGAAGTATTTAGTCAGAAAATAAGATCGTTTCTATAATTAAATAGCTCATCATAAAACACAAATAAATAAGTACAAAAAGCAAGAAAAATATAAACATATTCCAAAATAATAGAGATTGAATCAAGGTGATAGGCTTAGAAAATGCTACAACATTCCCACTCATCCAAGATTTCATGAAAGAAGAGGAAAATATTTTATATGAGATCATATACATGTAATTTTCTAAACATATATATATATATATATATATATATATATATATGCATATGCATAATGGAGAATAAACCTAAAGTGGACAAGAACAAAATTAAAAGTGCCATGATAGTCCAGTTTTGTGAGGAATACCTAAAAGATAGAAAGTAAATAACATCAGATCCAAAGGGAAGAACATAAGAGAAAAATTTACTCTAAAATAGATGCAAAAGCACACTGTTGCAAAGGTGAGCACATCTGAGTTTCTAAAGGTTGAAGTAAAATTAATGAAGCATGATAGGTATTAAGGAGGGCACTTCTGATGATCTCTGAGTGTTATATGTAATTGATCAATCACTAAATCCTCCACATGAAACTAATATTACACTGTATGTTAACTAACTGGAATCTAAACAAAAACGTGAAAAAAAAAAGTGAAACAATCATGAAATCTCAGAACACTAAATGTTATTACCTGAACGTGTCTCCTCACCAAAAAAATTTATATCTCAAAAGCTTATTCCCCAATACCTCAAAATATAACTATATTTGGATATAGGGCTTTTAAAGCATTAAGTTACAATGAAGTTGTTGGGGATGGGTTCTGATCCATAGGGCTGGTGTCCTTGTAGGAAAGAGACATCAGGACTGCATGTGCAGAGAGGAAAGACCATGTGAACACACAGCAAGAAGGTAACCATCTGCAAGACAAGGAGACAGGCCTCAGAAGAAACCAGATTTGCTGAGACCTTGATCTTGGACCTCTTTCCTCCAAAACCATGAGAAAAAAAAAATTCTGTTGTGTAAACCAGTCAGTCTGTGGTATATTCTTGTGGCAGTCCTAGCAAATTAACAAACCAAAGATGGAAAAAAAATTATTCTAAAAATTTCTTGTAGGGAAACACAGATCACATAACAAAAGAATAACTGTCAACTTAATACCAGATTTCATTTGAACTTCACTTCTACCTTTATTATGATCACGTAAGGATAATTATTGTAATAGCATCCAGATTTGATTCCCACTTTCCACACTTCTCAACCCCCCGTTTAATCAGTTCTTGACTCTGCAGATGAAGTTATCTTTTCCAAAAAAGACGATGTAATGACCCCTGCTCAAAACCTTGATAACATTCAAAATAAAATCCAAAGAATGCATCATGACCTGTAATCTACTGTTTATTTTTCTTTCTTTCCCTGTCATCTTTTATCCACTCTAGCCTCATTGACTTTCTTTCAACTTCTGGAATACAAGTTCATCGTCATCTGATGCAGTGTTTCTCAACCTTGCTGGGCACTGGAAGCAACTACACGGCTATTAAAATACTGATGCCTGGGTTCTACTTCTTAGAGCTTTGGATGTAATCAGTCAGACATGCAGCATAGGTATCAGGATCTTTCTTTTTTCCCCTTCCTTCCTTCTGTCCTTCCTCTCTCCCTCCCTCCTTCTTTCTTTGTCTTTCTTTCTTTTCTTTATTCTCCAGGGGATTGTAATGGGCTTAACAAGTTTGAAAAACGCCACTCTACAGAATGTTCCCTTGTCTCAGCTTAGAATCAATTTGCCCACATCTTCACCTGGCTCTCCTCTTCTTTTCATTCAAGGAAGGCCAAATATCTGATGTCCTCTAGTCAAATGTCATCTCCTGAAAGAGTCTTTCTGACCTTCATATATAAATCACCCCATGTCACCCCTCCAGTATATACCTTCACTCAATTGTTAAGAAAGTGGACCTTTGTTTTCTGAGCAAAATTTTTTTTTAATGTTTATTCATTTTTGAGAGACAGTGCAAGTGGGAGAGGCGCAGAGAGAGGGGGCACAGAGGATCCAAAGTGGGTTCTGTGCTGACAGCAGTAACACGATGCAGGGCTCAAACTCATGAACTGTGAGATCATGACCTGAGCTGAAGTCTGATGCTTAACCAATGAGCCACCTAGGTGCCCCCTGGGCAAAATGTTTTTTAATGTAAAATTCTAAACCAGAAAAATAATATTAACATGAGCAGAGATAATTATACAGACACATCAAAATTACAAAACACGTGAATGATGAAAACATTTAAATCAGGAGAGAAAGATGAGGAAGCAGCATGTCTATAGTAGTAAAACCTCCTAACATAGCATCAGAAGACTGGGGTTCATATAATGTCTCTGAGCCTTGGTGTCCTCATTGGTAAACTGGAGATAATAATAACCTTTTAGTATTTTCATGCCCCCTCCTCCCTGGTTACATCAGATCAGTGTAGAGAAAATTTCTGGCACTTGAAGAACCATATAATGCGGTTCTTAAGTAAATGTAAAATAAGAAATTCATACCAGTCTTCTTGGGCTGCCATAACAAAATACCACAGACTGAGTGGTTTATACAATAAAAATTTTCTCAGTTCTGGAGGCTCGAAGTGCAATATAAAGGTGATAGCAGGTCTGGTGGACCTTACCTCCTGGTTTGCAGAAAGCTACCTTCGCACTGTGTCTTCACAATAACTTTCCTCTGTGCATACATATTCCAGATGTCTCTTGTTATAAGAACACCAGTCCTGTTGGATTAGAGATTCACCTTTATGACCTGACTCAATCTTAATCACATCTTTAAAGGCCCTATTTACAGATAGAGTCATATTAAATGTTAAGGCTTCAACATATAAATTGGGGGGTGGGACATGACACAATTCAGTCCATAGCAAACTTCAATTAAAAGATAAGTTGAGGGGCGCCTGGGTGGCTCAGTCAGTTGAGCGGCCGACTTCAGCTCAGGTCATGATCTTACGGTCAGTGAGTTCGAGCCCTGCGTAGGGCTCTGTGCTGACAGCTCAGAGCCTGTTTCAGATTCTATGTCTCCCTCTCTCTGACCCTCCCCCGTTCATGCTCTGTCTCTCTCTGTCTCAAAAATAAATAAACATTAAAAAAAAAAAGATAAGTTGAAAGCTTAAAAGCTACCTTTGACTATGAGGCTTGAACATGGTCAAAAATGTCTGTTTTAGATTGACATTCAACAAATGTCTTTATTTTTTTTATAATACCTAATTTACTTTATTTTATTTTTTTAAACAAAAACATTGTTTTACTTGAAGCATACTTCAGAATACAAGGCTCTAAAAGATATATATATATATATAATATGTTCCATCCAAGAAAAATAGAATACACATTTTCCTCAAGTACACAAAAAAATCCCCTGGTTAAATCACATAAAAAGAGACATAACAAATATTACAAATTTAAGAAGACTGATATATCAAGTATATTTTCCAATCACAATAGTACAAAACTAAAGATCAACAATAAAACAAAGCTGGAAAATCTACACTATAAATATTTAATATGTAAATGTTAAATAACACAGTACTGTACAAACAATGGACCAAGTAAGAAATCAAATGGTAAATCAAAATATGTCTCAAAGCAAAAGAAAAATAAAACACAATATTCAAAACCCATGAGATGCAGAAAAAGCAGATATTAGAATGAAATTTATGCTATAAATGCTTGTATTAGGAAAAACTTCAAATAAGAACCTCAAAATTACACCAAAAGAAACTAGAAAAAGAAGAAACTTACCCGAAATTCAGTAAAAGAAGTAACAGAGAAAAATTTAAAAATACACAAAATAGATACCATAACAAACAATAACATAACATTGAAAGTAATGGCCAGTTTTCCCCTCAAAAAATAAACAAAATTGACAATGCTTTAATTACATTAACAAAGAAAAAAAAGAGAAAAGACTCAAAAACCAAAATGAGAAATGAGGGAAAACAATACAAAGGATAACCACAGAAATACATAGGATGATAACAGATTAATATTAACAATTATATACTAACAAATCAGATAACTTATAGAAAAAAAACAAACAAACAGGTAATTCCTACAAACATACAAGTTACCAAGATTGAATCATGAATCTTAAATCTAAGTAATGGGAAATCTTAGACCAAGAATTCTTTAAAAAGAATTAAAGTTGAATTAGGAATCAAAAATCTTCCAGCACCGAAAAGCCTAAGAATACATGGTTTCATTGGTGAATACTATCAAACATTTAAAAACAATATTTAATGAAAATCTTTATCAAAATCTCAAAAATAACACAATAGAAGGAACACACTCAAAATCATTCTATGAGAGGAGCCAAGGTGGAGGAACAGCATGGAAGTTATTTGTGTGTCTCGCATCCATGAAATATATCCAGACCAACACTAAACCATCCTGCACACCTAGAAAACTGACTGGAGGATTAACACAACAGTATGCACAACCTGAACCATAGAATTCAGCAGGTACGCGACGCAGAGAAGTGAACTTAGGGAGCGAGAAGGTGCAGGAAGGGAGGTGCTTTTGTGACCAGAGAGAGGACTGAGACTGAGAGGAGGGGGAGAATACAGGAAAAGCACCCCTCCCCAAGAGCAGCTGGAGAGGAAGTGGAAAACTGGAAACAGCTACAGGAACTAAACTAAACAGGGAGAAAGGAGAGGGTTTAAATTCCATTAAGATTGTAAACAAGGGGAGCACAATCTGCAACTCTGCAGCTTGATACCTGACGGTGCTCTGGTGGGAAGGGCGAATCCCCAGGAACTCAGTGGGGTCCAGAAGGTTCTCGGGCCATACAGGGAAAAGCGGTTCCACTGCTGGAAGGATATTTGGTAGAGACTGATGAAGCTACCTGGTCCCAGCAGACCCCAGAAAACGGCCACATTTGCTGGTGCTGGAACAAGGTACTTAAGGGTGAAGCCTGGTGCCAGATATGTGTTGTGATTTTCCATAGTCCCTGAAATGCTGCTGCTACACTATCTCGCGAGCTTTTTCTGTGGCGGGCTGGCACCTGGCCACAGTCTCAGGGCTCTGGCAGCAGCAAGGTCCAGCAAGCGTTCCTGGGTGCAGCTGACATTCGGCCATTGCTCATTAAGACCCTTCTGCAGAGGTGCGAAACAGGTCAAAGCCACAGTCCTTCAGAAGTAAAGGGCTGGGGAAAACAGCTGCATCTGAGACAAAAGTTGGGAAAGAGGTACTGCCTGGGGCCTGGTCACGGAGAGTGAAAAAGCAGGGAGTGGACGAAAGCTGAAGCACGTCTCCCGCGCATGCACATACGGCATCTACCAGCTCTGCAACGATCCACCCCAGTAGGCTAGTAGAGCCATCTAGTGGAGAATGGAGCCGTTAAACTGAGCCCCGCCAAACTAGGCCAACTTGGCTCTCAAAACCTCAAGTCTCACCGACAGCTTAGTTTATGGACTATAAAGTGCTACGTAGACTGACTTCTAGGGGAAAACAAAGTAATTTCAGTCCTACTTCAATCTGTTAGCAAGTCCATCTCTTCAATTTCCTTTCTTTCTTTTTTTTTTCTCTTTTACACTTCTTTTTCTTGAATACAAAAAGAGAAAAAAACTCATTGTTATTTTCAATTTATATTAAAATATTTTTCTTTAATTTTACTACTATATTTTTTACTTTTGTGTAATTTGTTTTCAAATTCTATTTTACTTCCATCATTTTATTTGAGTCTACTTGAATGTAATCACCTTTTCAAATTTTCAAACGAGTTCCTTTTTTTCTTTCTTTTTCTTTTTTTCTCTTTTTCATTTCTTTTCTTTTTCTTGAATGCAGAAAGAGAAAAACTTCATTTTTAATTTCAGTTTCTATTAAAAATATTTTTCTTTAATTTTTTTACTATACTTTTTGCTTTTATGTAAATTTATTCAAATTCTATTTACTTCCATTATTTTATTTTAGCCTACTACAGTGTATTCACTTTTTGAAATTTTCTAACGATTTCCTTTTTTTCTCTTTTTTAATTCTTTTTTCTTTTTTTCTTGAATACAGAAAAAGAAAAGAATCATTATTATTTTTAATTTTTATTAATTTTCTTTAATTTTTTTCTACTTTATTCTTTACTTTTGTGTATATTTTTTCAAATTCTATTTTACTCTCATCATCTCATTTTAGTCTACTTCAATGTATTCACTTTTTTAAATTCTCAAATGACTTCCCTGTTTTTTCTCCCCTCATCCCTTTTTTTCCCCTCTAATCGGCCAAACCACTTTCAACACCAAGACCAAAACACACCTAGGATCTAGCATCATTGATTCAATTTGTGTGTGTGTGAGTGTGTGTGTGTCTGTGTGTTTAATTTTTTAATTTTAATATTTTTTAATTTAAATTTTTCTACCTCATTAATTCCTTTTCTCCCTTCAAAATGACAAAACGAAGGAAATCACCCCAAGAGAAAGATCACGAAGAAACGACAGCCAGAGATTTAACCAATGCAGATACGAGCAAGATGTCTGAACCAGAATTTAGAATCATGATAATAAGAGTACTAGCTGGAGTTGAAAATAGATTAGAATCCCTTTCTGCAGAGATAAAAGAAGTAAAAAATAGCCACAATGAAATTAAAACTGCTATAACTGAGCTGCAATCACAGATGGATGCAGCGGCAGGAAAGATGGATGAGGCAGAACAGAGAATCAGCGATATAGAGGACAAACTTATAGAGAATAATGAAGCAAAAAAGAGACAGATTGAGGCAAAAGAGCATGATTTGAGAATTAGAGAAACCAGCGACTCATTAAAAAGGAAAGACATCAGAATCATAGGGGTCCCAGAGGAGGAAGAGAGAGAAATAGGGGTAGAAGGGTTATGTGGGCAAATCATAGTGGAAAACTTTCCTAACCTGGGGAAAGACATAGACATCAAAATCCAGGAAGGACAGAGGACCCCCATTAGATTCAACAAAAACCGACCATCAGCAAGGCACATCATAGTCAAATTCACAAAACACTCAGGCAAGGAGAGAATCATGAAAGCAGCAAGGGAAAAAAAAGTCCCTACCCTACAAGGGAAAACAGATCACGTTTGCAGCAGACCTATCCACAGAAACTTGGCAGGCCAGAAAGGAGTGGCAGGATATATTCAGTGTGCTGAATCAGAAAAATATGCAGCCAAAAATTCTTTATCCAGCAAGGCTGTCATTCAAAATAGAAGGAGAGATAAAAAGTTTCCCAGACAAACAAAAATTAAAGGAGTTTGTGACCACTAAACCAGCCCTGCAAGAAATTTTAAGAGGGACTCACTGAGGGGAGAAAAGATGAATGAATATATATATATACCAAAAGCAACAAAGATTAGAAAGGACCAGAGAACACCACCAGAAACTCCAACACTACAAACATCATAATGGCAATAAATTCATACCTTTCACTACTCACTCTAAACGTCAATGGACCCAATGCTCCAATGAAAGACATAGGGTGACAGAACGGATAAGAAAACAAGATCCATCGATATGCTGTTTACAAGAGACCCACTTTAGACCTAAAGACACCTTCAGATTGAAAATAAGGGGATGGAGAACCATCTATCATGCTAATGGTCAACTAAAGAAAGCTGGAGTAGACGTACTTATGTCAGACAATCTAGACTTTAAAAGAAAGACTGTATCAAGAGATCCAGATGGGCATTATATCATAATCAAGGGGTCTATCCACCAAGAAGACCTAACAATTGTAAACATTTATGTGCCAAATGTGGCAGCATCCAAATATGTAAATCAACTAATCACAAACATAAAGAAAATCATCGCTAGTAATACTATAATAGTAGGAGACTTCAACACCCCACTCACAGCAATGGACAGATAATCTAATCAAAAAATCAACAAGGAAACAATGGCTTTGAATGACACACTGGACCAGATGGACTTAACAGATATATTCAGAACATTTCATCCTAAAGTAGCAGAATATACATTCTTCTCCAGTGCACATGGAATGTTCTCCAGAATAGATCATATACTAGGACACAAATCATCCCTAAGTACAAAAAGATCGAGATCACACCATGAATATTTTTAGACGACAATGCTATGAAACTCGAAATCAACCACAGGAAAAAATTTGGAAAGGTAACAAATACTTGGAGACTGAAGAACATCCTACTAAAGAATGAATGGGCTAACCAAGAAGTTAAAGAGGAAATTAAAAAGTATATGGAAGAATGAAAATGATAACACCATAACCCAAAACCTCTGGGATGCAGCAAAGGTGGTCATAAGAGGAAAGTATATAGCAATCCAGACCTTCCCAAAGAAGTAAGAAAGACCTCAGATACACAACCTAATTACGCCTTAAGGAGCTGGAAAAAGAACTGCAAATAGAAACCAAAACCAGCATAAGACAGGAAATAACAAAGATTAGAGCAGATATTAATGTTATCAAAACAACAACAACAACAACAATAAAAACAGTAGAACAGAACAATGAAACCAGAAGCTGGTTCTTTGAAAGAATTAACAAAATTGATAAACCCCTAGCCAGTTTGATCAAAAAGAAAAAGGAAAGGACCCAAACAAATAAAATCCAGAATGAAAGAGGAGAGATCACAACCAACACAGCAGAAATACAAACAATAATAAGAGACTATTATGAGCAATTATATGCCAATAAAATGGGCAATCTGGAAGAAATGGACAAATCCCTAGAAACATATACACTACCACAACTGAAACAGGAAGAAATAGAAGATTTGAACAGACCCATAACCAGTAAGGAAATCGAATTAGTAATCAAAAATCTGCCTAAAAACAAGAGTCCAGGGTCAGATGGCTTTCCAGGGTAATTCTACCAAATATTTAAGGAAGAGTTAACAGCTATTCTCTTGAAACTGTTCCAAAAAATAGAAACAAAAGGAAAACTTCCAAACTCTTTCTATGAAGCCAACATTACCTTGATTCCAAAACCAGACAGAGACCCCACAAAAAAGGAGAACTATAGGCCCATTTCCTTGGTGAACATGGATGAAAAAATCCTCAACAAGATAGTAGACAACCAGATCCAACAATAGATTAAAAAATTATTCACCACAACCAAGTGGGATTTATACCTGTGATGCAGGGCTGGTTCAATATCCACAAAACAATTAGCGTGATTCATCACATCAGTAAAAGATAGGACAAGAACCATATGATCCTCTCAATAGATTCAGAGAAAGCATTTGACAAAATACAGCATCCTTTCTTGATAAAAACTCTCAAGAAAGTAGGGATAGAAGGAGCATACCTCGAGATCATAAAAGCCATATATGAACGACCCAACACTAATATCATCCTCAATGGGGAAAAACTGAGAGCTTTCCCCCTAAGGTCAGAAACAAGACAGGGATGTCCACTCTCGCCACTGTTATTCAACGTAGTATTGGAAGTCTTAGCCTCTGCAATCAGACAACACAGAGAAATAAAAGCATCCAAATCAGCCAGGAGGAGATCAAAGTTTCACGCTTCACAGATGACATGATACTGTATATGGAAAATCCAAAAGATTCCACCAAAAAACTGCTAGAACTGATTCATGAATTCAGCAAAGTTGCAGGATATAAAATCAACGTACAGAAATTGGTTGCCTTCCTATACACCAACAATGAAGTGACAGAAAGAGAAATCAAGGAATTGATCCCATTTACAGCTCCACCAAAAATCATAAAATACCTAGGAATAAATCTAACCAAAGAGGTGAAAAATCTATACACTGAAAATTATAGAAAGCTTATGAAAGAAATTGAAGAAGACACAAAAATGGAGAAATATTCCATGCTCCTGGATAGGAAGAACAAATATTGTTAAAATGTCAATACTACCCAAAGCAAACTACATATTCAATGCAATCCTTACCAAAATAACACCAGCATTCTTCACAGAGCTAAAACAAATAATCCTAAATTTTGTATGGAACCAGAAAAGGCCCCGAATAGCCAAAGCAATCTTGAGAAAGAAAACCAAAGCAGGAGGCATCACAATCCCAGACTTCAAGCTATATTACAAAGCTGTAATCATCAAGACAGTATAGTACCAGCACAAGAACAGACACTCAGATCAATGGAACAGAATACAAAACCCAGAAATGGACCCACAAATGTATGGCCAACTAACCTTTGACAAAGTAGGAAAGAATATCCAATGGAATAAAGACAGTCTCTTCAGCAAGTGGTGCTGGGAAAACTGGACAGCAACATGCAGAAGAATGAACCTGGACCACTTTCTTACACCATACACAAAAATAAACTTAAACTGGATGAAAGACCTCAATGTAAGACAGGAAGCCATCAAAATCCTCAAGGAGAAAGCAGGCAAAAACCTCTTTGATCTTACCCGCAGCAACTTCTTACTCAACACGTCTCTGGAGGCAAGGGAAGCAAAAGCAAAAATGAACTGTTGGGACCTCATCAAAATAAAAAACTTCTGCACAGCGAGGTAAACAATCAGCAAAACTAAAAGGCAACCAACAGAATGGGAGAAGATATTTGCAAATGACATATCAGATAAAGGGTTAGTATCCAAAATCTACAAAGAACTTATCAGTCTCAACACCCAAAAAACAAAGAATCCAGTGAAGAAATGAGGAAAAGACATCAACAGACACTTCTCCAAAGAAGACATCCAGATGGCCAACTGACACATGAAAAATGTTCAGCTTCACTCATCATCAGGGAAATACAAATCAAAACCACAATGAGATATCACCTCACACCTGTCAGAATGGCTAACGTTAACAACTCAGGGAACAACAGATGTTGGTGAGGATGCGGAGAAAGAGGATCTCTTTTGCATTGTTGGTGGGAATGCAAGCTGTTGCAGCCACTCTGGAAAACAGTATGGAGTTTCCTCAAAAAATTAAAAATATATCTACCCTATGACCCAGCAATAGCACTGCAAGGAATTTACCCAAGGGATACAGGAGTGCTGATGCATAGGGGCACTTGTTCCCCAATGTTTATAGCAGCACTTTCAATAATAGCCAAATTATAGAAAGAGCCTAAATGTCCATCAAGTGATGAATGGATAAAGAAATTGTGGTTTATATACACAATGGAATACTACGTTGCAATGAGAAAGAATGAAATATGGCCTTTTGTAGCAACGTGGATGGAACTGGAGAGTGTTATACTAAGTGGAATAAGTCATACAGAGAAAGACAGATACCATAGGTTTTCACTCCTATGTGGATCCTGAGAAACTTAACAGAAGACCATAGGGGAAGGGAAGGAAAAAAAGGTTAGAGAGGGAGGGAGCCAAAACATAAGAGACTCTTAAAAAATGAGAACAAACTGAGGGTTGATGGGGGTGGGAGGGAGAGGAGGGTGGGTGATGGGCATTGAGGAAGGCACCTATTGGGATGAGCACTGGGTGTTGAATGGAAAGCAATTTGACAATAAATTTCAAATAAATAAATAAATAAATAAATAATATAAAATTAAAAAAATAAAAAAATTAAATTAAAAAAAAATCATTCTATGAGGCCAGTATTACCTAATACCAAAGCAGGATAAAAACAATACAAGAACAAAAAAGTCTAGTCTGTCCAATATAAGTATTGTTACTCCAAGTTTCTTTTGATGCCAATTTGCATGATAAATGTTTCTCCCTCCCCTCACTTTCAATCTCCATGTGTCTTTAGGTCTAAAATGAGACTCCTGTAGGCAGTTTATAGATGAAACTAATTTTTTTAATCCATTCTGACAACCTTTCTTTTAATTGGAACATTTAGCCCATTTACTTTCAAAGTAATTATTGATAGATATGTCCTTATTACCATTTTATTACTTGTTTTTCATTGTTTGTAGAGATTTTCTCTGATTCTTCTTTGTTACTTTTGATCTCTCCTTTGCACTTAAAGAGTCCCTGTCAATATTTCTGTCAGGGTTGGTTTAGTGGTAATGAACTCCTTTAGTTTTTGTCTGGGAAACTCTCTCCTACTATTCTGAATGATAGCTCTACTGGAAAGAGTATTATTGGCTGCAGATTTTTCCCATTCAATCTGTAGCCAAGAATACTCTATCCAGTAAAACTACTTGATTTGAATATGCCATGCCACTCCCTTGCTAAGTTTCTGTTGAGAAATCCCCAGCTAGCCTTACAGCTTTTCCTTTGTTAAAGACTTCTTTGACGCTTTTATGATTTTTTCTTTACCACTACATTATGCAAATTTAATTACAATATGTCTTGTTATTGGCCTGCTTTTGTTGATTTTGATGCGAGTTCTCTATGCCTCCTGGATCTGGATGTCTGTATCCTTCCCCAGATTAGGAAAGTTTTCTGCTATTATTTCTTGAAATACATTTCTGCCTCAGTCTCTCTTTCTTCTTCTGGGACTCCTATAATATGAATGTTATTACATTTGATAGAGGCAACTGAGGCACCTTAGTATATTCTTATGTTGCATAATACTCTCTTTCTCTTTTACTCAGCTTCATTCTTTTCCATTATTTTGTTTTCTAGATCACTAATTCATTCATTTGCTTCTTCCAGCCTGTTATTCATTGTAACAAACCTATTTCCAATCTTGTTTATTGCATTCTTCATCTCTGATTGATTCTTTTTTTTAACTCTTTTATCTCTGTGGTAAGGGTATCACTGAGATGGCAGTGGAGTAGAAAAACCTTTGGTCCATCTCATACGATGAACACAACTAGATAACCATAAAATCATCCTAAATAGCCCAGAAATTGACCTGAAGACTGACAGAACAAACTCCACAACTAAAGGGAGAGAAGAGGCGACATTGAAGAAGGTAGGAAGTGTAGAAACATGGTTTAGGGGATACATGGATCACGGGTGCAGTGGAGGGGAGGGAGCCATGGGCATGGAGTAGGGTGAGAGAGGGAGGAGCACACAGGAAAATTCACAAGAAGAATGTTTCTCCAAAACCATTGGCTTGGAAAATGAAAGAGGCTTGGAAAACAAATTTTGTGAATTCTGGCAACCAGTTGGGCTCAAAGCCTGGAGTTGTTAAGGTCATCAGGCTTTGCTGGTATAGAACCTGGAGGGCACTGCCCTGCTCTTAGAGAGAAAGCAGGCAAACAATCTGGGGATTGAAAGTGTGGTAACAGTGATATGAAAAATGCCTGGCGCACACAGGGGAAGATAATTCGGTATTCTAGGAGGGCTTCCCTGAGAGGCAGCATTTATGGAGACACCTCTAAAGCAACAAAGGAGCTGGCTAGCACCATTTCCTTCCCCTGCCCCTAGCTATAAACACAGAGACACCTGCAAGAAGTCGCCCAGTGCTGACAATGGCTGCCTAACTTGCTTACATCAATCACCATCCCCCTGTTCTCCAGTGAAACTGCCCTTCTCAGTCACACTTGCCTTAGTCCCAGCACGGTGGTCCTTTCCCAGAAAGCCAGCACAAGCCCCTGCCCACACCACATCTACCAAACAGAGAGTTGTACAGGGCCTAAGTTCTACAGGGCCCCTAGTGGAGGTGGTGTCAGGTCTCATTTCACAAGCAGACCAGAGAACACCTAGTTAAAACTCACCATATTCAGGCCAGGGATGAAGCACTTCACAGAGCAGGCAAGGAGAACATCTTTGGACAACTGGCCAGAAGGATAGAGCTGCCAAAACACAACAGCAGAGCATATACAGTACACACTGGAGACATTTCCTGAAGCACCAGGCCATGGGCACTACATAACTTCTTCATAAGACCATTACTTTTAGGAGGAGGAGACATAACTGGCTTTTCTAACACAAAGAAGAAGGTAGAGACTTAGACAAAAATGCCAAGATAGAGGAATTTATCCCAAATTGAAGAACAAGATAAGGCCATGTCCAGAGAGCTAAGTGAAATAGGTATAAGTAACATGCCTAATGGAAAATTCAAAGCAACAATCATAAGAATACTCACTGGGCTTGAGAAAAGAATAGACAACAAATGTCTTTAAATGCCAAATATTTTCTTGTTCGCTAATTTTTCACTGTAAGCGATATGCTAGCCACTTTTGCTTAAAGCCTGGAAATTAAACTAGAAAATTAAATGTACAAAGAAGATTTTCAAAAACTGAAATGTTTCACAAACAGGACCAGGTGATAGGAATTAGCAAATGTAAGCACACACTAGTACTTTGATGTGTGAAAACACTCAGAAGAAAAGGGGAGATTTTGAGGTTTAGGAAAAGGCAAGTTAAGTACCTTTTTCTGATGAATAGGCAAAGACAACTCTGCTGAGTTCACTTTTTTAATACCAATTGACAAATTATGATAGATTCTTACTCACATATATATCATAGTGGGTGATAATCAAAAAACCCTATGAAGAAAGAATCATAAATAATTGTGTTCTCATCTACAAAAATGACAAGCTATGATCTTGTGAGTAGTTGCTCTAAAAGTTTTTTTGTATATCACTTTCTACTAAATTGAAACTAAATTATGTTGATTTATGTTAATCAATATATTCATGTAATGTTATTAATGCAAGATTATATTGGTTACTTAAGTTGCATATTGATAGATACAGACTGAATTTTGCTTGCTAGAATGTAAACACCAAGAGAACAACATTTGTCTGTTTTTATTTTATTTTATTTGTTTCATTGCTATAGCTATGGCACCTAAATTAGCATCTGACACATTTAAGCTCTTAGTGAATATCTGTTCAATGGAATATTTATTTAATTCATGCATAAGTACTATCAGTACTAAGATTTTATCATGTTGTAAAGCATCATGCCAAAGGAAATTAGTTGGACACCAAACAATGGTAGAGTAGGCAATTTGGCACATGTCAATTAAAAAAAAAAAGGATGGGTGGAAAGAAGGAAAGGCAAATGATAATGATAAAATTGAGGGAAAGTGAAAAAATTCTCAGTGGCATTGAATAACAAAATGGAAAATTTCTTGTAAAAATTAAAATGTGTGGAAGGTAAGGAAGAGACAGGGATTGGGAAAATCTGAGGCTGTGACAGATCTCTTTCTAGGATGGGCCTGCTTTAGTTATGTTTCCTTCTTGAAATTTTTATAAGATTTTACTCTGCTCTAAAACAAATAGAAAATTAACATGATTCATGTACAGTCATGTATGGTATGTAATGTCCAGAGGGAAAGTAGTAAGAAGTGTCATTGAAGAAATGAGGGAAAAGCCAAGCTTCTTTTGACAAGATTCAACTAAATAGTCAATGCAAGCTACAGGGATACCTCAAAATTGTTGTGGGTTCAGTTCCAGACGATCACAATAAAGCAAATATTGCAATAAAGTGAGTCAAATGAATTCTTTGGTTTCCCAGTGCATATAAAGTTATACTTACATTACACTGTAGTTTATAAGGTACGAAAATAGCATTATATCTAAAAGAATATACATACCTTTATTAGAAAACACTATATTGCTAAAAAATGCTAACCATCATCTGAACTTTCAGTGAGTTATAGTCACTGATCACAGATCATCATAACAAATATGATAATAATGAAGAAGTTTGCAATATTACCAGAATTACCCAAATGTGACATAGAGACATGAAGTGAGCAAATGCTATTAGAAAAATGGCAGTGACAGATTTGCTTCACAGAGTTGCCCCAAACCTTGAATTTATAAAATTTAAATTTAAATTTAATGTTACAGATACATGTTGCTATTTTACATTTTATTATCTAGGGCAATAAGCATATTTGTCTAATGCTGGTATTATGATTATTACTAATAATCAAAATATTCCACACTGCCACACTGAAGATAAAGAGCAGACTTACTGTCTAGTAATTCCCAGATTTCTCCATGATTCATCTTGCACCATGCATTATGCCCCATAATAATGTCACCCTGTTTAGCTGCCTGTTGGAACTAGAATATTCCATCAGGTGGTAATCCCGTCTATTTGTCCCCACTAAGAAATCTCCTTCTGAAAAAGTGATTGACACAAATTAGCTTAATAACTATGCAAAAAGGAATTGACTGACCATTTGAGAATTCTGCTTAATGGGCATGCTATAGTGACTGTCAATGGCCAAACCTATCATATCTTTTTGGGGGATATTTGTGAGTCACAGAGACTCAGTTGTGTGGTTTAAAGAATGAAAAAAAAAATCAGGATATTAGAATATGAAACATGGATGCCATTGTCTTCACAGAAGGACAAAAGCATGAGTTGATGTCAGGTTATTAGAACTACTAATGCATGGTAAGTAGTGTTCTGCTCTTCTTGCTGTGCAGCTACAGAGATAAAAGGGTATCTTACTTCCCTTTGTATTCTGAAATAATTCACCATTTGCTGAGATAATATGAGTGTGCTTCTGGTCCTTATAACTTGAAAGACCCTAACTAGCGATTAAGATTAATAAATATGCATAAAATGTTTTACTCAGTTTATTTTATTATAATGTATTTTATTTGATGCCCTCCTAAGCTATGTGTTTCTGCTCTGGACTTAGATGCTTATTCTGTCAAATATACATAATATTTACCTTACAACTGATTTATACTGTAATAAAATAGTTCCTGTACTCTTGGCAAACTACGTGTATGTGATTCTTTTGTAACTAATCATAGCGGAGTGCTCCTGATAGGACATGAAGATATTAGAAATGCTTTCATATAAACAACATGATAGATTTCTATTGGTGGACTTTAGATATTGAACTTTATTATAATGCCTTTAACCATAAGGATTGTGCTTTAGGATTGACCAATGGATGAGTCATTTTCATCTCAAGATTATTGTTGGTACTCCAGTAACTTACCCAGCCAGTGGCTTGGAGCAGAGGCTTCCTAAATTTTGCAATATAGTAAACAATATAACAGAGAAAGTTTTGAGTAATTTCAGACTATGCAGTTCTTTCAGACTGGCTTTTAATTGGCAGTGGCTAACACTTATTAAGTTTATATATGCCACATCTTGACTTCTTAAATATAATAATAAATTTCAATATAAGAATAACAGCACATTTTCACTAGTTACAGTATATAGTATTAATATATGCATATCTCATTTTCTCTGCACATGTCCTAAAGGGAGTTGTTGTTAGCCCCATTTTAGAGACATAGTAATAAATTCTTGGATAATTTATTCTTAGTTAGTGATAAACCTGGAATTCAGATGCATCTGACTCCAAAGCCTGGTTCTTAATCATTGTTATATACTATCCATCTTAAAGCTTTTAAAAATACTTGAGGGCTCATAAAAAGAAGAGCTCTGATTAAACCCCTTAAAAAGTTATTTCTCAGGCACCTGGGTGGTTCAGTTGGTTGGGCTCTTGATTTTGGCTCAGGTCATCATCTCATGGTTCATGAGTTGGAACCCTGTGTGAGGCTCTGTGCTGGCAACATGGAGCCTGCTTAGGGTTCTCTCTCTCTCTCTCTCTCTCTCTCTCTCTCCCTCTCTCTCTCCAAATAAATAAACATTAAAAATTGTTAATAAAAAAATAGAAGTAAAATAAAAAATATTTCCACTTGGGATTTCTCTATTTGAAGGTTTCATAAAGCAGAGATTACTTCCATAACCATTTAGATGTTAGCTTCTAACTACTTTTTTCCTAATGTAATAGATTCAGTTTTATATTCTGTAGAGCACTGGATTTTTAAGAATCTTCTCAAAAAAAATCTGAAAACTAGAAGTTTGAAAAATATTTTGATAATATACCACTTCTTAAAGATTCACAGTGCACACTAACATTTTTTTTTAATCAAAGGATCCTACACTAAAAATACATTTAATTTTGTTTATCACAGCACTTCCAATTTTACCTGAGTGTTCATTAAAAACATTTATTAAAACTCTTAGGTAATATTTTCTCACAAAACAATAGTGAATGTATACATTTATTTAAGGATAAAAAGGAAGAGGAAGAAAGGCCCCAAGTAATTTCCCACTTAAAATGTAGTTCTCTAAAACCACATAGTTTTACTTCTAATTAGATACACTGAACAGAAAAAAAAAAAAGATGTCCTTTAAAATATTTTTTTGTTGAAAATATCAAAACAGGAAAAATAATAAGAAATGAAACACATACACCAAAACCCCCCACTCAGATTCTATATAAGAGAAATTTCCATTTGTAGGGTCAGCTTTAAGTTTCTTTTAAAAAGTACAGCTACCTATTTTCAAATAGCAACATATATAACTTTTCTATTAAAGTATCATGGGGTGAATGATTTATAGATATAAAGTAGTCATTTCTCCCCCTTCTAAAATCATATTTTCTCTGCCTTACTTAAAATGACATTGAAGTGAGGTGGCTACATGAGTTAAATTACCAAAGGCACTAACTATGTACAATAAGTGGAATAGAGTGTTATTAAACAAATCCATGGGATATTTTCCTCTGCAATCTCTTGCCAGCTCTAACATCTCTCTTTGTTTCTCCCCCTGCCCAATTTCTCAAATCAATTCATTTCTATGCAAATGCTGGCGTCTCTGTAAGGAGGATATGTGGTAAGAAACCAGACTTTTCTATAGACAGGCTGTTTATTGAGTAATTCATCTATCATTTACTCAAAGAGAAAATCTATGACTACCATTATTTATTCATTCACAAGGGTGTTTTCCCATCTGAGGCAAAGACTCTAATTTTGCTTTACAGTGGTGGACACATCTCTGCTTTATTACGATCAGCACCCCCACTTTGCACGTTACGTTCCTTTGGTGCCTTCTGAATATTCTTCCATCACAGAGTGTCATTCATCTTCCATGTTCTCTGATTTATCCAATCCTAGCCATCTTTTTGAAGATGCTGCCTCCTTGGCTATTGGAGCCCACTTCTATTCTTTTAATTTATAAAATATAACATATAAGCTATCACTTAAAAGGTTCACCTTTTTCTTGTAATCCCTCTGAAACAGAGGCTGAAACATTGAACACAAATACTACTTCCAACGTATATTCTGTTTTCGACCCTGCAATATTCCAACCCATAATAGATGCCTATTAAAGATTTGCTGAAATGGAATTGGTGGAATTATTAAGAGGGACATATTACAGTGGGGGAGGGTTACTTTAGTGAGAGGAAAGAGCCAAAGTAAAACAGTGAAGACCTGTCAAGTTTATGAAGTTCCATTATCACATAAATGTATGTATTCAAAGGGTGTCAGAGTTTCTGGTTGCACATTCTATTAGGAGCCTAGAAAGTTGCTAAATAAGACATTCAGATGAGTTAGCAAGACATGGTACATTGGAAGCACACAATTCTGTGCTTTACACGAACAAACTTAATTTAGGTTTGTTTTGCTTTTGTTACTTTTGTTTTTGTTTTGTATCTCAAATTCCACTATAGTTAATGCTGCTTTCAAATCAACTATTTTTTTTAAATGTTCACAACCTAATTCCTCAAATATCCAAAAGAGAGTATCATATAGTTTTATCATGTGGTTAAATGACATATTTAAAAAAATTGTTTCTTTGTTGTATACCCTCAAGCTCTGTCTATAGAAATAAATGAATTACTTACCAATGCAGTTAAGCAACTGTTATTATTTTTTTTCTTCTACACATATTGAGGTAGGCATTGGGTATGAAGAAGTAAACACAGAGATATGATCCCTTCCTTCTATATACTATAATTCTGTGGAGAATGTGTATGATAAATAACCAAAGAAAAAGAAAAAGAAAAGCAAAAAAAAAAGAAAGAAAAAATAAACTGTTACATACTTATAATAAGAAAAATGAACAAGAAAAAAATAATAACCAATCAACAACATAATTACAAACTGTAATAAATTCAGTGAAAGGAGAGTGAGGTGCTGAGAGATTAAATAGGGGGAGCCTATTTTGGATTATGCTGTTTTTTGAAAATTATTTTAGGAAGTGACTTTTAAGCTGAGACTTAAAAGATGAGAAAGAACCACTATGTGAATGAAAGAACATTCCAAGTAGAAAGGAAAAAGAATGTGAAAGAGAACCTAAGTCAGGAAAGGATTTTTAGTATAAAAAGCAAAGGGGAATAACGAAAAAGATGAGGATGGAGAAACTGGCAGGGGCCAAATTATAAGAAGATAATAGGCTAGGATAAGTTCAATGGGAGCCATTGAAGACTTTCAAGAATGAAAGGAACAATATGAGTTTTTTAAAAAGATAAGCTCCTACGTGGAAAATACTACAAGGGAACAAGTGTGGAGCATACTTCATTATCTTGAAGGTTGTCTACATGATGGGGAAGGTGATCCGTGACAGTCATAAACCTACATACTTCAGATTCCATATTAATAAGTCAAATTTCAGAGAAGAACCAATTAACCGTTTCCAGTTCAACATCTGCTGCAGCAGACAGTTGATACTTCCATCAATGCCATATGAATTGGAGCAACAGAGGATTGAACTATTTATGTTCTCCCTTAATTTTATTCTTCATTTATTTTTATATTACCCTTTAGTCAATTCTCTTCATACCTCTATATACCTATTCTTTATCTTCTGAGTGTCCTTTGCTGATACCTTCCTGAAATATTGATGTTCTTCCACTTCAACCCACTCTGTCATGCTCATTTTTGGTGTCTTTCTCGGAGTATGCACAACTATTCTCACAACATTACATTCTCTTAAATTTAGTCAACAAATGTTCATTGGGTACTACCAAGTACCAGGCACAATTCTAGGCACTATGAAAATAGTTAACAAAACATTCATTTAAATCTATCATCTATCAGGGTGCCTGGGTGGCTTAGTTGGTTAAGCATCCAACTCGATTTCAGCTCAGGTCATGATCTCATGGTTTGTGAGTTGGAGCCCCATGTGATGAGGCTCTATGCTGACAGTGTGGAGCCTGCTTAGGATTATCTCTTTCTCCCTCTCTCTATCTCTGCCCTTCCCCTGGTCATGCTCACTCTCTCTCTCTCAAAATAAACACTTTTAAAAAGATAAATAAATCTATCTATCTATCTATCTATCTATCTATCTATCTATCTATCTATTTATCTATCATCTACCTACCTATCATCTTTCTATTATTACCTGTCTTATCTTTTTATCTGTTGGTGCTTCTCAAATCTAGATTTCAAGCCCAAAACTCTCTCATAAGAGGTTCTGTCTACTGGGCTTGAGATTCATATATCCAACTTCTTGCCATCATCTCTGCCAAAGCATCATGCAGACACTGCTTACTCAAAATAGCCAAACAAAAATTCTCTTTTCTCTTAAGCTTGTTCTTCCTCATCATTTTCCATCTCAGCAGTTACTACAACCATCCATTCACATACTAGGGAGACATTTTTCTTTCCTCCCCCTCTTTCACTTTCCACCTTTCAATGAGTGACTAATATTTGAAATTCAAATTAATTTTTTTAGTTAATTCAAGCCCCCATCATCTATTGCTGGTCTATTGCTATGAATTCCAGACTTGTATCCCTGATTCTAATTTCCTTTTCTTCAAATCAAACTTCCACACCACTTCAAGAGGGCTCCACCTGAAAGGCAAATCTGATCACCCTATCCCCTCTCTTAAAACCATTATCTCATCATAATAATTCAAACAACTTAGCATGGCATAGGTCATCTGATCACCATCTTCCCCCTCCTCTCTATCTCTGGCCCCATTTCTTGCCAATTCCTCTCAAGCATTTTATGTTCAAAATTTTCTCTTGACATTGCCTGGGTTTGGGATTTCTTAGTTTCCATCACTCCTTCCTTATCTGAAGAACAACTTATTATGCTTTAAGACACATCCTTCCAAGAAGGCTTTTTTTTTGGAACTTTGAATTTGGATTAGAGGCTTCTCTTCTACACATTCATTCATTCACTTAAATGAATGCTTACTCCTCTATCTGCTTGTATTTGCCATGTGCCTATGTATTATTTGTCTTAATAAGATCTGTGAGCCATGATAGGAAAGAAACCTTACTATTTTTCCTCTCTCCAGAACTAAGTTAGTGCCTTACACAACAGATGTTTATTGAGTGAGTGAATATTTTTACTTCTTCTCTTTCAAGTCTAAATATTTCAATATATACTATCCATACACAGTCTTTATTATAATGATAATATGTATTTGAATAGCACCTTTAAATTTTTGAAATGCTTTCACATTTTTACCATGTTTGATCCAAATCATTCTTTAAAAGAATATCAATAGGTTTGGGTTTTTTCCATTTTTAGTAATAGGAAAAGTTGAGATTCAGAGATTTATTCAAGGTCAAACAGCTAGTGATAGAACTGTAACTCTGGACATATTTTTTTCATAGACCACACTGCCTACTACTCACTGGAGTGGGGATTCAGCCTCTTTGACCCCCTCTTTCTTAAACATGCTGGACACATCTCCTAACCTAGGAGAGCCTAACGTAGGGAAGCAGACACCTCTGCTCAAGTGAGCCTGATATTTTCTCGCTGAGTTCCAACCTGTATTTCTAGCAAGCTGCTTAATATATCTCTCCTGAATGTGCCACACTACTTCAAAAGCAACATATCTAAAATAAAATGTATCTTTGCTCTCCTTCCATACATACCCTCTGCCTCCCACCCAAACCAGTTTGTCCTCCAAATTTTATGATTTCTGCTAATGTTATTTTGTCTTGGAATTTTTAGAATTTAATGTTATAGCTGTATCTAGCTATTCATCTCTTGAAAATAAACCTCGTTACTGATAAATCGTCATTATTTATTGAAAACCTGCCAGACTGTCATTCATCCCTTCAGGGCCTTATTGAACAAAGACATTTTAGAGAATTAAATATGGCGTACTGAAAATACTACTCCCCCCCTTGCATAATTAGATTCAGGCATTAAAATATTTCAGTAACAACCTAAAGTGATAAAAGGTAAAGTGATAAAAGGTAAAAACAATGAAGGTATTACTTTCATTACTTCAATGAGTTTTGTGAGTGTAATATATGTTATTATTACCTTTCAATTTATTTCAGTTATTTTTTTTTTTACAATGAGGAGGGTGATGATGACATCTGTTTTAATTCTATTTCTGTTTCTGCACCATGCCAGTCATTTAACTGTACTAATGAAATATGGCAAAAGAGATTCCCTTTCAGATTCACCAAGTTTTATAGTGGTAGGGTGAGCTTTTCCTTCATTCTAACAACTTTCTTGTTATTTTAATATCTGCCTGAAACCATTCATTGGATTAAGTGTAATTGTTGAAATGAAATTATTGTTAAAAGACCAGAAAGTTCAAAATAAGTTCAAAATATAAATTGTGTAACCCACTTAGTACACCACACCTAAAATATCTTATTGTATAAGTAAGGCAGAAACTATATTGATCAAATTGCTGTTCTTAATTGGTCTTTGACTTGGACTTTAGAAATGATATCAGAAAAGTACTTCAGTGGCTAAAATTAAAGGGAGAAACCTGAAGATTTCAGGGCTTGGTTTCTCATAACCTGGTGTGATGGCACTGTAATGTTGCCCCAGCTTCTGGGAGTGCTGTTTTCAACAGGCTTTAGTCATCAGTCATCAGTCTTTTCAGAGATTTCCTCAGCTGCTTCGTGGTCTCATCCACTGCTTCTTGGGCAACTCACATTTAATGACAGATCAATACAGGAAGGCCCAACTGGTGACAAGCTCCTGGGTATGATTGCTCCCCTATGATTGTGATTGCCTAAAGCTGTTTTGGTTCTGTATCAGCTCAGCTTCTCACTCTGCCCAATCTTGCATCCTCATTTTCCTTTCCATAGGTATTGCTACCTAACAAATATCCTGCCTGCTAAGGTGTCTTAGAGTTGGGTTCTTCCACCCTAATCCGACCTGGAACACGGGGCTTCAAAGAACTTGTGAATCCTCTAAATTTACTAGCATGTGTTTATCTTATAAGTATACATAAACTTTCCTGGTAGAGGTTTTTCCTAGGTGGCCTTTGTATCAAAAACTACAAGTTTCATTGTCCTGGTATGTTGAAGATCATCCCATTACCAAGAAAAGATGAAATGTGGATAATTTTAGCCTTTGAATTAATTGTAACAAATTCTGCACAATGACTAATGCGTACATATTAACCATTCAATATCTATCCCATTATGAACCGGCAAAAATGAAACCAAATAAATGAATGTTTAAAAAGCAAAGAATACCCTGCTAAAGTAAAAAGAGAAATGATAATCCTTAAAAAAAAAAAAGGATGACTATTCTTTATAGCCAAGAGACTATTTCAGGCTATCCTTTTCATTTTTAAAAAAATTTTTAAAAGGACACATGAAAATACACCAAGGTAATGATACCCCCTGAAAAATTTTAAAATGATTGTGATGCACTTTTGAAATTGTGTGCATGAGTTCTTGGCTAGAGCCCTGCTGAATCTTTTTTCAAATTCATAAAAAGAGTCCCTCAGGATATTTCTCAGTGTGAGGATACACAGCCTCCTTTCCTGACAGGTCATTATTGCATATCATGCTGGGATTGAGTACAGGACTGGAGAGTGGCTTCTCTCTGCTTCTTCTGTAAATGTATGTGGGACTCAAGCTTTGGAATCTTAAATGTCCATGAGAGCTCAAAGTGTACCTGATGATTGATTTGCACTACAGGACAGGGCTGACACAAGAATTGCAGTTGAGTTCAGCAGGATTGCAATCAGAGTCCTTGGCAAAAGTCACATTGCATGAGGTTGACTATCATGTGGCTATGACCACCTGCTGCAGGATTTTTTCTTTATCAGTGCTAGATAAGGGTTTTTTTTGTTTCCTTTTTTAAATGTTGTAATTAAAAGCAGTTTCTTCAAAAGGAAAAGTTTAACAGAAAAAGAACATGTCTACCAAGTTCTGACTGAAGAATGAAAAGTAATATAGGGAAGTGAAACCATAGGGAGGCATAAGCTGTGTGTCTAATTAGTCTATGGCCTTCGAAGTTGAGATACATCACAGGAGAGACTGAGCTTGGAGCAAAGTTCCTTACTTTCTTTAAAAATGATATACTTTACAATCATTAAAACATTAAAGTCCTAGAAAATGTTACACCACATGATGTTATACCAATTCATGGCTTTACTTTATATAGTTAAGAAGTCTAGGTGGGAGAGCATATTTAATTTTTTTATAATGTTTATATTTATTTTTGAGACAGAGAGAGACAGAGCATGAGCGGGGTGGAGGGGAGGGGCGGGGAGCGAGACATGGAATTTGAAGCAGGCTCCAGGCTCTGAACTGTCAGCACAGAGCCAACATAGGGCTCAAACCCACGAACCACAAAATCATGACCTGAGCTGAAGTCTGACACTCAACCGACTGAGCCACCCAGGTGCCCCAGGGAGGGAAGCATATTTTAAAATTCACATTCTGCTCTAATAATCTTTTCCTCCTATTATGCTCATTGTAAGAAAAATTAAAAATACATAAAAATATTTTAAAAATGAATGAAAATCAGTTAGAACTGTACTACATAAGAGATCACCACCCAGATTCTACTAAAAATGTACCACCAAACCCCAAGGGAGACTAAATCCACTAAAAATATTATAAAATGTCAGAGAAATTTTCAATTGTTGAAAGGTAACAAAATTTAGGTTGACTAATTGTTCAAGTAAATTAATCATTTTTTTTCAAAGTTATTTCAAATTAATTTTGTTTAATATGCAAAAGCACATGTAAACAGTTGTTTTGGAGAATTGATTTGAACAGAAGTAAAAAGCTAATATTAACCAGGTAACTCAAATGATTAAAGGCTTTGATGTACACATTCAAATTCAAAATCAAACTCTATGATATCTGATCTCCATGGAACATCTTTACCTATTCCAGTAATATTTCTTGTCACATTTTGATTCCTAATATTGGTCTGGACAAGGAGAAATATGAGGACTCTGACCACATGCTCAAAACTCTTAAGTGTTGAAAAGTGATATCCACATCCTCACTCTATTCCAGATGGCTATGTACTTTATTCTTAATATTAAAAGGGGGGTTGTGGGATTTTTGTTTCGTTATTGCTTTTTACCCTCAAGGTGGTTTTTATTTATAGAAATGGGTATTCAGAGGCTTACTTTAATGTTTAAAAAATCAACTAGTTAAATTTACAATTATTAAAACTTGGCTCATTCTTAAGCTTTTAAGCTTAAAGTTCACTTTAAGCTCAGTTTACTTATCTTATTCTATTATAGGTCTCACAGATTCTCAAATTAAGGAGCTTTCAGTAATTTATAGTCCCATTTATAAGCATAGTTATAAATATTTAAACATTATTTTTTCTTTTTAAAAGTTTATTTGTTTTGAGAGAGACACAGATAGCATGAGTGGGGGAGGGGCAGAGAGAGGGAGACAGAGAATCCCAAGCAGACTCAGCACTGTCAGCATGGAGCCCGATGTGGGGCTCAAACTCATGAAGTAAGATCATGACCTGAGCTGAAACCAGGAGCCAGATGCTCAACTGAACCAGCCACCCAGGTGACTATAAAAATTTAAATATTTTAAACCACAATTTTACATTGTTAAAGTTTATTTTCTTATATTTTTCAATTTATGACTACAATTTCCCAACTGCTAAATACTTCTCATAAAGCTATTAAGTCAGATTTATAAAAGAAAACTGGAATTCCATTAAATGTTATTTAATAACTAGTTAGATGTCAACAACAAAAAGTATAAGCCTAAAATGGTTGCATAATTAAGTGTCTTAATTTGGAATTACAGGAATTTAAAAATGGAGTCACATAGTTGACTCCTGTTATACAAGTTGTCCAAATATCTTCAACATTAATGGCACCAATAGTAAATATGCACCCATTCTTTTAAAGAATATTAATGCTATGAATTTTAATCTCTTAAGTAGTTCTATATTCAATTTTAAATCTTTCTGGGATTGAAAAATTATTTGTCTTCCTCTCCCACTAAGGAAGTATTATATTATTCCTCAAATTTGGAGGGTTAACCTTCCAAATCTACCATGTTTACAAATTAGCTATGTTTTATCCATGTCCCTGGATTTACCTACATCTACTCATAGAGGTCTACAGCTCCCACTCAGTTCAATTGGATTTTGTATTTCTTTTGCTTCTGAAGAGTGGCTTGCAGACCTTGGTTTGTGTGGTCATGGGACACTAAAGCTGACCAGCCAGGCCTGTCCCTGGGTCCTCACCAAACTGGAGAAATGAACCTGTGGGCCTATCAGGGTCTTGCCAGATCCAGGATATGGAGCCCAGCCTTGCATGTGGTAGGCCAGCTCTTAGCCCTACCCTCTCCACAGTTAACCACTGCTGGGACAACTTCCTGTTGAAATCCCACACAGGGAGGAAAACAAACAAAAAACTTACTTTTGCAGTAAGTAAACACAATTGCGGTCCAAGTGAAAAGATTTTTCTATGTGAATGGAAACTGCATTATTTCATATACTTCCTAAGACTATACAACACTTTGGGATATTAAAAGTATATTAGGCTCAGTTTGAAATTTTTCTTTGTACTCTATTAGGCCCAATGTAGAATGCATTTCCTCAGAAACCGCTATTTCCTATTTCTCTGGTATTGATGCTGTAGGAAGAGGGATAACAAAAGATGACTATCAGGATAGCCTTGCCCAGAACAGTCCATGCTGTTTCTCTCCAGTTTGAACAGACTAAAAATTCAACTCAGGTAGCTTCTAGTAGAAAGGTGAACTCAAAGAGGATAACAAATATGGCTTTTTAAATTAGGATTTGAGTTTCTCAAAATTTTGGGGGACTAATTTCTGGGAACTTTTTGATCCTGCATTGCGATAAATTGTCCTGAGGATTGGATACAGTATTGTCTGCAGCAGCAGCAGCAGCAGGAGCAGTAAGCAAAAATTAGGGCTGTAGGTTGCCTTTCCACTTTGTTGATTGTTTCCTTTGCTGTGCAGGAGTGTTTTTTGTTCATTTGTTTTTGTTTTTGTTTCTTGTTGTTTTTGTTGGTGGTGGTGGTAGTTTGCTTCTATGTTTTTAATGAGAAAGGTACTGAGATTTCTGTATATTCCCTCCCTGCCAAAAAAAATATTCCTTAGGATCAAGTTGGGGAAAGAATGACAGATTGATCTAATTCTAATTCAGCATAGGAGTCTACATAGTCCTTGTATGGGACTGACAGCAGCTCTCTTTATCAAGGCGCTGTATAATATTTCTCTGACCTTGTCTAAAGCAATTAAGAAACCTAGAATCAATGAAGCACCTCTCATTCAGCTTACTATCAGATCAGTGAGGACTGTGCAGAAGCGTTTTAGTTTGACGTAGTCCCACTTTTTTATTTTTGATTTGTTGTTTGTGCTTATGGTGTCATATTTATGAAGTCACTGTAAAGACCTATGCCATGAAATTTTTGCCTGTGTTTTCTTCTAGGAATTTGACAGCTTCAAATTTTACATTTAAATCTTTAATCAATTTTGAGTTAATTTTTCTGTAGAGTGTAAGATAAGGGTCAAATATCATACTTTTGCATGTGAATATTCAATTTTCCCAGTACTATTTTTGCTGAAAATACTATCCTTTACCTATGTATTTTGGCACTCTTGTCAAGATCAGTTGATCTTACACTCATGGATTGATTTCTATTCCACTGGTTTATATGTCTCTCTCTATGCAAGCACCATACTACTTGTTAGTGTAGCTTTTTGATATAGTTTGAAACTAAGAAGTGTGATGCCTCAAGCTTTGTTCTTCTTCAAAATATTTTTGCTATTAAAAGTATTTTGTGCTTCCATATGAATTTTATTTTACTTTATTTTATTTTTTAATTTTGAGACAGAGAGAGAGAGAGAACATGAGCAGGGGAGGGGCAGAGAGAGAGAGGGACAGAGAGAATCCCAAGCAGGCTCTGTGCTGACAACTCAAATCCCGATGTGGAGCTCAATCTCATGAAACATGAGACCATGACTTGAGCTGAGGTTGAGAGTAGGAAGCTTATTGGATTAAGCCACCCAGACACCCCTGTGCTTCCATATGAATTTTAGAAATGTTTTTTCTTTAAAAAAATTTTTTTAATGTTTATTCCTTTTGAGAGAGAGAGAGAGCAAGTGCGGGAGAGGCAGAAAGAGAGGGAGACACAGAAACCGAAGCAGGCTCCAGGCTCTGAGCTGTCAGCACAGAACCTGATGCAGGGCTCCAACTCACAGACTATGAGATCATGACCAGAGCTGAAGCTGGACGCTCAGCTGACTGAGCCACCCAGGCTCCCCTGGAATTGTTTTTTCTATTTCAGTAAAAACAAAAAATTCCATTGAGGTTTTGGTAGGGATTGCATTATTATGGACATGTTTAACAATAATAAGTCTTATAATCCACGAATACAGGATCTCTTTCTATTTGCATTTGTCTTCAATTTCTTTCATCAGTGTTTTAGTTTTCACTGTATAACTCTTTCACCTTGTTAGTTTATTCTAGAGTATTTTATTATTTTTGGTGCTTTATAAATGATATAGTTTTCCTACTTTCATTTTCAAATCATTGATTTGAAACCAGATTATATGTAGAAATACAGCTGATTTTTGTGTGTTAATTTTGTATCCTGCAACTTTACTGAATTAGGTTACTAGTTCTTACAATTTGTTATACAGTCTTTAGGTTTTCTATGCATAAGATTGTGTCATCTGCAGACAGGGACAATTTTATTTCTTCCTTTCCAACTTTGATGCCCCCTATATCTTTCTCTTGCCTAATTGATCCGGCTAGGACTTCTAGAACTACATTGAAAGGAAGTGTCAAACATGGTTATCCTTACCTTGTTCCTGATCTTAGAGGAAAATCTTTCAGTTTTTCACAATTGAGTGTAAAATTAGCTGTGGGTTTTTCATATATGGACTTTATTGACAGAACATTTTTAAAGCAGATTTAGGTAATACTTAGAACAAAGAAAAAACTTGAGATTCTACTAAATTACTTTCTGATTATTACTCTTATAAACAACTTCTATACATTTTTAACGTAAAAATGGACTCAGTCATTTTACTGATTTTTTCCCAAAGTTAAAGCAAGGTTTTAATATGCAGAGAGGAGAGGCTTCAGCCCCAACTTAAGTAGAGATGGAAATGAAAGATGTACCCTGGGAAAGAGCTTAGATTTTAAAGTTAATTACAGGTGAGCAGATATGAGAGCAAGCAGACAGTTTTCTGACATCATTCATTTCAATTCAATACTGTATTAGATAAATATCTCTCTAATTTTAAGTAGCATTTTCTAATTTAAGCATGAATGCCTGTACTAGATTTCCACAGCTGTGTAACAAATTACCGCAGACTTAAAAGCTTTAAGAAATCACACATTTATTATTTTACAGTTACCACAGGCAGGAGTCTGGGCATAGCTCAAATGGGTCCTCTGCTCAGGCCCCCTAACAAGCTGCAATCTAAGTATTAGTAGGGGCTGCAGTCTCATCAGAGGTTCAACTATAAGTCTTAGTTTTCCAATATACCTACAAAGATTAAATCATATTTTTTTATTGGCTCTGGTTTTCAAGAATTTATAAAAAAATTTTCATAAATTAAAAATATTACAATTATTATTATTTGTTAAGGAGAAAAACATAACAAAACTATCATGTTCAAAGTCACCTAGCTCTGAGTTTGTGTTTCTTTATTTTATCATCTTGTTCTTTGGTCACTAAAATAAATTTTTGCCACCACTTTATATTCTCAGTCTGATTTCCTACGCTACTTTGAGATTTGATTAGTAGTGGAAACTTCTTGGGAAGCTATTTGGCACTGTTATCGACCTCACACAGGATTCCCCCCCACCACCCCCTTTATTCTGTCTTTTTTCCCTTTATTCTGTCTCATCTCATTACTTCTCCATTTCTTCCTGCAATATCACATTGAAGGCTTTCATCTAATTTTCAATACACTGTCACCTGCTCATCTTTTTTTAGTTCTCCTGCTTATCAAGCAGTTCTTTCTTATAGAGTCACTTTGCTTTGGAAACTGTGCCAGGTATATGATACTAACTTGTAGTGCTGCCAGATGAATCTTGTTTAATTTTTTTTTTAACCTTGCTTTAAATTTATAGAACAGCACATGTTCCAAATGCATTGAACATCAGGAGTAAAAAAAAAACAAAAAAAAACCCACTTTTTTTTGTAGAGAAAAATGGAAAAGCATGTATATATAGCCTGTTTTATCTATATATAAACACAGTGCTGCTCTTCTACCGGTGGTTGTGCACAGGTGATTACCAACAGGAAGCCACTAGAAGGTAGTGGAAATTAGTGCACTCAGCATAGCAGTAAACATTTAGCCTTTTAGATATACTTTAGAAAGAATTTCTCAATGGATGGACTTGCAAAGTGTGACTCTGAAGAGCAAAGCAAAAGCTAGCATTATTGGTATTGAGTCACTGTCCCACTTCAGGCATCCAAATGCTCAAATCTAACAGACAAAACCTTAGCTCTTAAAATCACAAAATTCCTTTTACAAATTTGTAAAAGTAGGGAAGAGGATCCTCTGGAAGAATGAGAAAGTTTTCTTTGCTTTCATCTGAAACCTATTTTATCCAGTATTAGCCTTACACAATATCATGCATACACATTCTAAACAATTTTTTAATTAACTTAATAAATAGCTGATATAATTCCTTTTTTTGTGTACAACTTGAATTTTTTTAAAGTTTACAATAATAACAAAAACTAAATCATATCTTATTTGTTATAAAGGCTAGAGTTTAAATATAATGCATTGTGCTAAAAATCAGGTAAAATGTCAAAAATATGTATAGTGCATGTTTTCTTCAGTGCAAGGTACTAATTAAAATTTTTTTTTAATGTTTATTTTTGAGAGAGAAGGAGACAGATTGTGAGTGGGGGAGGGGCAGAGAGAGAAACACACAGAATCCAAAGCAGGCTTCAGGCTCCCAGCTATCAGCATAGAGCCTGACATGGGGCTCAAACTCACAGACTGTGAGATCATGACCTAAACCAAAGTCAGATGCTTAACCACTTAACCAGGTGCCCCAAGGTACTAATTTTATACTCAAGAACAGTATAACCAAATTAACTAAGGATATGTTATAATGAAATGGAATCTAATAAATTTTCATCAAGGAAGTAAATGTTCTCTGTCATGACTTTGGCAAGTTTATTCCAATCTGCTTACATACTTCCAGTAATACAGATTCCCTTATTTCACAAGACTGTTCCCTATAGTGTTGAGTTCCATTTTTATGTCTTATAAAATTTTTACTTTCATAGAAAATAAACCTGCTTCTATAGGACATCCATTCATTGACCTTAGTTTCACCTTGGAACTATCCATTATAAATCTGTTTCTTACACATTACCTTCCTGCAAATATTTAACAAAAATTTTTTTACCATGAGACATGTTCGGGTATGTCTAGAGTTTTTTTTTCAGTAATTTCCAATATTCTTTTCTGCACACAATCTACTTGGCCATTACCATGATTATATGAATGAACTTAAAATTATTCACAGTAGCATAGGCTAAGGCTACAATAGATTTTTTCTTTAATGTTTTCGTTGTTCTGTCAACTAACACTCTATTTTATTTTCTAATATAAAGTTCTCAAGATAGGTCTCTTGAGTTGTGAAATTTATATTTGATGTTTTTTATAACCTTTGTGCTGAATTTGTTTAGTTTTTTGACACATAACTACTAGTGCCAAGTACTACCCCAGGTGCTGGAGATGGATTGCTGAGCACAGTTTGATCACAATGGCCATAGAGTCTTAAAAAAGAATCAGACAGCCAAATAATCACAACAATAAATATATAATTATAAACTGAGATAATGTTCAAAAGAGAAAACTTCAGTTTATTACATACATTTGTAGTTATTTTAATTTAATTTTCTTTTGTTAGATTTGTCCTATGCATCTATACTCTGGGGATGTTTTTGAACCTGTATTATTTTAATCAACATGTTAGTTATTCCTTTTAGGTTTGTTATCATTTGAAATATTAATAAGTGTAAGCATTCCCATATGTTCTTACCCTTTTAAAAATAATTTTCCATATCTAGTTAAATAAAGATAATTACATTGTCCCAGCCTTCAGCATAAGGCTATGATTAGGATAAAATGAGATATTTTACCTGAAAGCTCTGTGAACTATCAAATGCTATACACTGTCAGGCATTATTATTCTTCTGAGTTAATACATCAAAAACCAGAGTCTTTTGTGTAATTAAAGCTTTCATCAATACATTAATCAACAATGTTTAGGTATATTTATCTAACCAGTTAAAATGTATGTACTCAATTGTGTACTTGTATTTCACCCACGTTTCTCTATTTTCTTCATAAAGATATTGCAGCAGAGAGTCAAAGCACTTGCTAAAATCAAGTATCTATATTTTCCTGAATTTTCCATTTTATTATTTTATAATTTACTGAATTATTTGGTAATCAAAACAAATAAACATCATTTTGGTCCTCTTCTTTCTCACTCTCCTCAACAATATCACAACTTGTCAAAGAAATGAAGGGAAATTGCCTGCCAGCTTTTTACTTATGTAATGTTTTTTAATTTGTTATGCAAATGGGTATGCACAGTACATATTTCTCCTTTTCCACTCTTTGAATTTTGTTTCCAATTTCAAAGATCACTCTTCTTTTTTCTTTCATTTATTACTGACTGCAGGTGGATTCTTCTTAACAAGCAAGAGGTGTGGTATCACACTGAGAAGATATGAGGATTGAACACAGCTTTCAAATAAACTTTTATCCATCTAGTTGTTTTTTCTTTTGGAAGAGATGAGGTATAAAAGGTGATTTTTATCAATTCTAATAACAATTTATAATTTCTGATATATCCTGGAGCACATATCACAATAATTAACTCTCAAAAATTTACTTTCTTTGTTAATTACCATCCCTTGAACATATACAAAAGAAAAAGTGACATGTTTCAATAAATGCAAAAGTTCTGCTTTTCATTGTTTCACTCAAAACTAAACCAAAACACAGCAGTAATTAGAATGCATGTGCTCTTTTAGCTGGAGGGTACCAAATTGGTCTAGATGGTAGACAAACCAATCAAGACTTTGTAAACTAACAACGAACTCATAATTCTGTATTTTATTGAAATCAATGTTCACTTAATTTTTATTGTAGTGTAGATTATTTAGACACTCTCATAGTTAATGCTTTCAAATGTAATTTTACTGCTAGTTTACTAACATTATTATTATTATTTTAAAGTTTATTTATTTTGAGAGAGAGAGCACTAATGGGGGAGAGGCAGAGAAGGAGGGAGAGAGAATCCCAAGCAGGCTCAGAGCTATCAGCTCAGAGCCAGAGGTGAGGCCCAATCTTATAAACCATGAGATCGTGACCTGAGCCAAAACTAAGAGTCAAACACTTAACCAACTGAGCCACCCACGTGCCCCAGTTTTACCACTAGTTTGAAAATTCATTCCTTTACTATCAAGAAACATTTACTGATTGCCTGTGATGCTTCAAGTACTATTTTAGGTACTTGAGATTGGGCACTAAACAAACTAGCAAACAAATAGACAAATCTCCCTGCCCTGATAGAGCTTAACTTTCAGCAGAGACAGATAATTATAAACTGAAATAAATTAGAAAAAATGTATATTAAAAAGTAATAAATGCTATGAAGAAAAATAGAGAAGAATGAATAAGCTGAGAGTGTTTGAGGTAGGTTATAGTTTTAGTTGTGACAGGATAAGGAAGGTTACAGAGAACCTCATTAAGAAAGTGCCATTTGAACAAAACCTTGAAGGAGGTGAGGAAGTTAGCTATGTGGATGCCAGGAAGAAGAAGCAGCTAAAGCAGAGGTCCTAAGGTGGGAGCATCTTTGGAGGAAGACTAGTGTGACTGGAGCCAAGTGAGGGAAGTGCAGTGTAAGTGGGGTCAGAGACTTGGTGGGGAGCAAGGTCACAGAAGGGCTTTTGGGATACTGCAAGAATTTTGACTTTTACTCTAAGGGACAAGGGGGGTCAGGGCACAATTATACAAAGATTGTACCCATTTTTACTTCTGTTGCAAGGGATTACTTTGCCCATTGTGTACTTAAGTATACACTAGTAGATACAGGAGCACAATATTATAGGCTGTGGCAATAATCCTAGTAAGAGACAATGATGATTTATATCTGAGAAAAACCAGTAGAAATGGTCAGAAATAATCAAACTCTGGGTGTTTTAAATTAATTTTTATTATGAAAAATTTAAAACATATTACAAAGTAAAAATCATAGTAAAATGACCCTATATACCCATTACTCATAAAGGAGAATTATCAGGATTTTGTCATATTTACCTTCTCCATCTTCATTATGTTCTTTCTTACAAAGTATTTTAAATCAATCCATAAATATCTTGTAATTTCCCCCCAATAGCTTCATTATGAATTCCCAAAGCTATAGTTATCATGACCAATAAAAGAGATGATATTCCATAGTATCCTATAATATCATAATCAAATTTCTTTCAGTTATTTTAAAATATATTTATACAGTTGCTTTCTTGGAATTGAAATCTAAACAAATATCTTACATTGATTTTTGTTTCATGGTGTCTCTTAAATCTCTTTATTGTACATTTTTAAATGTTTTTTTTTTTATTTTTATTTTTGACAGAGACAGAGACAGAGACAGAGTGCAAGTAGGGGAGGGGCTGAGAGAGAGGGAGACACAGATCTGAAGCAGGTTCTGGGCTCTGAGCTGTCAGCACAGAGCCCAATGAAGGGCTCAAACTCATGAACCACAGATTATGGCCTGAGCCAAAGTCAGATGCTTAACCGACTGAGACATCCAGGTGCCCCCTCTTTGTTGTAAAACAGATGCCATTTAACTTCTTTCAAGTGAATCTCTAGTAGACAGCATAGAAGTGGATAATTTTTTTAAAGAATCTATTTTGCCAATTTCTGCCTTTGAATTGGAAAATTTAATCCATTTAAACGTAATTGGTGATAAGGAAGAATTTCTGTCATTTTGCTCCTTGCTTTGTGTATGTCTTTGTTGTTCCTTGTGTCCTTCATTACTGCCTTATTTGCAATTATTTGGTTCTTTACAGTGTCCAATTTTTATTCTGTTCTCATTTCATTTTCTGTATTTCTTTAAATTATTTTCTTAGTGGTTTCCCTGGGGATCACAATTAACCTCTTAAACTTGTAACGATTTATTGGTACAAAAAGGTACTAATACCACCTCAACTTCAATAGTATACAAAATCTTTGCTCCTATACAGCTCTGTCCCTCCCTCTTTATATTGGTGTCACAAATTACATCTGTATACAATGTTGCCCATTAACATAGATTTTTAATTAATGTTTTAAGAGTTTGTCTTTTAAATCATAAAGGGAAAGAGGTAAGGGTTACAGACCAAAAACACAGTAATACTGACTTTGTATTTACCTATGTAGTTACCTATACAGTGTTCTTTATTCTTCATAGACTTTATGTGATTCTCCAGTGTGCTTTTATTTCAACCTGAAGTACTTCCGTTAGTATGTCCTGTATGCAAGTCTACCAGCTTTTGTTTTTCTGGGAATGTCTTGATTTCTCCTTTATTTTGGAAGAATAAGAATAGTTTGCCAGATATGTAATTTTTGGTTGACACTTTTTTTCTTTCACTACTTTAAATATTTTATTCCATTGCTTTCTGATTTCTATGGTTTCTGTTTATTGTTTATCAATCGTATTGAGGATTCCTTGTATCTAATAATTTGTTTTTCTCTAGCTGCTTCCAAGATTCTCTCTTTGCTTTAGTCTTTCAACAGTTTGATTATCTTGGTGTGGATCTCCTTGTGTTTATCCTTTTTGGAAAGATCTTTAGATTCATGTCCTCTATCAAAAATGGTTAGTTTTAGGCCATTATTTTTTCAAATATTCTTTTTCCTCTTTTTCTCTCTTTTCTCTCTTCCTGGGACTTGCATTATGTACATGTTGGTACATTTGGCAGTGTTTCACAGACCTCTTAAGCTCTGCTAATTTTTCTTCATCCTTTTTTCTTTCTGCTTCTTCGAATGTATAATTTCAGCCTTTAAGTTTGCTGACTTTATTCTGTCTGCTCAAACATGCCATTAAAAAACATCCTCAAGTGACTTTCTGGTTTCAGTTATTGGACTTTTTAGCTCTAGAATTTCTGTTTCTTTCTGTTTTATAATTTCTGTCTCCTTATTGATTATTCTCTATTTGTTAAGGCATCTTTCTCAGGGTTCCCTTTAATTCTTTGGGCATGGTTCCTTTAGCTCTTTGACTTTATCTAGTAATTTCAGTGTCTCTGCTCCCTCATGGACAGTTTCTGTTAAATTCTCCTGTGATTGAATCATACTTTCTTATTTCTTTGCATGCTTCATAATTTTTTTGATGAAAACTGAACATTTTGAAATATTATAATGTAATAACTCTAGAAATCATATCTCCTCCTCATGATTTGTTTCTGTTCATTTAATGGGTTATAGCTCTTTGTTTAGTGACTTCTCTATACTACTTTTGTAAAGATTATATTCCTTATCAAAGACCAGGCAGAGATGAAAGCTTAAGGTCTTCTCAAGGATTTTTTTGAGCATGATTTCTGCTGTGGGCATGTGCATGGCTTTCTAAATCCCTCCATTTACACAGAAACTTTCAATTCCGTAATTCTCAAAATATATATACATATACATGTATCTTTACAGCTTTCCTTTTTTGCTCCAGATGGAAGCAGGTTAATTTTCTTTTCAGTGTTTTTGAGAAATGTCATCCATGTAGCCACTTTTCTGTCATGAAGAAGTTCTGCTGAGGAAAAACAAAGACAATCATCTTGCAGCAGTTCTTCAGGCAACTCTCAGGTCAGACAGAGAGACACAATTTCTTTGAGAACAGGGTCTGGTATGGTCTTTCTGGAATCAGGAATCAGGGTTCCATGTTGGAAACATGAGCTGTCATCTTTAAAACCACAGTGGAGCTAAAGAGGGACTAAGTGGTGCATGGAGAAGTGTGCATGACTAAAGCTGTCCTACTATTTTTTGGGTTGCTTCTTTCTTGATTTGGTATTTTCTTAGTTGCTGTAGACCTTTGCCTATTTTTCTAGAGTTCTATTAATATTGATTCTTACCATTTTCACTCATATTTCCTTTGTGTGTTTCTGTGGAAGCATATGACTTTTGAGATACCTACTTCACTATCTTCACTCATGTCATCTCATTTGTTTAAATTTTAATGTCTCCTATTATGAATAAAGTTGAACATCTCTTTATATGTCTGAGGGCTATTTTTATACCTTCTATAAACTGTTCATAGTTTTTTACCATTTCTCTATCAGAATGGATATATTTTGAAGAAGCAGGAGAGTGTGGCAAAAAAAATACCAGTTGTCCCCAACAAGTGTCCAATCTTCCCTTCTCTATTATAGTACATGAATCCCCAATATTTATTTATTTTTTCTCATTTTTTAATTTTATTCTATGAATAGTCACAGATGACTATGAATTGACACAGATAGTCAAAACATACTTTTAATATTTTACTAAAATTTGTTATTTCTCAATTTAACTCTGCCTTTTTCTTAGAAAGCAAATATGTTAATATAAGCAAAAAGAAGAAAATAAAAATCATCTTACAACCTCACAATCTAGAGGTAACAACTATCAGCAGGCAGGCATATAATACTCTACACTTTTTAACGTGAAATACCATAAAAGTGACCATACTTGTACAGATTTTTTTAAATATGACCATATAGAAAAGTATTTTCATACATATATTTTAATAGAGAGTGATAATTTTTTAAGTTTATTTATTTATTTTGAGAGAGAGAGAGAATCCCAAGCAGGCTCCACACTGTTAGTGCAGAGCCAGATGTGGGGCTCAATCTCACAAACCTGAGCCAAGATTAAGAGTTGGACGCTCAACCAACTAAGCCACTCAGGAGCCCTGAGAATGATTTTTTAGAGATTGATATGTTTAATTGAACCAAAAAGCTAAAGCAAAATCTATACATAAAAACAATATAAGCATTTCAGCAAATGATGCTAGAACAATTAGATAGCCATAAACCAAAAAATTGCTCTATATATGTCATCATATGAAAAAAAATTAACTCAAAATGTATCATAGACTTAAAAATAAAACCTAAAACTGTACAATTGCTAGAAGAAAACACAGGTAAAATCTCTGTGACATGGCCTTAGGCAAAGACTTTTCCTAATTCAATTTTTCTACTTTGGCAAAATACAGATAACATGTATTATCATAATCATTTTTAAGTATACAGTAACTAGACCAATGGCTGACTAGAATAAAGTCTATATCTCCCAGCCTCTCTTCCAGCTAAGTGTAGAGTAATGATTACATCCTGACCAATGAGATGTTTGCAAAAGTAATGTGAGAAACTGTACTTCACTATATAAGGGAAGGATATGCATTTCTTATTCTATTCTTTCCATTCCATTGCCTGGAATGTGAGTGTGATGATGATACATTTGGGATCATATAAGATAAAGGCTATTTTCTATTGCAAAGCAACATTATAGTAAATGCTAAATCCCTAGAAAACTTCATGAAGCATACCTGTCAAAGCAGCCTTTAGTCTCTATTTGCATTTAATTACCTGAGAGGGAAAGATGTTGCTGTCTCATTTTAGGCCACTGTTATATTTTTTCATTCAATGTATACTATATCCCAACAAACACAAATATTCACCAAGGATGCTTCTAGTTGGCAGCAGCCATTAACACTAGAAATCAAGGAAGCTTGAGAGCTGAAGAATCCAATAAGGACAACATGAAAAATGAATATATAATCACTCATGCTTTATTTATTTTATTATATTATTTTTTGAGATAGAGAGTACATGCATGCACATGAACAGGCAGGGAGGGGTAGAAGGAGAAGGAGAGAGAGAGAATCACATGCAGGATCCACACCCAGCACAGAGCCTGATGCGGGGCTTCATCTCAAGACCCTGAGATCATGATCTGAGCCAAAATAAAGAGTGAGCTGCTTGACCCATTGAGCCACCCAGGTGCCCCAATCATTCATACTTTAAACAAGTACTTTTATTATCTATTAGAAGTGGAGGGAAAATATTTTTAAAAAAGAAAATCCTTGTAGTAAGGGTAATCTGCTCTTTATTTAAAACACATAGATTTAAAAGATGCTGAAGTGGCATAGTGAATATTAGGATATAGTAGTAAAGAAGAAAAGTTAGAGCTAAATTGTTCACTATTATAAAAAAAAAGAGACATATCAATAGCATAGAAGGTTGGAGACAGGAAGGTTTGGAGAGAGATTAGGGAAAAGGTTAAGAAAGGTTAACTAAGAAGGTACTCTGGGAAGAGATGGCTAGTGAAGATTTTTGGAGAAAAATTGATACATACTAATATTATGTAACCTCTACTTTCCCACTTAATCTTCAGTAAAATCTGAGTTGTTCACTAGCATTATAGAAATCATAATTTCCATTTAGTAACTCAAAAAACATATTGAATTATGTTTCCATGTTGGTATAGATTCTGTGCAAGAAGATTGATTCTCTCTCAGTTACAAGTACTAGGTATACAAATATAAACAAGATAAAAATCCCCATCCTCCAAGATTTCACAGTCCTTCAAGATTTCATGAAGCAAATGAAGCAAAAAGTGACAAAATAATGTAACAAATGTTGGATACTAGGAATATGCAAAGCATGCTAAAAGTGCCAACAGAGGAAGACTAAATCTAGTGGTAGGGTAAGGAAGGAGGAAATACCTTTTGTGGATGCAGACTGGAATTCTTCATGGAGTGAAGGGGCAAGAATCCTAGGTAAAGGGAATAAAACCACGTAAGATGTAAAGAGCTATGAATGAGTCAGTATGCTACCTCGATAGCGTACAAGTTGTTTGGAATTGTGAGTTCAGGATATTTAAGAGGGACTAAAAGCAGATGCATCGGGAGAGTTATACACTTTTTCAAGCCATCTTAAGGACTTTTGAATTCTCCCTTCATGTAGTAGAATTAAAACAACAAATTCGCTTATTCACTAAATAACATTTTTTTAAAAGAAGCATCTAGTGGTGCCAGATACTGTTTTAGACACTAATATATGGAAGGAGCAACTTTATATCTTGATGGGAGGAGAAAATGTTCTTAAAAATACAAGGCACATATGAAAACTATATTGAAAAACATATATAAGAAATCAAATTCTTTGTTTCTAGGAGGAAAATAATATAGAGAACATACTGTGGGCAGGGAGGAGAAAAAGAGATTTGTTCTGGCTTGAGTGGTCATGGAACTCTTCTCTGAGGAAGCGTCATTTGAGACTTGAATAAAGAGACAGAAAGCCATGTAAACATCTGCTGGAAAAAGTTTCAAAGCAGAATCAACAGCCTTGGCATAGTAATGGGAATCAGCTTGAATATTTGAAAGGTAGAAAAAAAGCAATGCCATAGACTGAATGATTGTGTCCCCCTGCCCCTCCCATTCATGTGTTTAACTCTGATCCCCAATGTGATAGTCTTTGAAGGTGGAGCCTTTGAGAGGTGATTAGTCATGAGGACAGAGCCTTCAAGAAGGGGTTAGTGCTCTTACTAAAGAGATATCAGGGAGCTCCCTTGCCTCTTCTGCCCTGTAAGGACACAGTGAGAAGACAGCCATCTATGAACAAGAAAGTGGGTCCTTATTAGACACCAAATCTGCCAGCACCTTGATCTTGGACTTCTCAACCTCCAGAAGTGTGAGAAATAAATTTCTGAGACTGGGTAGAGCAGCCATCCAGTCTATGGTATTCTGTAATAATAGCATCCCAAACAAACTAAGACAGTCAACATGAAATGAGAATACTAAATAAAAAGTAAGAATGAGTTTGGAGAGTCAGGTAGGGGCCAAATTATAGAGAAATACATAAACTAGGTAAGTGAAGGTAAGTTTGATGTCAATGGAAATCCATTGGAAGCTTCTATGCATGAAATGGTATGATCTTATTTACATTTTAGAAAGATACTTCTGGTTTCTATGTAGAGGGAAAATGGTTTTTAAGCAAGAATGAAGTAAAGGATTCTAGTTAAGAGGCTATTTCAGAATCCCAGACAAGAGCATTATGGAAATGCAGTGAGAAGTGGAAATAATGAGAAATGTTTGGATTTGGAATATATTTTGGCAGAAGAGAGGTAACAGGCTATCCAGTAGGAATCAGTGTGAAATATGAGGAAATATGACTCATATTTTGGTCTGACCAATAGAGTAGACAACTATGCCAATACTTGGGATAGGGAAAGTTTGGAAAGAGTGAATTTGAGCAAGAACAGATTGAGAAAAGATGAGAATTTTTTTGTTCTGTTTTGACCTTGTTAGCTAATATGCGTCCACTAAACCGAGAGTAGAAATGTTGAATGATCAGTGGAACTTAAAAGCCTTGAACTTAGGAGAGGCCTGGTCTAGAAATATAAACATTAGTGTCCTTAGAATGAATATACTGACATTTAAGTCATAGGACTGGAAAGATCATCTTGGAAGAAAAACTAGAAAAAGAAAAGACTGGGGCCAATGTCCCAAAGTGGGAGTCCTTCAGCACTAAAAATCTGTAAAAGGAGGAAAAGTCATAAAGGAGCCATTAGGGAAGCAGAGAGACCGAAAAAAATTAACAACAATGACAACAACAGTTAAATGTTATGTCACTGTGGACTTAGAAGAAGTGTTTTAAGAATAAAGTCAGTGGTCAATTGTGTCAAATGCTACTGAGAAGTCAGATAAGATAATTGCAGTGAAACACTGGCTCTGGCAAAATGCAGGTCATTATTGACTGTGACAAGAGCCAATTCAGTACAGTGGTAGGTACTAAAAACTTATCGGAGTGGTTTGAGAAAAGAATGTGCTTGGGGGGTGGTGGGGAGGTGAGGTAAGAGTGCTTACAAAAACCTATTTTAAGGGATATTATCATGGAAGAGAGCAGAGGAAGGGTCGGTGAATGGAAAAGTTAAGGGTCAAGTGAGGATTTTACTTTATTTTAATCCAAGCTATACATTCACATAATTTAAAGAGTTAAATAATTCTAAAAAGCTTTTTACAAAATGTAACTATTCTCGGAATATATCACACATGCCCCCCTTTTCTTAATCCTCAGAAATCCTAGAATCAACTATTTTAACTATTGCTTTTGATTTCCTCTTGCCTTCTGTATCTGCATTTGTTTCCTTTGTCTGTCAGACTTCTCTCTACTACCTTTGTTTCCTCACTCCCTTTGTCTTTCCTTTTCTGTTTCCAACTCTCCTTTAATCCTGTTCTTATTATTTTCCTTTTCCTAACTTAGCTCTACCTTCTTTTCTTTTTTTTCCTTTTCCTTCTCCTCTTCCTCTTCATCCTCCTCCTGTCTCCCTTCTCTCTCTCTCAGACATGACTAGCCAGCACACTAAAATGTCATGTACATTGGCATTTCATGAATACATATTTTTAGTCCATGTTCTTAAGTTTGAGCAAAGTTGGACAAAGAATTGTAGTTCCTCCTCTGAGGAGGAAAAACAGGGTTTCTGAATGTCACATTAACTTTATTTTTTTCAGTATCAGCATTATTCAATAGAAAGAAGAAATAATACACATAGAATGTATTTCTAATAAGTTCAAAGATTTCTGAGAATTAGAAAGCCTCTTTCACTCAATTGGTATTTCCTTCAGGTCAACTACTTTACTTTATGCCTCTAACCCTAGCTAGCACTTAATACTGTGGCTGTTAGGTAATAGCTGTTCAAAACTTTTATGTAACTATATCAGTAATCCTCCTAATAAGCAGAATGCACTGTTAGCATATTGATAAAATCTGATCATGTCAACATAAACAATTATATCATGGCTTTGTTGGTATTGGCTATTTTTCACGTCAAACTTTATCTTTAAATGAAAGATATTTAAGAAAATACCCATATATACTACCATTAAATTATATGGAGATTTTTTTCATATGCTCCATTGCTTACTTGATATGGCATTCACATTTACTCAATGTGTGCCAGATCTTTATGCTACCCCCAAGGGCTAGAAGGAGTCATTACAAAATAGTGTGATAAATGATATAATGCTTTAAGACAGTAGTTAGAAACAAAGGAGAAAGTCACTGAATTTCCTTGTGAGTCTGGGTAGGCTTCAGACAGGTAGTAACTTTTGATCTGAGTCTGGAAGTGTGAGTGGTGAGAGCCATTTCAATGCAATCTTTATAACAAACAGTTGCGAGATTCAGTCATAGTTTTAGTGAAAAAGTAATATATATATTTTTAAACACTTCCTACTTTCTTTGAGTATGGAGTGTAAAGAAATATGGACAGCAGGAAACATGCTATCTAGAGACAAGAGCAATTTAAGCTGAGCCCACTCAGTGTAGAAGCATTTAATTCAGAATCTTCACATAATTTCATTTTATTTAAAGCATTATTAAGAAATATCTTCCAACTTATCACATGTGAATTTTAAGCCTCAGTAGTATTAGGTTTGACACAGACAGAGCACTTCTGGGATTATATTAATTTAGGCAGTAGGACCTGTTAGTAAGCATTTGATTGCCCACAATACAGAAGGATTTAATCATGTTATTGATTTGTTGGCAAATATTGGTTGAAATCCCCTGATACTGCTGGCAGTTATGCATTCCAAAATTTATTGGATTTGTGAGTCATTTTCCTTTGTGTTTAAACTTGTGATATCTTCCTATAAATAGAAAAACCCAGGTGTTAACTGAAAAGAACATTCACTGTTATGCAGCTGTACCCTACCTAGGCTTGTGCCTCTGATGCTCAGTTATAACAAGTGCTTAGATTCCTTTGCAACTTTAATTTTGTTTTATCGCTTTTAAACCATTCAATAGAAAAGAAAGTATAAAATGATTATAAATTATCTAAGCAAAGACATTCCCTTCAGCAGGTGTTCTAAAGACCAAAAGCGCTAAATAATATGCTTGGGTATTTTTAGGTAAATTATAAAATTTCCTTTCTAAGTATATTGTCCTAGATTTATCTTTGAAAACAAGGCAACTGGATTAAAACTCACTGTGTATTTAATTTCAAACAAAAATATGTATTGTACATCTTTCACATGCTATAGGATACGTTAGGGCAATTCTACTTCTAGAACCAGCCAAATCCTCATAAAATCTGTTTTGGCAAATCTTATACTATAGATTTTCATAGCCCATTGCTAAGGTATAGCATCTGATATTTCACAGTGGTGACAGAACCTCTATTCAAAAATAAGGGCCCAAGGTTGTCAAAATGTAAGGCTGCTAGCGTTTACAATTTGGTAATCATGGTATTAGAAATACAATTTACTTAACCTGTGAAGCCTCCTAGGACATGTAAACTAAGTCCACAGAATTGTCTATCAGCTGGACCTCATGAGAGAACACTGCACTGTCTAGGGTGAAACAGTAACTGGCAAAAGGAAAGAAAAGAAACTATAACAGCACAATAACAAAGAGTAGCTTCTTAGTCTTTCTGAGAGAAAGATGATATAAATTTTTTACATTAGGTTTTATATTAGGTTACAAAGGATTGGAGCAGGGTCGATTTAAACCTAGGGAATCGGGGGTGGCTGGGTGGCTCTTTTAGTTAAGTGTCCAACTCTTGATTTAGACTCAGGTCATGATCTCATGGTTCGTGGGATTGAGACCCACGTCAAGCTTGAGTGGAGTACTCACTGACAGCATGGAGCCCGCTTAGGATTCTCTCTCTCCCTCTCTCTCTCTCTCTCTCTCTCTCAAAATAAATAAATAAACTTTAAACCTAGGCAATCTGATTCAATAATTCATAGGTTTTACAGTAAGTTTCTAACAATATGTCTTAATAGCTAATGGTTGTGGTGGTAATTTTTCCCCAGCCCAAATTTCTTTTCCCATCTCATTACTTTTCCCTTAGGCATTAAAAGAAAGCTTGGAAACTTGGGTGTGAGAGGAGTATCTAGCAAGAGGAGTGACTTCAGAGATCACTTGGACAGTAGAAACTTGAGTATTTGAGATTATGGACTCAGAAAATAAGCACACAATAAGGAAAACCAAGAAATGAGATTTAACCATAACTTTACACCTGTGTATATTTTTCAGGTATATTTCTAGATACACATAGAAAAATTTTTCATATTTCAAATGATATATATGCAATTAATTTTTCCCAGATTCTGTTTAAAGTAAAAGAAGGCAATGGATTAAATTCTTATCCCAGTTCTACCACCAAATAGCTGTGTAAATTTTGATAAGTAATTAAACCTCTCTGATCCTCAGGTTACTTAGGTTCGATTCGACTTGGTGAATATGGATTGTTCTCATATTAGCTGCCAGTCCTTATGTTCAATTCTGTGAGCCCAAAAGTAAGAATTACTTCTACTTGAGTTACTGTAATTCCCAATTCCAATCTCACCCCACACAATAACTTCTAAATTGTCCACATTGCTCCAAAGTGATCTCTTTATAATGGAAATATTCTCAAAGGATTTTAAATGCTTCAATAACACACTGTGGCCCTCATTAAAAAAAAAAAAATATTTAATTCCTTAGAAATGTATACCTGACTCTTCATGGTCGGTCCTGCTTCGCCTCTCTTTGTCTATTTTTCACCCCTCTTCACTAAGCCTCATGATAATCCCCATGCTGTCTCAGCAATACTCTCTGTTTTCTCTTTTGTCCCTTTGTGGTATGTGTACTTCTTTCCGCATAAAACAGCATCCTTTTTCACTTCTGCTTATCCCTAACTTGTGCTAATCCTTCGTACTTCAGTACTAAGTCTCTCTTTCTTCACATGTAAGCCTCTTCTGATCCTGCTGAGGTATTGTGGAATTTATCAAGTAATATCCTAACTCTCTTTATGAACCTGTTTGCCGCCATATTAGAGATCTCAGAATACTGACTAAAGAGTGTGAATTACTGAATCAGATTGCCTAGGTTTGAGTTTAACTTACTTCAGTACTGTTAAGTTGGGCAATTTATTTAACCTCTTCCATCTTCTGTTGCCTTATGTGTGAAATGGGAAGAAATAATTGGTACCTAGCTCTTAAGAATGCTGTAAGAATTAGAAAACAAACGAACATAAAACCAAACAAGCTGAAAATGAATATCGTATCAATGCATGTAAAATGCTGCACATAGAGCCTGACACATAAGCACTTAATAATGTAATTTATCATTTTATTGTTCCTAAGTATGTCTCATCTCTCTATCTTTAGTACTTTATACATTTCCTGACATAACACATTTACTAATTCATTAAGAGGGTATTTGCTGTGCTGTTCTGTGTCAAATATGTAATTGAAAAACATACAAATATAAAGAGTATATACTTGAAGTGAAATAAGGAATGAATTAAAGAATGAACAAAGACAAGTTCTATCCCTCCTTATCCATAAAGAGAGTTTGCTGTCTAGCAGAGGAAAAGACATGCAAGTGAAGACTATAACAAGTATGTATCAGTTCTGGATTAGTATAGGAAGCAAAATCTTTTCAAAGTATCTCCAGCAGAAAGTAATTCTAATTCAGGGAATTGTATCTTTGAAAATCGTTGACCAGGTAAGGAATGGAAGTCAGGATCAGCCACTGGATTCCTAAATGTAATGGTCCATCACTAAAGCTGTAATCCAGGGAATATCAGTCTGCCCTTATTGTCAAAACTGCCTCTCATCCACATAATGCTGGTAGCTAAAGTCTGGGAAACTGAATGTGGGGTTCCCAAAATGCCTTTATGCTCTCTGGTGTCCGTGACTTTGCTTGCCATGACACCTAAGTTTCACTGTCCAAATCATATGACAATGCATCACCCTCTTGGGCAGGTCTGTGAAATGCAGTTTTTCACTTCCCAACCTCTCCAGAAACAAAGGGGCCACATAATTTGTAGGAAAATATTTTATTTTTAAAAGTCTCTACTTTAAAATCTATTTTGGGTATTCTCATAAAAAATCCTACCATTCCAAAATCCATAGCAGTTACTTCATGGGCTCAGGTAGAAAAGTATTATTCTAGATCAACCTAGTGGTACAGTGATATAGTTACATTCTCAGTATTTTAGGAAGCAAGGGTAAGAGCATGTAAACCAGCTCAAGATAGAGGGTGTAGGTTCAGGAGGGCTTCCTGAAAGAAGAGCTCTATGGAGAAGAAAGCAAGGAAGCAGTTAAAATAATAAAAATGTGGGTTTCCATTCAAGAGGTCCCTTACCAGGAGATATTTCCCTGATTTCTTATCTGAAAAGGATGTATTTGCGAAATACCATTAACAAAATATCAATTTAAAAAGCTGGATGAAAATATAGAATATTTTAGTCTACTCTTACCCATAAATACTTGGGCGTTCTGATTGGATTTCTATGCATTGAGTCCACTAAACATTTACAAACAGATGGCTGTGTCTGCCACATTCACTGAGAACTGCCTTAAGGAATGATTTGGAATTTTATTAATGCAGCTTTTCTTAAATTATGCTGTTTAAACTATTCTCAGACAAAACCAGAACTAGAAATGAGAACTTGACAGTATTGTTGTTTTCTTTCATTTCTTATTACAAAATCAAAGCAAATATTCATCATGGGAAAATTAATTTTTCACCAGAGGCAATTTTGGGGAGATAAACCTGATTAAATTCATTTAATTTTTGTAACATATGTTGCTGTTGGTTTTACTAGGAAGGGGGACTATCACTTAAAAATGTTTCTTTCATTTATATTCCACATAATAATTATTAATTGGCATTCCATAGTCTCCAAAGAACTGAGAAATCAGTTTTAATTTACCATAACTGTAGATCTTTTGTAGTAGAGCTATAGCTTAGCTATAGAAAACAGGTAGGTAATTCATTAAAACCACTGTACCACAGAAAGCAGCAAATGAATTTTCAAACAAATGCTTAGCATTATAGTCTATATAATAAATCTGACGAATAATCTTGGCCTTCTCAACCCTTGAATTTAAATTCTTTTTGAGTCGGGGCACCTGGGTGACTCAGTCAGTTAAGCGTCCAACTTCAACTCAGGTCATGATCTCACAGTTCATTGGTTCAAGCCCCACGTCGGGCTCTGTGCTGACAGCTAGGAGCCTGGAGCCTGATTCGGATTCTGTGTCTCCCTCTCTCTCTGCCCCTCCCCCACTCACATTCTGTCTCTCAAAAATAAATTAACATTAAAAATTTTTTTTAAAATTCTTTTTGAGTCAAAGATTTTTTTGTTTTGTTTTGTTTTGTTTTGTTTTGTTTTTGGGTTTCTTTTGTTGCTCCTCTTTGAACTTTAAGATTTACATAGCTGAGAAAAAACTTGTTACCTTACATTTCTTTCTATTCTAGTTTTAAAAATGTCCCTTACTTATACTTTTAGAGGTAATAGTGTACTAGTGTCCTTTCACTATTTTTTAAAGCAAAGATAAACTATGAAAATAATACTACTTTATACAATACAAATGATAAAGTATCTTCACTTTCATCATAAACTGTCATAAATATCTCTGCCTCCCCATTGTATTCACTTTTATAATCATCTAAAGAAATTTTAGAACTATTTTCTGGATTTAAATAAAATTTTAGCAGACTATTGGATGAAAGTTAAACATACAAGAATTATCTCTAAGTTTTGCATTATTTTTTATACTTTAAAAAGTAGTTCATCTTATCGTATAATAATTGCAGTAATTAGCAATATTATTGCAGACATGTTGGTTGAATAGCACCAATGCAGTTTAGGAAACTGACTTGAGCTTAAGGGGTGAGCCTGATTGGTTGAACTGCAATAGCATCTGCAATAGCATCCGCCTTGTCAGTAATTCACTGAGCAATCATTATGTGATTAAACTTTGGCTTTGGAACACAAAATAGGATTGTTGGAATCCTTGTTCTTCAGTGAGATGGAATTTCTACCATCCTTGAAAAAGTGTAGAGTCCCTTCTGTTATTGGCAATCATTCTACAGTCATGAGGGATGATGTGAATAGTAGGTGACAGAAGAACAGGAAAACATGTGGTTCCTCAATAACATAATTGAGCCAGTGAGTCAATCAACCCAGAAGCCTCGTTTCTTGCTAGCTTTCCTGTTAAAATGAGCTAATAAATTTCTTTATTGCATAAGCAAATATTTGTTCATTTTTTTTGTCACTTGTACTTGAAAAGCCTGATGGATAAAAAGCAGAAAGTGAAAGTCTCTACTTCCACTTCCCTAACATACACCCCTAAGGTAATCACTGTTACCTATTGTATATGAAATCTTGTCTCTATTCCTAGAAAAATTGATTTGCCTTTCTCACCACACACACACACACACACACACACACACACACACACACACACAGATCTCTCTTGATATTATTATAACAAATGGGATAATAGTGTGCACAATGATATATATCTAGCTTTTTTTTTCACTTAATGTAAAGTGGGCAATTTTTATATCACTATACATACTGTAAAACCCATTGTTTGTAACAGCTGCATAGTATATCATGGTATGAGTGACTTCTGACTCCCTTTAACAAATGCCCTAATAATAGAAGTTCAAATCGTCTTGAATTTTTTGCTACCATGAACAGCATAGTAAGTACTTTTATACATATGTCTTTGCATAAGTGTAAAAGTATTTTTTAGGATAGAATCATCACAATAAAAATGATGAAATTCTCCATTTTGATAGTCTTGTTTATTCTGCTCAATGGTGGTGACTATACTGAAGCACACAGAATTAAATAATTTTCTCTCTATCACAAAGCCAGTAAATGTTAGAGTCAGTAGGTTTCTCAGGCCATTTGACTTTAGAGCAAGTATTCTTATGCATTATATTATGCTATTTCCTCTTTTTGTTTTGGAATTACTCCAGATTTATTAATAAATTTGGGAAGATTTATCTCCCTATTTCATATCTTCATTTTGCTTTTTCAGAAAAAAAGTTTTAGTTTTTTTTTCCATGTAGGCAAGACATTTCTCATTAAAAATAATCCTGGGTATTTTGCATTTTATATTAGACATTTTTAATATAAGGATGTTTGAAAGCAGATGTTTTGACCAGGGCCCCCAAGGGGGAAAAAAAAGGATAAAGAGGGCAATCTTCTTAAAATATCAGTCTAACTTATAGAGTGTAATCTGAAGCATTATTTTATATTAAAACTGAATATTACATAAAGACAGAATTCACATGATTTGTTTTCATAAAATATAAGGCAAAGATATTTCTATCCATATATTAGTTCGCTATTGGTACAAAACAAATTAAATCTTGAAACTTAAAGTGACAAGCATTTACTACCTCACACAGTTTCTGAGGGTCAAGATTCTGATGAAGCTTAACAGGAAAGTTCTATCTCAGGCATCTCATAGGCTGTAGTCAAGCTGTTGACGAGTATTGCAGCCATTTAGGGATAAAGGATCTGCTTTCCAGTTTACTCACTCACATAGATGTTGACAGGAGGCTTCAGTTCCCTACCATATAGACCTGTAGTGTGGTGAGAAAGAGAGAGTGAGTATGAGGGTGAGAATGAGGGTGACTGTGGGAGAGGGAGGGGGGAGAGAGAGAGAGAGAGAGAGAATGCTCAAGAAGTCATAATGTCTTTTAGAAAATAATCTCAGAAGGAATATTCCATCATTTCTGATGTATTCTATTGTTTATACAGAACAATGCTGGTATAATAGGGGTAAGAACTACACAAGAGTGTGAGGCAGGGATCACTGGATCTAGGAGATTGGAGGCACAAGCTCTGGGTTCTTGAGCACCCTCCACTACCATATGGATACCAAAAAACAAAAAGGTTGAGAAGCACTAAGCTATGAAATTTTATTTATATAGAATCTTAAGGTATCTAAGAAACTCTTATTTATAACTAGTTTAATAGTTTTTCAAAGAAATATATCTATCTATGTATCTATCTAGATAGATACATAGATATATATATCAGTCCAAACCTCCAGAAAGTAAACTTTAACTCCAATTATTAATTTGACCTAGGATCAAGAACTTATGAGAGAATAAGAAAAGCTTCTAGCCACCTGTGCAGCTCAGTTGGTTAAGCATCTGACTCTTGATTTGGGTTCAAGTCATGATCTCACAGTTCATGAGATGGAGCCTTTGTGTCAGGCTCAGCACTGACAGTGTGGAGCCTGCTTGGGATTCACTCCCTCTCTCTCTACCCCTTCCCTGCGTGTGTGTGCTCCCCCTGTCTCTCTCTGTCTCTGTCTCAAAGGTGAATAAATAAACTTAAAAAAAAGAATAACAAAAGTTTCCTTTTCAAAACAATGAATTCTAAAACTGAAGACATCAACCCAGGTAAGTGTATTTGAACTAGCTCTTTTCCTTCAAAACTCTCTCTGGTGGCCTTTTGGTATATATAACAATATTGTATATAATATTGATAATTATTTATGTATTTTATGAATTATTTTAATCCTTGATATCTTTCAATTTTATAAAATTTGCAGTGATGTCAAAATTTTAATTATATAGGTTTATAAAATTATATAGATATTACTAAAGCTAATATTGTCCTATTCATTCTTACATCTTATATTCTTACATTATCAAGTTTATATATCTTGATATGAATAGATATATAATAAAATGAAATAATAAAAATACACTTTTCCAAGGAATTTCATTAACTAGTTAAATCTATATATTCACTCATGTGATGGACTATTATATTGTCGATCCCCCCTCAGTGAACCACAACTCCCAGTATTTATACACTTCTGTAGTCTCCTCCCCCTTGAGCTTAATGAAGATCTCTTAATAAGCTTGTGCACATTGCAGCTTGTTCTCTTGGAACACTTCCTGGACTAGACTAATTTGAAGGAGAAGACCGTTTTGTTGTGTTAGCCTTAGCCAAGTTCCCACTTACATAACCACCTAAGTGATATCAGTTATACCACATGAAGCACAACAACCAACCAACTGATCCCAGTCAACGCACAGAATCATAAGAAATAATACTTTCTCTTATAAGCCAAAAGTTTTTTAGGGTGTTTATTTCACAGCACTACATAACTTGAACAGAAAAGGATAATACATGAAAGCGGGGTGCTGTCATCATAAAAACATAAAATATGTGGCATTGGCTTTGGAGCTAAGCAGCAGACAAAGGTCTGGCTAGAAGACTACTGAGAAACTTGCTATTGGAAACTTGACAAGAGTGGACTTGATTTATTGACAAAAATTAATAAGAAGTGCGACCGTGGCAACTTGTAAGATAAAACATGTGCCAATGACTGTGATTCTCACTAAGGAGATTTCCAGACAGGATGCTGAAAGTACCATTTGGCTTCTTATAGTTGCCTAAGATATGGCTTCGCAGAAAAAAAAAAAAAAAAAAAAAAGTGGATAAAATAAGGAACTATTTAGTTTTCAAGCAAAGTTAATGAAATTATTTCCAAACCAAACTGGCTGAGCTAGAATATGAGTTCGTTTTCAATCCTCAGCTTCTCGAGTGCATAAAAGTTATCAAATTAAGAAAAGGTATCAGACGAAAACAAAATCCAGGGCACTGACAGTAAAACGTGGCTTCAGCATAAACGTCAGATCAAAACTATGATTGCAAGTCTGTTAGGACATAAGAAAGATTCAAGGTAAGAAAGAAAAAGAAAGAAAGAAAGAAAGAAAGAAAGAAAGAAAGAAAGAAAGAAAGAAAGAAAGAAAGAAAGAAAGAAAGACTCAAGGTGTTTCTTCTCACTCTTATCTAGGCTCCTAAGGATTTTAAGGGTATTGTCACATATTCCAAAACAGAAAGGGATCTGTCCTGAAAATATATGTCCCTATGACTTTAGTCTAATGGAATGGACTATAATCTAATATGTAGAAGGTCCGCAAAATTTTAAAAGGAATTTGAATATTAAAACTACTGTCAGCTTAGAATAAAAGAGACAGTTCAAAACTTTTTGGGCCTTCAGCTTTCTACAGCAGGAAATAGGCTAATAAAGCTGCTCAGCTACAAGAAAAGGCAAATATTTTTACTGAAAAAGCGAGCAGAAAGAAGACCCCAGCAAGCTGAGCCAAGGGTCATGGGGAACCACTCTCAAATCAAGAAATATTCTCTACCCTGGAGCATAGGAACTGGTGACATGAGCCTGAATGGATTTCAGAATTTCTGTCAGTCTCTTCTTCCTCTCCTCCTCTCTGAGTGGGAGTATCTAGCGTGATTATCTTCTTTCTATCTTACCACTGTATGAAATGTGTGTAAAGGGCTGGTAATTTAACTTTTCAGTTTATAGGCCTCTATAAACTGAGCCTGGGTGGCTCAGTCAGTTAAGCATCCAACTTTGGCTCGGGTCATGATCTCACCATCCATGGGTTCAACCCTGTGTCAGGCTCTGTGCTGACAGCTCAGAGCCTGGAGACTTCTTGGGATTCTGTGTCTCCCTCTCTCTCTTCCCCTCCCCCACTCATGCTTTCTCTCTCTCTCTCTCTCTCTCTCTCTCTCAAAAATAAATAAAAACATTAAAAAAGAAAATTTAAACACTTAAGTTGTACCCAGGGTAAACTTTGGGAAAGTGTGGAGAGAAGATGTTTTGAATGGACAAGAAGCATATAATGGTATACAAACACTCTGAAAAATATTAGAGCCAGTGATTTACTTTGCTTAAGCTCCTGCAATGCCATTAGCTCTCTTCTCTGATCATTTGCAAAGGTGGAAAAAGCTCTTTTAAAACACTTTTCCCTTGAGCTTAGAAAAGAAAGAGAGGTTCTGCTTTCTAAAAGAAAAGTTTTCCTTTTTGATTTTTTCAGTCAGCTCAAATAAGAGGGGCTCAAGGAGGAGCCAAGATGGCGGAACAGTGTGGAAGCTTTTTATGTGTCTGGCGTCCATGAAATACAGTCAGACCAACACTAAACCATCCTACACACCTAGAAAATTGATTGGAAGATTAACACAACAATCTGCACAACCTGAACCACAGAATTCAGCAGGTACACGACACAAAGAGCTGAACCTGGGGAGCAAGAAGCCCCCAAAGGTGGGGAACCCCTTTTGTGGGCAGAGAGAGGATGGAGACTGGGGGGTGGGGGAGCATACAGGAAAAGCACCCCTCCCCAAAAGCCGCTGGAGAGAAAGTGGAAAATTGGAAACAACCACAGGAACTAAACTAAAAAGGGAGAAAGGAGAAAGGAGAGGGTTTAAATTCCATTAAGACTGTAAACAAGAGGAGCACAAAGGCTGCAACTCTGCAGCTCGATACCTGGTGGAGCTCTGGTGGGAAAGGTGAATCCCCAGGAACACAGTGGGGTCCAGGAGGTTCTCAGGCCACACGAGGAAAAGCGGTTCCACTGCTGGAAGGACATTTGGTAGAGACTATTGAAGCCACCTGGTCCCAGCAGACCCTGGAAGGCAGCCACATTTGCTGGTGCTGGGGCAAGGTTGTTGAGCGTGAAGCCTGGTGCCAGATGTGTGTTGTGATTTTCCATGGTCCCTGAAACACTGAGGCTACACTGTCTTGCGATCTTTTTTGGGGGCGGGCTGGCACCTGGCCACAGTCTCAGGGCACTGGCAACAGCAGGGTCCAGCAGGCCCTACAGTCCTACTTCAATCTGTTACCAGGTTCATCTGTTCAATTATTTTTCTCTTTTTCCTTCTTTTCTTTTACAATACTTTCTTTTTCCTGAATATAGCAAGAGAAAAATTCATTTTTATTTTCAATTGTCATTAAAAATATCTGCCTTTAATTTTTATTACTATATTTTTTACTTTTGTGTAATTTTTTTCAAATTCTACTTTACTTCCATCATTTTATTTTAGTCTATTTCAGTGTACTCACATTTTCAAATTTTCAAACAATTTCCTTTTTATTCTTTCTTTTCTCTTTTTCATTTCTTTTCTTTTTCTTGAATGTAGAAAGATAAAAACTTCGTTTTTACTTTCAATTTCTTTTAATTTTTTTAAATTTTTATTACTATATTTTTTGCTATTATGTAATTTTTTTCAAATTCTATCTTACTCCCATCATTTCATTTCCGTCTACTACAGTGTATTCACTTTTTAAAATTTTCAAACAATTTCTTTTTTTGTCTTTTCTTTTTTTTAATCTTTTTCTCTTTTTTGTTTCTTTTTTCTTAAATACAGAAAATGAAAAAATTCATATTTCCTTTTAGTTTTTATTAAAAATATGTTTCTATAATTTTTCTACTATATTCTCTACTTTTGTATATTTTAGGCTACTTTAGCATATTCATTTTTTCAAATCCTCAAACAATTTCCTTTTTCATTTCTCTCCCCCCCTTTTTTTGTTTCTCTAATCTGTCAAACCAGTCTCTACACCCAGACCAAAACACACCTAGGATCTAGCATCATCTATTCAATTTTTGTGCGTGTGTTTTTAATTTTTAATTTTAATATTTTTTTCATTTTAATTTTTTTCATTTCAATATTTTCCACCTCATTAATTCCTTTTCTCCCTTCAAAATGACAAGATGAAGGAATTCACCCCAAAAGAAAGAGCACAAAGAAACGATACCTAGGGATTTAACTAACACAGACACAAGCAAGATGTCTGAACCAGAATTTAGAATCACGATAATAAGAATACTAGCTGGAGTCGAAAATAGATTAGAATCCCTTTCTGCAGAGATAAAAGAAGTAAATAAATACCCAGAATGAAATTAAAAATGCAATAACTGAGCTGCAATCACAGATGGATGCAGCGGTGGCAAGGATGGATGAGGCAGAACAGAGAATCAGCTATATAGAGGACAAACTTATAGAGAATAATGAAGCAGAAAAAAAGAGGGAGATTAAGGCAAAAGGGCACGATTTAAGAATTAGAGAAATCAGTGACTCATTAAAAAGGAAAGACATCAGAATCATAGGGGTCCCAGGGAGGAAGAGAGAGAAATAGGGGTAGAAGGGTTATATGAGCAAATCATGGTGGAAAAGTTTCCTAACCTGGGAAAAGACACAGACATCAAAATCCAGGAAGCACAGAGAACCCCCATTAGATTCAACAAAAACAAACCATCAACAAAGCTTGTCATAGTCCAATTCACAAAATACTCAGGCAAGGAGAGAGTCATGAAAACATCAAGGGAAAAAAAGTCCCTACCCTACAAGGGAAGACAGATCAGGTTTGCAGCAGACCTAACCACAGAAACTTGTCAGGCCAGAAAGGAGTGGCAGGATATATTCAGTGTGCTGAATCAGAAAAATATGCAGCCAAGAATTCTTTATCCAGGAAGGCTGTCATTCAAAATAGAAGGAGAGACTAAAAGTTTCCCAGACAAACAAAAATTAAAGGAGTTTCTGACCACTAAACCAGCCATGTAAGAAATCTTAAGGGGACTCTCTGAGGGGAGAAAAGATGAAAAAATATATATATAAATAAACAAATACCAAAAGCAACAAAAGATTAGAGAGGACCAGAGAATACCACCAGAAACTCCAACTCTACAAGCATCATAATGGCAATAAATATATTGTTTTCAGTACTCATTCTAAACGTCAATGGACTCAATGCTCCAATCAAGACATAGGGTAACAGAATGGATAATAAAACAAGACCCATCTATATACTGTTTACAAGAGACCCACTTTAGACCTAAAGACACCTTCAGATTGAAAATAAGGGGATGGAAAACCATCTATCATGCTAATGGTCAACTAAAGAAAGCTGGAGTAGACATACTTATGTCAGACAATCTAGACTTTAAAAGAACGACTGTATCAAGGGATGCAGAAGGGCATTATATCATAATCAAGGGGTCTATCCACCAAGAAAATCTAACAATTTTAAACATTTATGCGCCAAATGTGGCAGCACCCAAATATATAAATCAATTAATCACAAACATAAAGAAACTCATTGCTAGTAATACCATAATTGTAGAAGACTTCAACTCCACACTCACAGCAATGGACAGATCATCTAATCAAAAAATCAATAAGGAAACAATGGCTTTGAATGACACATTGGACCAGATGGACTTAACAGATATATTCAGAACATTTCATCCTAAAGCAGCAGAATATACATTCTTCTCCAGTGCACATGGAACATTCTCCAAAATAGACCATATACTGGGACACAAATCAGCCCTAAGTAAGTACAAAAAGATTAAGATCATACCAGGCATATTTTCAGGTCACAATGCTATGAAACTCGAAATCAAGCACAGAAAAAATTTGGAAAGGTAACAAATACTTAGAGACTGAAGAACATCCTACTAAAGAATGAATGGGCTAACCAAGCAGTTAAAGAAGAAATTAAAAAGTATATGGAAGTCAATGAAAATGATAGTACCACAACCCAAAACCTCTGGGATGCAGCAAAGGCGGTCATAAGAGGAAAGTATATAGCAATCCAGGCCTTCCTAAAGAAGGAAGAAAGATCTCAGATACACTACCTAACCTTACACCTTAAGGAGCTGGAAAAAGAACTGCAAATAAAACCCAAAACCAGCAGAAAACAGGAAATAACAAAGATTAGAGCAGAAATTAATGCTATCAAAGCAACAACAACAAAAAGAAAAACAGTAGAACAGATCAATGAAACCAGAAGTTGGTTCTTTGAAAGAATTAACAAAATCGATAATTTGCCAGTTTGATCAAGAAGAGAAATGAAAGGACCCAAATTAGTAAAATCAAGAATGAAAGAGGAGAAATCACAACCAACACAACAGAAATAAAAAACAATAATAAGAGACTATTATGAGCAATTATATGCCAATAAAATGGGAAGAAATGTCCATATTCTGGAAGAAATGGACAAATTCCTAGAAGCATATACACTACCAAAACTGAAACAGGAAGAAATGGAATATTTGAACAGACCCATAACCAGTAAGGAAATCAAATTAGTAATCAAAAATCTGCCTAAAAACAAGAGTCCAGGGCCAGATGGCTTTCCAGAGGAATCCTACCAAACATTTAAGGAAGAGTTAACACCTATTCTCTTGAAGCTGTTCCAAAAATTAGAAACAAAAGGAAAACTTTCAAACTCTTTCTATGAAGCCAGCATTACCTTGATTCCAAAACCAGACAGAGACCCCACAAACAAGAAGAACTATAGACCAATTTCCCTGATGAACATGGATGCAAAAATCCTCAACAAGATATTAGCCAACCGGCTCCAACAATACATTAAAAAAATTATTCACCACGACCAAGTGGGATTTATACCTGGTCAGGAACAAGACAAGGAAGTCCACTCTTGCCACTGTTATTCAACATAGTATTGGAAGTCTTAGCCTCTGCAATCAGGCAACACAAAGACATAAAAGGCATCCAAATCGGCCAGGAGGTGTTCAAACTTTCACTCTTTGCAGATGGAAAAGCCAAAAGATTCCACCAAAAAACTGCTAGAATTGATTCATGAATTCAGCAAAGTTGCAGGATATAAAATCAACGCCCAGAAATTGGTTGCATTTTTATACACCAACAATGAAGCAACAGAAAGAAAAATCAAGGAATCAATCTCATTTACAGTTGTACAAAAACCATAAAATACCTAGGAATAAATCTAACCAAAGAGGTGAAAAATCGACACACTGAAAATTATAGAAAGCTTATGAAAGGAATTGAAGAAGACACAAAGAAATGGAAAAAGATTCCATGCTCCTGGATAGGAAGAACAAATATTGTTAAAATGTCAATACTACCCAAAGCAATCTACATATTCAACGTAATCCCTATCAAAGCAACACAGCATTCTTCAGATAGCTAGAACAAATAATCCCAAAATTTGTATGGAACCAGAAAAGACTCTGAATAGCCAAAGCAATCTTGAAAAAGAAAACCAAAGCAGGAGGCATCACAATCCCAGACTTCAAGCTATACTACAAAGCTGTAATCATCAAGACAGTATGGTCCTGGCACAAGAACAGACACTCAGATCAGTGGAACAGAATAGAGAACCCAGAAATGGACCCACAAATGTATGGGCAGCTAATCTTTGACAAAGCAGGAAAGAATATCCAATGGAATAAAGACAGTTTCTTCAGCAAGTGGTGCTGGGAAAACTGGACAGCGACATGCAGAAGCATGAACCTGGACCACTTTCTTACACAAAAATAAACTCAAAGTGGATGAAAGACCTCAATGTAAGACAGGAAGCCATCAAAATCAGGCAAAGACCTCTTTGATCTTGCCCACAGCAACTTCTTACTCAACATGTCTCTGGAGGTAAGGGGAACAAAAGCAAAAATGTACTACTGGGACCTCATCAAAATAAAAAGCTTCTGCACAGAGAGGAAACAATCAGCAAAACTAAAAGGCAACCAACAGAATGGGAGAAGATATTTGCAAATGACATATCAGATAAAGTGTGAGCATCCAAAATCTACAAAGAACTTATCAAACTCAACACCCAAAAAATAAAGAATCCAGTGAAGAAATGGGCAAAAGACATGAATAGATATTTCTCCAAAGAAGACATCCAGATGGCCAACTGACATATGAAAAAATTCTCAACATCACTCATCATCAGGGAAATACAAATCAAAATACAATGAGATATCATCTTACACCTGTCAGAATGGCTAACATTAATAGCTCAGGCAACAACAGATGTTCATGAGGATGAGGAAAAAGAGGATCTCTTTTGCACTGTTGGTGGCAATGCAAGCTGGTGCAGCCACTCTGGAAAACAGTATGGTTTCTCAAAAAAACTAAAAATACAACTACCCTATGACCCAGCAATTGTACTACTAGGCATTCATCCAAGGGATACAGGTGTGCTGTTTCGAAGGGACACATGCACCCCCATGTTTATAGCAGCACTATCAACAATAGCCAAAGTATGGAAAGAGCCCAAATGTCCATCAATGGATGAATGGATAAAGAAAATGTGATATATATATATATATATATATATATGTATATACACACACAATGGAGTATTACTGGGCAATCAAAAAGAATGAAATCTTGCCATTTGCAACTACGTGGATGGAACTGGAGGGTATTTTGCTGAGTGAAATTAGTCAGTTAGAGAAAGACAAAAATCATATGACTTCACTCATATGAGGACTTTAAGAGACAAAACAGATGAACCTAAGGGAAGGGAAACAAAAATAATATAAAACAGGTAGGTGGACCAAACAAAAGAGACTAATAAATATGGAGAACAAACTGAGGGTTGCTGGAGGGGTTGTGGGAGGAGGGATGGGCTAAATGGGTAAGGGGCATTAAGGAATCTAGTCTGAAATTATTGCTTCACTATATACTAACTAATTTGGATGTAATTTTTAAAAAATAAAAAATAAAGTTAATTAAAAAATTAAATAAGAGGGGCTCAAATAAGTCTTTCCTAAAGTAAATATTGAGCTCCACAGACCTCCTTACTTCCTTAGCATTGTCATCTGTGTTTTGCAGAGCTTCTCCACACTCTTCCTTGGCATTTTTTGAAAGTTTGTAGGCAATGGGATGAATGTGTAAGCGCTCTTGGGAGACTACCTTTTGTTTACTTTTTAGATTTTGCTTCTCTGGAACTATTCCACCTTTTTAAAGTGTCCTTTCAGGATAGAATCTATAAACTCTGAACCAAATACCCACTTATTTTAACTTGAACTTCAGAGCAATCCTTCTTTATGATCTCATCACTATAAAATAAAATTTCATCTGAAAACAGAAAATAAACTAATAAGCATAGGAAAGTTATCAAGATAATCCCATTAAACCTTTTATAAATTCCCTGTTATTTGAAACCAGTAACAATCTCTGAAAGGCTAATTTATTCTATTCTTATTGTTTTATTCAAAATGTTGCTCAATTAACAGTAGTAAGACATAAGAAATTTATGGATAATTTTCAGATGTACATTACATTCTAAAAAGACAACAAAAAATATACAAACTGATTCTAAATTGCATAATACAAAGATCTGAGTCTAGAAAAAATTCTAAAATAGATAATAAAAGTACTGTGTGTGAGGACAGCCTCTGACATTGCCTAACCATATGATGCTAGATAAATCATTTTGCCTTTGCGTTTCAAACATAAAATGAAGAAGTGAAAACAGATCTAATGCTTTGAATTAATTGTTCTAATTGTAATTTGAAGAGTCCTAAAACTTGAAAAAGCAATGGTCTAATCTTAATTTATATTTTTAAGTCTTCAAATACTTTAAACGATAAATTTCCAATAGATTTTATAAGCCCTTTTCCTGAGTTTTGCTATTTAAGGAATGACTCATTGTGAAATGCCTTATTTTAGTGACACAAATAGAATTTCATAATATGCTCTTCATATAAAATTAATAGAAAAAATGCAGATGACTTACAGTTCAATTCTGCAGGTACAATATTCCCAGTGACCTATTTACTAAATAAAAACAGCTCCACTGTTATGCTCTGTACTGCACAGAAGACTATAAACACCCAGAAAAAATGTCCTTCATTTTTAATTCATTTGAATACCACCAATACCATAGAATCACCTTTTTTCTCACCTTTATTCAACAGGGAAAAGCAAAATCCAAACCTCTTCAGTAATAAAGTTATTCCTTTTTAGATGCAAAAATAGTTCTGACATTTTTACTCCATCAAGGACAAGAACAAATAAATGTTATAGAATGAAAGGAGATTGCCCATACCATATAGCTTCTCCCTGAAGTAAAACAACAAACCCATCAGGTTTCAGGAAGGAATTTCCTCTCTTTCTCAAGTGTTTTCTTTTTGTAAATTAAACTGTTATTTTGAGATAATTATAGATTCATATGTAGTTATAGAAATAATAAAAAGAGATCCCATGCATACTTCTCAAGTTTTGCCAAAGTGTAACCTCTTGCAAAAATACAATGCAACATCACAACCAGAATATCAACGTTCATATGTCAAAATACAGAACATTTCTATCCCTATTATCTCTCATAGTGTCCTTTTATAGCCATATTTGCTTCCCTTACTCCTTAATCTTTGTCAACTACTAATCTGTTCTTAGTTCTAATTTTTTAATTTCAAAAATGTCTCATAAATAATGTTCTCCCTCAGCATAATTCTCTGTAGGTTTATTCATGTTGTTGCCGGTATCATGGCATGAGGGTATCACAATTCATTCACTACCATCCACTAAAGAACAATCTCCATTGTTTCTCAGTTGGGGCTATTAGGAATAAAAATGATATAGAGGCACCTGGGTGGCTCAGTCGGTTCAGCGTCCCACTTCGGCTCAGGTCATGATCTCGCAGTTTGTGACTTCAGTTTGTGAGTTCAAGCCCCTTGTTGGGCTCTGTGCTGACAGCTCGGAGCCTGCAGCCTGCTTCGAATACTGTGTCTCCCTCTCTCTCTGTCCCTCCCCTGCTTACACTCTGTCTCTCTCTGTCTCTCAAAAATAAATAAATGTTTAAAAAAAATTTTAATGATATAAACATTTGTGTACAGATTTTGTATGAACATGTCTTCACTTTTCTATGTTAAATGCCTAGGAGTGTGTAATTGCTGGATTATATGGTAGTTGCAGTGTTTAATGTTATAAGAAACTATTAAGCTTTTAAAGAATGGCTGTACTATTTTATATTTTCATCAGTAATATATGAGCAGTCTGATTTTTCTGTATCATCAGCAGCATTTGGGGTTGTCACCATTTTTATTTTTGCCATTTTCATATGCATATAGTGATCTCTAATTGTGGTTTTAATGTGTATTTCTCTAATAGCTAATGGTATTGAACTCTTCCTCTGCTTATTTGCTCTTTGTGTATCCTTTTTAATGAAATTTCTCTCCATGTCTTTTGCCCATTTTCTAATTGGAGTTAGTTTTAACTCTTGAGTTCTTAGTGTTATTTATTTATTCTACATCATAATTCTGTAATGGATGTAGGGTTTATAAATATTTTCTCCCACTCTGTAGCTCATCATTTCATTTCCTTAATAAAGTCTTTCCAGAGCAAAATTTTTTAGTTTAAATGAAACCAATTTACCAAATTCTGTTTTCATGGATTGTGTTTTTGATGTTACATCTAAAGACTCTGTGTCCAGCTGTAGAGCCTTAAGATTTGCTCCTGATGTTTTTCTACAAGTTATGTAGTTTTGCATTTTTACATTCATTCATTGATCTATATTGAGATAATTCTCTTTTTTTTCTTTTTTTATCTTTGTTTGTTTTTGCCTATGGATGTTCAAATTTTCCAGCACCATTTGTTGATGAATCTTTTCCATCCAATTGCCTTTTCACCTTCATGAAAAATCAGTTAAGCATGTTTATATAAGGTATGTCTGGATTCTCTATTCTGTTGGACATTAAATGTGTCTACCCTTCCACCAATACCATAGATTCTTCATTAATATAGTATATAAAGAAGTCTTAAAGTTAAATAGATAAGTTTCCCACTTTATTCTTATCAAGATAGTTTTGAGCTATTCTTTGCCTTTGTATATAAATTTTAGAATAATATAATCTATACCTGTGAAACGTATTGCTGGAATTTTGATAGGAATTACTTTAAGTCTGTTTATTAATTTGAAGAGATTGATATGTTTACCATTTTGAGTCTTGCAACTTCTGAATACAGTATGACTGTCCATTTTTTAAGATTTTTTTGTATTTATTTTATTATGACTCTCCATTTTTTTAAGACTTTTTTCTGTTTATTTTATTAGCACTGTGTAGTTTCCAGCATGCATGTTCTGGACATGTTTTGTTAGATTTACATTGTAAAATATGGTATTGTATTTTTAATTTTGTTGCCCACTTTCTCATTGTTAGTATATAGAAATAGAACTGATTTTTGTGTTTACCTATGTTTTCTATGCCTTGTTACCTTGCTGAACTCACTTATTAGTTCTCGAAGTTTTCTGGTATATTCCTTGGCATTTTCTATGTAGAAAATCATGTCATTTGCAAATACGGGCACTTATATTTCTTTCTTTCTGATCTGTACGGCTTCTTGCTTTCTAATCTGTATGGCTTTTCTTTTCTTGCCAGTTTGCACTGGCTAGAATGTTTAGTACCATGTTGGATAAGAGTAGTGAGAGTAGGCATCCTTGACTTGTATCTGATTTTAAGGGGGGAAACATTCCATCTTTCACCATTAAGTATGTTAGCTATGAATTTTTGTAGTTGCTTTTTATCAAATTGAAGTTCCACTCTATTCATATTTTCTGAGTTTTTTAAATCATGAATAGGTTCTGAATTTTGTCAAATGGCTTTTCTGCATTGATTCATACATGTTCATGTGATTTTTCTTCTTTTGCCTGTTTAATATAGTATAGTACAGTGATTGACTTTCAAATATTGCAGCCCCACAATTTTGGAATAAATCACATTTCGTCATAATGTATAATTATTTATATGTATTGCTGAATTCTATTATATAAGGGACATAGATCTGTTTTTTTTTTTATTGTACTCCTTTTGTCTGGTTTTGATATCAGGTTAATATTACTTTAAAAAATGAATTAGAAAGTATGCCCTCTTTTTTTATTTTCTGGAAAAGATTGTGTAGAATCAATGTAAGTTCTTCTTTATATATTGTATAATTCTCAGTTAAATGACTTTGTCCTAAAGATTTCTTTCTGACTTATAAATTCAATTTTCTTAGTAGTTATAGAGTCATTCATGGGGCACCTGGGTAGCTCAGTTGGTTAAGCATCCGACTTCGGCTCAGGTCATGATCTCACAGTTCATGGGTTTGAGCCCCACGTCAGGCTCTGTGCTGACAGCTCAGAGCCTGGAGCCTGCTTTGCATTCTGTGTCTCCCTCTCTCTCTGCCCCCCACCTGCTTGTGCACTGTCTCTCTGTCTCTCAAAAATATATAAATGTAAAAACAAATTTTTAAAAATAGTTATAGAGCCATTCAAGTTATCTATTTCATATTTGGTGAGTTGCAAACTATTTTCAAAAACTAGTCTGTAACTGTCAAACTTGCTCAACTTGTAAGTGCAGAATTGTTTATTGTATTTTCCTATCCCTTGGATGCCTGCAGGATCTGTTCCATTCTCTATTTCATTCCTGATAATAGTAATTTGTCTTTTTCTCTTTTTTGTCAGTCTTGCTATAGTTTGTCAATTTTATTGATCTTTTCACAGAAGTAGCCCTTTAGTTCATTAATTTTCTCTATTGACATTGATTTCTGCTTTTATATTTATTATTCCCTTCCTTTTGCTGACTTTCCATTTATTTAGTTTCCATTTCTTCTTTTTTCTAGGTACTTGAGATGGGACTTAGATTACTGAATTGAGAATTTTACCTGTCAGCACTGAATTAGCTTTTCCCATGAATTTTGATGCCACTTTATTTTCATTTGCATTTAGTTCCATGTATTTTTTTACACTTCCCTTGAGATTTTCATTTTTAGACCCATAGATTATTGAGATATGCTTTGTTTCCAAATGATTACATATTTTCCTGTTACCTTTCTGTTATTAATTTCTAATTTGATACCACTATGTTCAGAGAACACACTCTGTGTGACTTCAAATGTTTTAAATATGTTGAGGTTTATTTTATGGATCTAGATATGGCCCAACTTTCATGGACATTTTGAAAATGTGAATTATTTTATCAGTTGGGTGTTCCACAAATATTGAGTAGAACATGTTGTTTGTTGGTGATGCTGAATTTTTCTCTATCCTTCCTGATTTTCTGTTTGTTTTATCAACTCTTGGGGGCATAAAGTCTCCAACTATAGTCACACATTTGTCTATTTCTCCTTCAATTATATCAGTTTTTTCTTCATATATTTTGTGGATACACAGTTGTTGTTGTTTAGTGCACACACAGTTAGAATTGCTATTTCCTCCTGGTGGACTGACACTATTATTAATGATGTCCCTCTCTGCCTCTGATCATTTTCTTTGCTGAGGTTTACTTTATCTGATATTAAATATAGGCATTCCTGCTTTCCTTTAATTCAGGTTTATGTGATATATCTTTTATCTATCTTATTTCTAAGACAGTCGGTAATTTTGTATTTGGTTGAGTATACATATACACACACATAACACTTCTTTATCCATTCATCAGACAATGGACACTTGGGATTTTTTTATGATTTAGCTACTGTAGATAATACTGCTATAAACATCATCGGGGACATGTATCCATTAAAAATAATATTTTTGTATCCTTTGGGAAAATTCCTAGTAGTGCCATTGCAAGATTGTAAGAAAGTTCTATTTTTAACTTTTTGAGGAACTTCCATACTTTTTCCAAAGTGGCTGTACCAGTTTGCATTCCCAAAGGTGAAAGAGAGTTCCCCTTTCTCCACATCCTCACCAATACCTGTTTTGTTTTTGTGTTATTGATTTTACCCATTCTGACAGGTGTGAAGTAATATGTCATTGTAGTTCTGATTTGTATTTAACTGATGATGAGTGAGGTTGAGTATCTTTTCATGTGTCTAATGGCCATCTGTATATCTTCTTTGGAAAACTGTCTAATCATGTCCTCTGCCAATTTTTTAACTGAATTATTTCATTTTTGGGTGTTGACTTGTATGTTCTTTGTATATTTTGGATAGTAACCCCTTCTCAGATGTGTCGCTTGCAAATATCTACTCCCATTCCACAGGTTGCCTTTTAGTTTTCTTGTTTCCCCTGCTGTATAGAAGCTTTTTATTTTGATGTCCTTCCAACAGTTTATTTTTATTTTTGTTTCTCTTGCCTCAGGAAACGTATCTAGAAAAACTATGCTTTGGCTAATGTCAAAGAAGTTACTGCTGGTGCTCTCTTGTAGAATTTTTATGGTTTCAGGTCTCACATTTAGGTCTATCATCCATTTGAATTTATTTTTGTGTATGACGTAAGAAAGTGGTCCAGTTTCATTCTTTTGCATGTTGCTGTCCACTTTTACTGACATCATTTGTTAAAGAGACTGTCTTTTTCCCATTGGATATTCTTTCCAGCTTTGTCAAAAATTAGTTGGCCATAAAGTTATGGGTTTATTTCTGAATTTTCTATTCTGTTCCATTGATCTATGTGTCTATTTTTGTGCCAGTACCATGCTGCTTTGATTACTACAGCTTTGTAATATAATTAGAAATTTGGGATTCTGATGACTTTAACTTTTCTTTTTCTTTTTCAAGGTTGCTTTAGGTATTCAGGGTATTTTGTGGTCCCATACAAATTTTAGGATTATTTGTTCTAGCTCTGTGAAAAATGCTGCTAGTATTTTGACAAGGATTACATTAAATGTGTAGATTGGTTTTGATAATATAGACATTTTAACAATATTTATTCGTCCAATCAATGAGCATGGAATGTCTTTCCATTTCTTAGTGTCATCCTCAATTTCTTTAATCAGTGCTTTATAGTTTTCAGAGTACAGATCTCTCATCTCTTTGGTTACGTTTATTCCTAAGTATCTTGTTTTTGTGCAATTTTAAATGAGATTGATACCTTACTTTCTCTCTGCTACTTCATAATTGGTGTATATAAATGCAACAGATTTCTGTACATTGATTTTATATCCTATAACTTTACTGAATTAGTTTATCATTTCTAGTATGTTTTTTGGTGGATTCTTTACAGTTTTCTATATAGAGCATCATATAATCTGCAAATAGTGAAAATTTGACTTCTTTCTTGCTGATAGGATGCCCTGTCCCCTTTATTATAATACAGTGCCCCTTTTTGTTTCCTTACAGTCTTTGTTTTATTTATTTTTATTTTTATTTTTTAATGTTTATTTTTGATACAGAGACAGAGCACAAGCGGGGCAAGGGCAGAGACAGAGGGAGACACAGAATCTGAAGCAGGCTCCATGCTCTGAGCTGTCAGCACAGAGCCCTATATGGGGCTTGAAGTCATGAACTGTGAGATCATGATCTGAGCTAAAGTCAGACGCTTAAGTGACTGAGCCACCCAGGTGCCCCTCTTTACAGTCTTTGTTTTAAAGTCTAATTTGTTTGATATAAGTACTGCTACTCTGGCTTTCTTCTAACATCCATTTGCATGTTAAATGTTTCTCCATCCCCTCACTTTCAATCTCTTCTGACATAAGGTCTAAAATGAGTCTATTATAGGCAGCATATAGATGGGTCTTGTTTTTTTATCCATTCTGACTCCCTATGTCTTTGATTGGAACATTTAGTCCACTTACTTTCAAAGTAATTATTGATAGATATGTATTTATTGCCATTTTATTACTTGTTTTGTTATTGTTCCTGGAGATTTTCTCTTATTCTTTCTTGTCTTTGTCACTTTGGTCTCTCCTTTGTACTCAAAGATTCCTCTTTAATATTTCTTGCAGGGTGGGTTTAGTGGTCATGAACTCCTTTAGTTTTTGTTTATCTGGGAAACTCTCTCTCTCTCTCTCTCTCTCTCTCTCTTCTGAATAATAGTTTACTTGGATAGAGTATTCTTGGCTGCAGATTTTTCCCTTTCAGCACTTTGAATATATCATGCCACTCCCTTCTAGCTTGCCAACTTTCTGTTGAGAAATATCCAGCTAGCCTTATGGGTTTTCACATATTTTATAAATTTAATTACAACATGTCTTCATGTTGACCTGCTTTTGTTGATTTTGATGGGAGTTCTCTGTGCTTCCTGGATCTGGATGTCTGTTTCCTTCCCCAGATCAGGGAAGTTTTCAGCTAAATTTCTTCACATAAATTCTCTTCCCCCCTTCTCTCTGTCTTCTTTTGGAATTTCTATAATACATATGTTATCATGTTTGATGGAGTCGTTGATTTCCCTAAGTATATTCTCATGTTGCATAATTCTTTCTCTCTTTTGTTCAGCTTCATTGTTTTCCATTACTTTGTCTTCCAGGTCATGAATTCATTCCTCTGTTTCTTCTAGCCTGCTGTTCATTGCATCAGGCATTTTGCCAATTTTGTTTATTGCACTCTTCCTCTCTGATTATTTTTTAACTCTTTTATCTCTGTGGTAAAGGTCTCCATGATATCTTCTATTTTTTTTCTCAAGACCAGTGAGTATTCTTATGATTGTTCCTTTAAATTCTCCATCAGGCACATTACTTATATCTGTTTTACTTAGATCTCTGGCCATGGCCTTATCTTGTTCTTTCATTTGTGATAAATCCCTCTGTCTTGGTTTTGTCTAACTCTATGCCTTCTTCTATGTGTTAGAAAAGCCAGTATGTCTCCTGCTCCTGAAAGTAACGGCCTTATGAAGAAGAGGTCGTATAGTGCCCAGGACTTCATGGACTGTCGATGGTGTGTGATGCATGTGCTCTGCTGTTGTGTTCTGGCTGCTCTATCCTCAGGCCCGTCATCGTACAGAGGCTCTCTTTGCCTGCTGTGGATAGTGTTTGGTCCCTGGCCTGAATGTGGCAGATTTTAAGTAGGTGTCCTGGTCTACTTGTGAAATGATAAGTGACACCAACTCCACCAGAAATGGTGCCCTGCAGAACTCTCTGGTTGGGAGACACAGTGTGGGCAGGGGTTTGTGCTGGCCTTCTGGGAAGGAGCCCACTGTCCTGGGACTGAGGCAAGTGTGACTGAAGAGGACGTTTCCACTGGAGTTCAGGGGGTTGGGCTTGGTGTATGTATGTTAGGCAGCCATTGTTGACTGCACTGCTTCCAGCATGTAGCTCTGTGTTAAAGCTGAGTGCAGAGGAGGGAAATGGCACTAGCCATCTACTTTGTCCCCAGAGAGGTGTCTCCTTGAATGCCAGCTCTCAGAGATGTGCTCTAAGAAGAGCAAATAATCTCCCCACTGTGTGACCCAGGTGTTCATCAGGTTGCTGTTTACACACTTTCTGCCCCCAGGTTGTTTGCCTGCCTTCTCTCTAGGTTCAGCACAGTGCCTTCTGGGTTCTATCTCAGCCAAGTCTGCTGATCTTTAAAACTCAAGGCTTTAAGCTCTACTGGTTGCAAGAACTCATGAAATTCAGCCCCTCTCATTTTACAGGCCAATGGCTTTCTGAAAACATTCTTGTTCGTTTCCATCTGTGCTCCTCTCTCTCACCTTTTTTTCAGACCATAGCTCCCTCCTCTCCGCACCTATGATCCATTTCTCCCCTAAACAGAGTTTCCACCCTTCCATCTTCTAAATGTGGCCTTTTCTCTCCCTTTAGTTCTGGAGTTTGTTCTGTCAGTCTTCAGGTCTATTTCTGGGAAATTATATAGGATGATTTGATAGGTATCTAGGTGTGTTTCTCAGACAAGGTGAGCCTAGAGTCCTCCTACTCTGCCACTATCTTCCTCTACCTGTATGTTTGTATTTGAAATGAGTTGCTTGTAGACAAAACAGAGTTGGTTCATGTTTTTAAATCCATTCTGCAAACTCTTTTAATTGATGTATTCAGACTACTTATGCTAAGTATTAATACATTAGAGTTTAAGTTAGCCATTATATTTCCATTTTCTGTTTTTTCTGTTTCTCATTGTTCTAGTTGTTTCAATTCAGAGACTCCAGAAATTGCCTCATAATTTTCTGCCTTCTTGTGGGTCACATGAACTTTTTAAAATTTCATTTTTATCATAACTTTTAAAAATCCATATCTTTACATAGTTTTTTTAATTGTTGCTGTAGGCATTAAATTTTACTAGTACAGTATTGAAATATTACTTCTTTTAATGTTCCTTTACCCTCCTCCATTTATAATATAATCATTTTAAATATTTTCCCTGTTCATATTTAAAACACATCAGATAAAATTTTTGCTAAAAGCATCAAATATACATTTTAAAATTCAAAGGGAGAAGAAAAGCCCAGGGTGTTTATCCTTATTTTTGGTTTACTGTGTTTTTCTTCTTCTGGATTGTCTGACTTACATTAGTTTATAATTTCCTTTCTGTTTAGAGAACTTCTTTGAGGTATTCTTTTAAGGTACATCTTCTGGTGACAAATTCTTTGTTTTCCTTTATCTGAGAATGTTTTCTTCATTTGTGAACGATACTTTTGCTGGATATAGAATTCTGGGTTGTCAATTCATTTTTCAGTACTTAACAATGTTGTGCCACTTCCTTTGATCTCCATGTTTTCTGATAAGAAATCCACTATTATTCTAATTATTTTTCCTTCTATCAGTAAAGTTTCATTTTTCTCTGGCTACTTTCAAGGTTTTTTTCTATTTTTTTCTTTAGTTTTCAGAAGTTTAATTATATTGTGACTTGGCATGAATTTCTTTGGGTTTATCCTGTTTTGAGAATCAGTCACCTGTTTGAATCTGTAGGTTTACATATCTTGCCAAATTTGGAAGTTTCTAGCAATTTTTTGAGTGTATTTTAGATTCTTTTTTTTTCTCCTTCAAAAACTACAATGATATAAATGTTAGATTTTTTGCTCCATAGTTTCCTAAGTCTCTGTTCATATTTTAAAAATGTTTATTTATTTTGAGAGAGAGGGGAGCAATGGAGAGAGTGAGCACAGAGCCAGATTCAAGGCTCAATCCCACAAACAGTGAGATCATGACCTGAGCCAAAATCGAGAGTCAGATGCTCAACCAAATGAGCCACCCAGGAGCCCCTTAATTTTTTATTCAGTTCATTTTCTATTTATTATTATTTTTTTAAAATAATTTATTGTCAAGTTAGCTAACACACAGTGTATACAGTGTGCTCTTGGATTCAGGAGTACATTCCCATGATTTATCATGTACATACAACACCCACTGCTCATCCCAACAAGTGCCTTCCTCAATGTCCATCACCCGTTTTCCCCTCCTTCCAGCAGCCCAATCAACCCTCAGTTTGTTCTCTGTATTTAAGCATCTCTTATGGTTTGCCTCCCTCTCTGTCTGAAAGTACTTTTTCCCTTTCCCTTCCCCCATAGTCTTCTGTTAAGTTTCTCAAATTCAACATAGGAGTGAAAACATATTTATTATTAACATTGGGTAATTTCTATTATTAATTTCTCATCTCTTGATTATTTTCCCATTCCTTTTTTGAGCAAATCCACTGATATTTTTATTTCAGTATTGTATTTTTCATTTCTAAAATTTTCTGTTGTCTTTTTTTAATATATGAAATTTACTGTCAAATTGGTTTCCATACAACACCCAGTGCTCATCCAAAAAGATGCCCTCTTCAATACCCATCACCCACCCTCCCCTCCCTCCCACCCCCCCATCAGCCCTCAGTTTTTTCTCAGTTTTTAAGTGTCTCTTATGCTTTGGCTCTCTCCCACTCTAACCTCTTTATTTTTTCCTTCCCCTCCCCCATGGGTTCCTATTAAGTTTCTCAGGATACACATAAGAGTGAAAACATATGGTATCTGTCTTTCTCTGTATGGTTTATTTCACTTACCATAACACTATCCAGTTCCATCCACGTTGCTACAAAAGGCCATGTTATATTCTTTCTCATTGCCCCACAGTACTCCATTGTGTATCTAAACCACAATTTCTTTAGCAATTCATCGTTGATGGACATTAGGCTCTTTCCATATTTTGGCTATTGTTGAGAGTGCTGCTATAAACATTGGGGTACAAGTGCCCCTATGCATCAGTACTCCTGTATCCCTTGGGTAAATTGCAACTGTTGGGTCATAGGGGAGGTCTGTTTTTAATTTTTTGAGGAAACTCCACGCTGTTTTCCAGAGCGGCTGCACCAGTTTGCATTCCCACAAACAGTGCAAGAGGGTTCCCGTTTCTCCACATCCTCTCCAGCATCTACAGTCTCCTGATTTGTTCATTTTGGCCACTCTGACTGGCATGAGGTGATATCTGAGTGTGGTTTTGATTTGTATTTCCCTGATGAGGAGCGACGTTGAGCATCTTTTCATGTGCCTGTTGGCCATCCGGATGTCTTCTTTAGAGAAGTGTCTATTCATGTTTTCTGCCCATTTCTTCACTGGGTTATTTGTTTTTCGGGTGTGGAGTTTGGTGAGCTCCTTATAGATTTTGGATACTAGCCCTTTGTCCGATATGTCATTTGCAAATATCTTTTCCCTATCCGTTAGTTGCCTTTTAGTTTTATTGATTGTTTCCTTTGCTGTGCAGAAGCTTTTTATCTTCATGAGGTCCCAATAGTTCATTTTTGCTTTTAATTCGCTTCCCTTTGGGGATGTGTCAAGTAAGAAATTGCTACAGCTGAGTCAGAGAGGCCTTTTCCTGTTTTTTCCTCTAGGGTTTTGATGGTTTCCTGTCTCACATTCAGGTCCTTTATCCATTTCGAGTTTATTTTTGTGAATGGTGTGAGAAAGTGGTCTAGTTTCAACCTTCTGCATGTTGCTGTCCAGTTCTCCCAGCACCATTTGTTAAAGAGACTGTCTTTTTTCCATTGGATGTTCTTTCCTGCTTTGTCAAAGATGAGTTGGCCATACGTTTGTGGGTCTAGTTCTGGGGTTTCTATTCTATTCCATTGGTCTATGTGTCTGTTTTTGTGCCAATATCATGCTGTCTTGATGATTACAGCTTTGTAGTAGAAGCTAAAGACTGTGATTGTGATGCCTCCTGCTTTGGTCTTCTTCTTCAAAATTACTTTAGCTATTCGGGGCCATTGTGGTTCCATATGAATTTTAGGACTGCTTGTTCTAGCTTTGAGAAGAATGCTGGTGCAATTTTGATTGGGATTGCATTGAATGTGTAGATAGCTTTGAGTACTATTGACATATTGACAATATTTATTCTTCCAACCCATGAGCATGGAATGTTTTTCCATTTCTTTATATCTTCTTCAATTTCCTTCATAAGCTTTCTATAGTTTTCAGCATACAGATCTTTTACATCTTTGGTTAGATTTATTCCTAGGTATTTTATGCTTCTTGGTGCAATTGTGAATGGGATCAGTTTCTTTATTTGTCTTTCCGTTGCTTCATTGTTAGTGTATAAGAATGCAACTGATTTCTGTACATTGATTTTGTATCCTGCAACTTTGCTGAATTCAGGTATCAGTTCTAGCAGACTTTTGGTGGAGTCTATCGGATTTTCCATGTATAATATCATGTCATCTGCAAAAAGTGAAAGCTTGACTTCATCTTTGCCAATTTTGATGCCTTTGATTTCCTTTGTTGTCTGATTGCTGATGTTAGCACTTCCAACACTATGTTAAACAACAGCGGTGAGAGTGGACATCCCTGTCGTGTTCCTGATCTCAGGGGAAAAGCTCTCAGTTTTTCCCCATTGAGGATGATGTTAGCTGTGGGCTTTTCATAAATGGCTTTTATGATGTTTAAGTATGTTCCTTCTATCCCGAGTTTCTCGAGGGTTTTTATTAAGAAAGGATGCTGAATTTTGTCAAATGCTTTTTCTGCATTGATCGACAGGATCATATGGTTCTTATCTTTTCTTTTATTAATGTGATGTATCACGTTGATTGATTTGCGAATGTTGACCCAGCCCTGCATCCCAGGAATGAATCCCACTTGATCATGGTGAATAATTCTTTTTATATGCTGTTGAATTCGATTTGCTAGTATCTTATTGAGAATTTTTGCATCCATATTCATCAGAGATATTGGCCTGTAGTTCTCTTTTTTTACTGGGTCTCTGTCTGGTTTAGGAATCAAAGCAATACTGGCTTCATAGAATGAGTCTGGAAGTTTTCCTTCCCTTTCTATTTCTTGGAATAGCTTGAGAAGGATAGGTATTATCTCTGCTTTAAACATCTGGTAGAACTCCCCTGGGAAGCCATCTGGTCCTGGACTCTTATTTGTTGGGAGGTTTTTGATAACTAATTCAATTTCTCCACTGGTTATGGGTCTGTTCAAGCTTTCTATTTCCTCCAGTTTGAGTTTTGGAAGAGTGTGGGTGTTCAGGAATTTGTCCATTTCTTCCAGGTTGTCCAGTTTGTTGGCATATAATTTTTCATAGTATTCCCTGATAATTGCTTGTATTTCTGAGGGATTGGTTGTAATAATTCCATTTTCATTCATGATTTTATCTAGTTGGGTCATCTCCCTTTTCTTTTTGAGAAGTCTGGCTAGAGGTTTATCAATTTTGTTTATTTTTTCAAAAAACCAACTCTTGGTTTCAATGAAACTCATTGGTTTCATTCTGCTCTACAGTTTTTTTAGATTCTATATTATTTATTTCTGCTCTAATCTTTATTATTTCTCTTCTTCTGCTGGGTTTAGGGTGTCTTTGCTGTTCTGCTTCTATTTCTTTTAGGTGTGCTGTTAGATTTTGTATTTGGGATTTTTCTTGTTTCTTGAGATAGGCCTGGATTGCAATGTATATTCCTCTCAAGACTGCCTTTGCTGCATCCCAAAGCGTTTGGACTGTATTTTCCAAGAATTTGGATTGTATTTTCATTTTCGTTTGTTTCCATATATTTTTTAATTTCTTCTCTAATTGCCTGGTTGACCCATTCATTCTTTAGTAGGGTGTCCTTAACCTCCATGTTTTTGAAGGTTTTCCAGACTTTTTCCTGTGGTTGATTTCAAGCTTCATAGCATTGTGGTCTGAAAGTATGCATGGTATGATCTCAATTCTTGTATACTTATGAAGGGCTGTTTTGTGACCCAGTATGCGATCTATCTTGGAGAATGTTCCATGTGCACTTGAGAAGAAAGTATATTCTGTTGCTTTGGGATGCAGAGTTCTAAATATATCTGTCAAGTCCATCTGATCCAATGTATCATTCAGGGCCCTTGTTTCTTTATTAACCTTGTCTAGATGATCTATCCATTGCTGTGAGTGGGCTGTTAAAGTCCCCTGCAATTACCACATTCTTGTCAATAAGGTGGCTTATGTTTGTGAATAATTGTTTTATATATTTGGGGGCTCCTGTATTTGGCACATAGACATTTATAATTGTTAGCTCTTCCTGATGGATAGACCTTGTAATTATTATATAATGCCCTTCTTCATCTCTTCTTACAGCCTTTAATTTAAAGTCTAGTTCGTCTGATATAAGTATGGCTACTCCAGCTCTCTTTTGACTTCCAGTAGCATGATAAATAATTCTCCATCCCCTCACTTTCAATCTGAAGGTGTCCTCAAGTCTAAAATGAGTCTCTTGTAGACAGCAAATAGATGGGTCTTGTTTTTTTATCCAATCTGATATCCTATGTCTTTTGGTGCATTTAGTCCATTTACATTCAGTGTTATTATAGAAAGATAAGGGTTTAGAGTCACTGTGATGTCTGTAGGTTTCGTGCTTGTAGCGATGTCTCTGGTACTTTGTCTCACAGGATCCCCCTTAGGATCTCTTGTAGGGCTGGTTCAGTGGTGATGAATTCCTTCAGTTTTGTTTGTTTGGGAAGACCTTTATCTCTCCTTATATTCTAAATGACAGATTTGCTGGATAAAGGATTCTCGATTGCATATTTTTTTCTGTTCATCACATTGAAGATTTCCTGCCATTCTTTTCTGGCCTGCCAAGTTTCAGTAGAGAGATCCGTCACGACTCTTATCAGTCTCTCTTTATATGTTAGAGCACGTTTATCCCTAGCTGCTTTCAGAATTTTCTCTTTATCCTTGTATTTTGCCAGTTTCACTATGATATGTTGTGCAGAAGATCGATTCAAGTTACGTCTGAAGGGAGTTCTCTGTGCCTCTTGGATTTCAATGCCTTTTTCCTTCCCCAGATCAGGGAAGTTCTCAGCTATTATTTCTTCAAGTACCCCTTCAGCACCTTTCCCTCTCTCTTCCTCCTCTGGAATACCAATTATGCATAATTTATTTCTCTTTAGTGCCTCACTTAGTTCTCTAATTTTCCCCTCATACTCCTGGATTTTTTTATCTCTCTTTTTCTCAGCTTCCTCTTTTTCCATAATTTTATCTTCTAGTTCACCTATTCTCTCCTCTGTGTCTTCAATCCGAGCCGTGGTCATATCCATTTTATTTTGCAGCTCACTTATAGCATTTTTTAGCTCCTCCTGGCTGTTCCTTAGTCCCTTGATCTCTGTAGCAATAGATTCTCTGCCGTCCTTTATACTGTTTTCAAGCCCAGCGATTAATTTTATGACTATTATTCTAAATTCACTTTCTGTTTTATTGTTTAAATCCTTTTTGATCAGTTCGTTAGCTGTCATTATTTCCTGGAGGTTTTTTTGAGGGGAATTCTTCCGTTTTGTCATTTTGGATAGTCCCTGGAGTGGTGTGGAACTGCAGGGCACTTCCCCTGTGCTGTCTTGAATACCTTGCATTGGTGGGCGGGGCCGCAGTCAGACCTGATGTCTGCCCTTAGCCCACTGTTGGGGCCACCATCAGACTGGTGTGTACCTTCTCTTCCCCTCTCCTAAGAGCGGGATTCACTGTGGGGTGGGGTGGCCCGTCTGGGCTACTTGCATACTACTAGGCTTGTGGTGCTGGGGATCTGGCGTATTAGCTGGGGTGGATCGGAAGGGTGCACAGGGGTGGGAGGGGCAGGCTCAGCTCGTTTTTCCTTTGGTGATCTGCTTCGGGAGGGGCTCTGCAGCCCTGGGAGGGATGGAATCGAAGAAGCACAGTGTTGGGTGTTTGCGTGGTGCAAGCAAGTTCCCTGGCAGGAACTGTTTCCCTTTGGGATTTTGGCTGTGGGATGGGTGAGAGAGATGGCGCTGGTGAGCACCTTGTTCCCCGCCAAGCTGAGCTCTGTCATCCGGGGCTCAACAACTCTCCCTCCCGTTGTCCTCCAGCCTTCCTGCTCTCCGAGCAGAGCTGTTAGCTTATAACCAACCTTCCAGATGTTAAGCCCTGCTTGCTGTCTGAACACACTCCGTCTGGCCCCTCAGCTTTTGCCAGCCAGACACTGGGGCTCTGCTTGGCCGGCAGGCTGCCCCTCTGCCCTGGCTCCCTCCCACCAGTTTGTTTAGCTGCACCGCCTCTCCACCCTTCCTACCCTCTTCCGTGGGCATGTAGTCTACTTTTGGCTCTGGAGAATCCATTCTGCTAGTCTTCTGGTGGTTTTCTGGGTTATTTAGGCAGGTGTGGGTGGAATCTAAGTGATCAGCAGGACGCGGTGAGCCCATCATCCTCCTACGCCGCCCTCTTTCCCCTGTTGTCTTTTTTTGTATAACTTCTCATTCTTTGGTGAGCTGTTCTCTTTGTTGTTGTTGTTGTTTTAAGACTTTCTTTTTTTTTTTTTGAGAAGTGTTAGATTTGCAGCAAATCTTGACAGAATTTTTTCACATACCTACCGATCCCACACATGTGTAGCATTTTCATTAAAATTTCCACCAGAATGGAATGAATCTATACAGGCATATCATAATCATTTAAAGACCATAGTTTGCATTACAGTTCACTGTTGGTGTTGTATATTCAATGTGTGTGGACAAATGTATAATGATATGTGTCCATCATTATAGATGGATTTTCACTGCCTTAACATTTATCTGTGCTCCATCTATTCATATTCATAGCTGCCCCCGCCAAACCCTGGCAATCATTAATATTTTTCAAGATATTTTTAATAGCAATTTTAGATTTGCAACAAAATTGAGAGGAAAATATAGAAATCTCCCATATACCCTTTCTCTTACACATGTATAGCCTCCCCCATTTTCAAAATCACTCACAAGAATGGTATTTTTTAATAAAGGATGAAACTATATTGGCACATCACAATCACCAAAAGTCCACAGTTTACCTAATGGTTCTCCCTTGACATTGTATATTTAATGGGTTTAGACAATATATAAGGGACATATTTTCATCACGATAAAAACATACAAAGTATTTTCACTGCCCTAAAAATTATCTGCCCTGCCTATTCATCTCTCTCCACCTCAAACCCAAGCAACCACTGATCTTTTCATTGTCTCCATAGTTTTGCGTTTTCCAGAATGCCATGTAGTTGGAATCACACAATATGTAGTTTTATCAGATTGGTTTATTTCACTTAGTAATGTACATTTAAGGTTTCTCCATGTCTCTTCATGCACATAGTTCACTTCTTTTTAGTGCTGCATAGTATTCCATTGCCTGGATATATTTTGGTTTATCCATTCACCTATTGAAGGACATGTTGGTTGTTTCCAAGTTTTGACAATCATGGATAAAGTTGCTGTAAACATCCATGTGCAGTACAGGTTTTAGGGTAGAAATAACTTTTCAAATTCTTTGGGTAAATACCAAGGAGCATAATCACTGGTTTAATAATATTTAGTTTTGTAAGAAACCAGCAAATTGGCTGCACCAGTTTTCTTTACAACAATGATAAATAAGAGTTCTTGTTCCATATCCCCAGCACTTTCTGATATCATCAGTGTTCTGGATTTTGACTATTTTAGTAAATGGTATCTACTATTTTAATTTGCAATCCATGTCACCATGGATTATGTTGTAGAATATCTTATCATAAGCTTACTTGCCATCTGTATATGTTCTTTGGTGAAGTATCTGTTAAGGTCTTTAGCCCATTTTTTAATGATGTTTTTCATTTTCTTGTTGAGTTTTAAGAGTTCTTTGTGTATTTTGAATAATAATTCTTTATCAGTGTGTAATTTACAAATATATTCTCTAGTCTGTGGCTTGTCTTATTCTCTTGACATTGTCTTTTCCAGAGCAGAAGTTTAAAATTTTTTTCACAATGCAGTTAACAAGGAAATCCAGTTATTTCTATGACATATAACATTTCAGTTATTAGAATATCAAGTGATGACTTTATATCAGGACATGCTAAACCTTCAGAGATTTCATATGATTTCTAGAACAATTATAGCATTGACTCATACAACATAACCTAAATCGTTTATTATCCTTTGTTTAGTATTGCTTCCCATGTAACACCATACCAAACATACAAGCCTAATTAGTCATAAAGACTTCATTTAAGATTTGAATTTTTGGAAAGTCTGTTTAAAAAACAACAACAACACCCCTGAATGTTTAAAGCACATGCCTAAATGGGACCACAGATTACTATAAAACTTAAAACTTGGCTATCTATTTAACCAAAGTGGCAATAAGAGATTCTAAAGGCAAACACAGAAGGTTTTATAGTTGCTAGAAAAATTTAGCTCTTTAATATTGAGGAAACTTAACATTATTAAGTAATCTGAGAGCTGATAAAGACAAAGCATGGAAATTTTGTTTTCTGGGAATTTGTTTACAATTTTTTACCAAGAGCAGACCTACTACTCAAGAAAATTTTGTCTTTTTGACAGAGAGAAAAAGCCAGATTTCATTCTTAAACCACTGTATTTTTATTTTTTAGTTTTTTTAAATTCCAGTTACCTAACATACAGTGTTATATTAGTTTCAGGTGTACAGTACAGTAATTCAACACTTCCATACATCACCCTGTGCTCATTACAAGTGCACTCCTTAATCCCCATCACCTATTTACCCATCCCCTGATCCATCTCCCCTCCCCATAAATTTGTTCTCTATAATTAAGAATCTGTTTCTTCATTTCTCTATCTTATTTTTTTTCCTTTGCTTGTTTGTTTTGTTTCTTACATTCTATGTATGAATGAAATCATATGGTATTTGTTTTTCTTTGACTGACTTATTTCACTTAGTATTATACTCCAGCTCCATCCATGTCATTGGTAAGATTTGATTCGTTTTGTGGCTGAATAATATTCCATATTATATATTATTATTATATTATATATTATTATCCTGTATTATATATTCCATACACACACATACACACACACACACACACACATCATATCTTCTTTATCCATTCATCAATCGATGGACCCTGGGTTGCTTCCATATCTTGGCTATTGTAATAATGCTGCTATTAACATAAGGGTGCATGTATCCCTTTGAATTAGTGTTCTTGTATTCTTTGGGTAAACACTCAGTAGTGCTATTTTTAACTTTTTGAGGAGCCTCCATACTGTTTTCCACAGTGGCTACACCAGGTTTTATTCTTACCAATGATACAGAAATCTTTTTTTTCTTCACATCCCAGAAGTTTTTAATTTTAATGAGCTTATCAATTATTTAATTCCTTGGGATCCTTCCTTTGATATGGTATCTAAAAAGGCATTGCCATGCCTAAGGTCATCTAGGTTTTCTACTATGTTATTTTCTAAGAGTTTTATAGTTTTGTGTTTTACACTTAGATCTATGATTCTTTTTAAGTTTATTTTTGTGAAGTGTATAAGATCTGTGTCTACATTCATTTTTTTGCATACGGATGTCCAGCTGTTCCAGCACCATTTGTTAAGGAGACAATCTTTATTCTATTATATTGTTGCCTTTGATCTTTTGTCAAAGATGAGTTGAGCACATGAGTGGGGGTCTATTCCTGGGCTTTCTATTTTATTCTCTTGATCTATTTGTCTATTCTTTACCCAATACCACCTGCTCCTGAATACTATAGCTTTATATTAAGTCTTGAACTCAGATAGTGTCATTCCTCCAATTTTGTTCTTCTCCTTCAATATTGTATCCTACTGGATACTCTGGGTATTTTGCACCTCTATATAAACTTTAGACTCAATTTGTCAATATCTAGAAGCCAACTTTCTGGAATTTTGTTTGAGATTCCATTGAACTGATAGATCAAGTTCAGAAAAACAGACATCTTGATAATATTGAGTCATCATATCCATGAACATGGAATATATCCCATTTAGTTCTTTTATTTTGTTAGTCAGTTTTAAGGTTTTCCTTTTATGAACCTTGTGTATATTTTATAGAATTTATGCCCAAATATTGCATTTCAGGGATGCTAATGTAAATCGTACTGTGTTTTTACTTTCAAATTCCAACTGCTCATTGTTGTCTAAAGAAAAGTTATTCACTTTTATATATTAACATTGTATCCTACAACCCTGTTATAATCATTTATTAGTTCCAGGAGTGTTTTGTTGTTGTTGATTCTACTGAACTTTCTATATAGACAGTCATGTTATATGCGAGCAAAGATAGCTTTGTTTCTTCTTTTCTAATCTGTATACCTTTTATTTCCTTATCTTCTTATATTAGATAGGATTTTTGGAACAGTGTTGAAAAGGTGTGGTGAAAGGGAACATCCTTGCCTTGTTCTGGGAAAACTATTAGTTTCTTATTGTTCAGTATGATATTAGTGGTAGGTTTGTTCTAGATATTCTTTATCATATTGAAGAAATTCTCCTTTATTGCTAATTTTCTGTGAGTTTTTATAAAGAATGAGTGTTCATTTTTTTCACTTTTTCTGCATTTATTAATATAATATAATAATTTATTAATATAATATAATATTTATTAATATTAATATAAATATAATTTATTATTTATATAATTGATATAATTATAATTTATGAATATAATTTATATTAATAACTGTATTATATTACAAATCCATTTGTGTAATGGATTACATTAATTAGTTTTTTATGTGGAATCAGCCTTGCATGCCAGGGATAAATCCCATTTTGTCATGGTGTATAATTCTTTTCATACATTGTTGGATTTAATTTTCTAATATTTTGTTTAGAATTTTTGCATCTGTATTCATGAGAGATACAGGTCTGCAGTTTTCTACTCTTTGAATTCTTTAAGATATGTCTTGTAACCCAAAAAGTCATCTATCTTGGTGAATGCTCCATATGAGCTTGATAAAAATGTGTATTCTGTTGTTGGATGAAGTAGTCTATAAATGTTAATTATACCCAACTGACTGGTGGTGTTGTTGAGCTCAACTATGTCCTTACTGATTTTCTGTCTGCTGGATCTGTTCATTTCTGATAGAGGGATACTGAAGATTCCAACTATGATAGTGGATTCATCTATTTTTCCTTGCAGTTTTATCAGTTTGGGCATTCATATAGTTTGGGCATTCTTTTTTTTTTTTTTAATTTGGTTTAAGTGTGTTTTTAGTTGCTTGTTTAAGCATTTTTATCAAGGCTACCTTAAGATTTTGTCAGATAATTCTGCCATCTTTGTCATTTCATTGTTGACATTTATTGACATCTTTTTCTAAAACTTAGATCTTTCTCATTCTTGGTACAAAGAATGATTTTCTATTGAAATCTGGACATCTTTGTATTATGTTATCAGACTCTGAATTTTATTTGAACTTTCTTTTGTTACTGGTTTTCCCTGATACCATTTTGACAGGAGAAATGGGATGTTTGTATTGTTTCTAGCAGATTAAAACAGTTTGGGTTATCACTGAAGTTGGGTGATGGCATATAAGAGCTCATTATATTAATTTCTCCACTGTTGTGTTAGTTTGAAATTTCCATACTAAAATTTAAAGAAATAAAGGTAAATACTATATAAAGTGAAGATATATTTTGTCTATCAGAGCCTAACATATTCAATGGACACTCAATACATAGTAACTGAATAAAGTAACATAAAATGTCTGAAGCAAAAAAAAAATCATATTGGGGCTTCACTGTGAAAACATAATAAATTTCTAAGCTATGTATGAGCCTTAAAAATATGAAAGTTTAGGTAAGTTTAAAAATAACCAAACATGAGACTTCAAAATATGAGAAAAAACTAGCAATGAGAAACAAACTCTTGTTTTTTTACATAAAAATTACCTCATTCTTTAATTTACTTTGCCATAATTTCTATGGGTGGGGAATGTCAGTATGACAGAACAGTTCAGATATATTTAGTGCAAAATGAAATTATCTGCTTTTGGTTTCTTCTCTTATTAAAGTTTCATATTAATAGCCTGTCACATTAAACTATATGCTTTAAAATGTCACAATGTAGTCCTGAAATTTAGATAAACTCATATTACTAGACATTTTATTATTTATTTATAGTGTTTCCTGTCTTTCCAAAGTAACAAACTTCCTACAGATACTTTTAGGGACTTTGGAAGAGATATATATTTGGAACTAGATGGTACCTCAGCAATCATGTAATGCAAAAATTTCATTTACAGACAAAATCATTTAGTTCCCATAGAGAATGTGTATGTGATTGTTTGCACAACATCTTTTCTCTCAGCTTTCCTGAGAACTACATGTCACCTATTCTACCCACATGACTTCTATTTCTATATTCTTAAATCATTTCATTTTACCCCTGGCCACAGTTGATTGTTCCAGAAGTTGGTATCTTTATGAAGAGTGTTAGATTTTGATAAACTCCAAGTTATAAACCTGTTAACATCATGTTTTCTATCATATAAGAAAAAACTTGGCAACAAGAGAGAATGGTGAGACCAATAAAGAGGAACAAAGATGAGAACTCCATCAAGACTCAAGTCTCTGACTCCTGAACCTCTGTCCAGTGCTTGTTTATTTCCTTCAATACCCCAACATCCTTCAAATAAATTTCTTCGTTTGTTTTGGTGAATCTTAGTATAGGTCACTGCCACACAAAGAACCCTAAAACACAGTGCTATGAAGGTTAAGTAACTTACCCAAACCTTCAAAACCAGTTTAAAAGTTGTTTTGGAAGCCACATAATCTCCCAGCCCTGTAATAGGCACTAATAAATTTTTGTGAAGTCAAATATATTATAATATATTATGTTTTATATAATAGAATACTATAAAATGTAAAATGTTATAGAAATATTTTGTTGCATTTCATATATATTTATGACTTATCTTGCACTGTCTTCAGTAGAAGTTTGTCTCAAGTAATAAAATAATATACTATATTTATAACTTTTAATACAATTGGGTAGTTTTTTGAGTAAAAATAACATTATATCTCGAATTTGCTTTAAAATACTTCAGCACAGGGGCACCTGGGTAGCTCAGTCAGTTAAGCATCCAACTCTTAATTATTGCTCAGGTCATGATCTCACAGTTCATGAGTTTGAGCCCCACATGAGGCTCTGTGCTCACAAGTGTGGAGCTTGCTTGGTATTCTTTCTCTGCCCCTCCATTGCTCACTCTCTCTCCCTCTCTCTCTCAAAATAAATAAATAAAATTAAAAAAAAATACTTCAGCACAAAAAGTTAAGGAGGCAGCAATACCTAAAACAAGATTAGTAAAATAATAATTGATAAAGCTGGGATATGGGTTAATTGGAGTTCATTATACTGTTCACCCTTCTCTTGTAGAGGTTGGAAATTTTTTATTACAAAAATATTTTAAAATTGTATGATGATACATGACATATGATAGATTCTCATTAAATACTGTCTATCTCTACCCCATAGCCCAATTTTGGGGAAAAAATAGAAAGAAATAAGAGTAGCTAAATGAGCTAAAGGCCATAATTACTAGCCTTGAGAACACTTGCTTTCTGAATTGTGAGTGTTAGAAGGAATATTAAGGTTCAGATTTCCTAATAGCTAGTCCCAAATTCTAGACAGTTTTCTCTTTCATTATTTGACCATTTCACCATCTGACAATTTCTGTGATACATTTTTATTGCATTTTATTGCAATTTCACTTTTTGACTCACACTTTTACAGGCATAGGAAATGAAAACATTTCATTTATAAAAATAGGATTTTTATCACTTGTACTTTGGTACATTTTAAGTACATGGGTTTTTCCCCTCAAGCTTCTTTGTTGTAGCTAAATTTAAATGAAACTGGAGATTTTCAATCTGTATTCACTGGGGAATATATGTACAAATGCATACATATACAGTATTTTTTTTCTTCAGTGTTTTGCTTTAAAAAAACTGAAGAAAAAAACCAATGCTAACAGTAGATAACAATCAAGGATACCAAATTATATAATTCAAGGAGCTTCCATTCAGACTGTGTGACTAGATTGTACAACTATGGTGATTTCTGTTTATTTCTATATTTTCTATACCATACAGATGTTCTTAATTAAATAGGTATTGCTTTTATAGCCAGAAAAAATGTATAAAATTTTAAGTAAAAACTTCTGCAATGTATTTCTTAAATACATTTTACAGTCTGGACAGCAAGATCATTCTGGTTGGGATACAAAATAATCCAAGAAGATCAAGGATCATGGGATCCAGTCCTGCATGGGGCTCCGTACTGAGCATGGAGCCTGCTTAAGATTCTCTCTCTCCCTCTGTCCCTCTCCCTGACTCACTCTCTCTCTCTAAAAGAAGACAAGAGAAGAGAAGAGAAGAGAAAATATTAAAAGAAAAAAACAAAAAACCTGTTTGGAAAGTCCGTGGCAACTTCCATGAGACTGAGCAGACTAAGATGATAAGGCAAAGACTTGCTATTCTTATAATAACAACCAAATACTACTATTACTACTACTACTACTACTACTACTACTACTAAATAACAAAGTGGTTTCTCTCTTTTCACCAAAAAAAGAGCAGTTAAGATTCTGATAGAGTACTTTACATTCAATGGAGAAAATACTAAATAATTCCTAGCAAGCAAGACTAAAATATTAATATTTCTAAAGAAAATAAATTGCCATTTAACAAGGTCAGATTTGTAATTGAAATGGAAAACAATGGGGCAAGGAGACTTCAATGTTCATTTAAGCATTTTCCAGGAATATTCTGGTTCAAACTCTTGGTGTATCTATCATAGTAATATGCATACCACTATGAGGAGATGGATTTTGCAAATACACTTAATTTTTCTCTTCATGCCTCTTTTATTCCCCTTTACCTGCCTCTCTCCACTTGAATCCTACTCATCTAGGAAGCTTTTCACAATAAAATTTCTGCTAATTCAGACTGCATACTCCCTCCCCTCAATTTTCATACCAGCCTGTGTGCAACTCCATCATTGCAGTTATCACATTGTAATTTGTTTATTAGTCTCCCAAATTTGTCTTGCTTATCTTTTTTCCAAGCACATGATACAGTACTAGGCACATAAAAGGGGACTGAATACATAAATGGATGAATGATGGCTTAAGCCATATTTATCAAGCTGCATACTCTATTACAGGCTGTATATCAGTGTTAAATGAAGCCACAGGAGAGACCCGCAATCCAGAGCATCACCTTTTGACAGAAAATTATTTTTATTACGAAAGAAACATATATATGTTATGAAGTAAATTGTATAATCATATATTATTATAGTCTTAGAATTCAAGGTAAATCATTTCAAGCTATAATCCCCAACTTCTGTCCACAGATACATACAGAGGAGATGTTTGGAAGCCACACTTATGCTTAGGCATAGTCTGAAGCACTCTGTTTCACTCTATCTAAACCCTTCTGCACTCACCGCCATGGGATTACTTTGGCTGTAGCACTCAGTTAGCTCTCCCCAGGGGCAAGTATGCCCATTTGAGAAGTTTCTGTAGGCTAAATTATTCTGAAAATAATACAATCTTCAGTAAGAAGATTGAATAACAAGATCGATTGTACAAGCCTGAAATCAGACCTAAAATATGCTAAAGTTACCAAGTTAATGCCCCTTGGTGAGTCCCCTTCATGGCCACAGCCCAGATATCTTGATTCCTCAAACTTCTATATATGTCCTCTATGTTCTATGTTATAGATTAGAGAAAAAAAAAAAGCACTGAGCATCCAAAAAGTTTTGGTCCTGTAAAGCCAGATTTTAGGCATTGTCTAATAACAGTACCCCCCCATTCATGTTTAGTAAATATCTACTATAAATTGCTTATTATTATTTTAAAAATCATATCTCTATGTACATAAAAATTCACTTACTAAACAAACATTCATCAAGATACCTATTATGTTCTGAATGATTGAGATGCTGAGGATGCAGCAGTGAACAAAACATTATTTCTACTCCCACATAGGGTATAGTCTAGTGAGAGAGAAAGGCAAAATACAAGTCCATATCTGCCATGTCAGGGCACTGGGGTAAAGAGTGAGTAGTCAAGGAAGGGGTTCTCTGATAAGGTAACATTACTGCTGTAATCTCCAATCTGAAGGGTTTGCCTTTTCATGTAGAACTATACAGTCTTCTCCTTTTCTTTTTCTTCTTCCTTCTTACTTCCAAGAAACTAATAAAAAGAATTTTCAGAGGACTGGCTCATCTCAGGTTAACTACAGAAGTTATACCTACAAGAATGGCATCTTGTCCACAAATGCTAGCATGACTGAATCATGTGTTAAATCCAAATTCAAGAACACAAGCTATTTATAAACGGCAAGCAGGTTCACTCAGAGTTTGAGATATAACTTAATTATTCCTTGAGAACATACAACGTGCTAAACTTAAAAGCTGTTGTGCTATCCTTTCTAAAACTGTATTTTTGAACTAATTCTAGGTCTCTTGGTAACTTCAGGCGGGAAGGTTGTTTGGGTATTGTTCTTTTCTCTTTAACACTTGCGAAGGTGACTATTTGCCTTTAGCAAACTTTTATCCTTATTCTCTTTCCAGCCTGCTTAATGAGCATCACCTCTCACCTTTTGGCTTCTGTAGCTCAGATACTTTATTCAGAGAGTACTGTTTTCATGTAAAAAATAATACATTGTAATTAAAGCTATAGCTATAGAAACCATGACCATATATTCAGTGAAAATAAGCCTAAATGAGTGTTTCCCAGAGAATATAACAACATTTGATGCTATTCTACTCAGTTTCATTTCAACTTTGTGCATATGAGATGTACTTTGATAGTATGACACTTTTTTTTTACCAAAATACCAATTCAGAACCTAAAATATTCTTTTTCCTAAAATTAATAATAATTACTAACCCGATGCACAAAATCTGACTATCATGTCCTAATAATGACATTTAGTAAAATAGAATCAATTATTTTCTTAACAAGTCAATAAAAAAATGAAAGTAAAAAATAGAAGTGTTATGGTCTGGAATGCCCATCTGCTCATTTTTTCCCTAAGGGCATTAGATTACATTAGTATATCTAAATTTAATCAAAGCTGGATGTTTGAAACTAGGAACTTCAAAAGGCTTTCGTCGAAAAAACAAAAAACAAAACAAAACAAAATGCAAAAAATTGTAGCCAGTAGGCTACATTAACTGTGAATATTTCTCTTTAAAAGTTTATCTGAGATCTAAAATCCTTAAAGTAGTGTGAAGTATTTTTAAAATATTTTAAACATTTTAAAAGATCATCCAATAAAAGAAAAGTGCTAGATATAGCCTCATATTTGAAATAGCAGTGCCACCTTGTGACAAGATATTTCAGTATAATTCTATTCCATATTTCCTTATACTTAACCATTCTCTTGACCTATATAATATACAAAGATATGATGAGAAAAAGTACTTTGATTCCTTTAGGACACTTTAAAATCATTTATTAAAGAAAAAGAGTCAACTTTTCTTTATTTATTAACCATTAAAGTAACAGTCATCAACACTTTTAAGCAGCCATTATATTCAAAACATTTTCCCAGGCTTTACAAAATTTTGTAAAAGAAATAGTAATTGGTTCTAATTATTGCTCATAGAAGGAAATAGAAAGGCTGACAAAATAAGCTCAAGAAAAAAAAAATGGTGAATACATTAAATAGCAAAACATAGCATTTATCAGAGTGTTTCAAACAAGAAAGGTATCCTGGAGAGGACAGAAAAATTCTATTATCTCACAATCCTTTGTTTAGAATGGAACAAATATTTTAATAGAGCTTGGTTGGAAAGGGCATTTCATTTACCTTATCTTAATGTTTTTGTTTTGCTCCATATTTCTATTCCATTTTTCCAGCAATAAAAGATGCAAAATATTTTGAAAATTTAAATTTCTATATAAAAAAAAGCCAGGAACCCAATACAGTGGGATTTTGTGTGTTTATGTGTGTGTATGTGTATGTGCTGGAGGCTTAAACTAATGGAAACCTTAATAACTTTTTAATATTTTCCAATAATTTTTTTCTCCCAGCATGTATTTGTTATATTCGAAAGGAGATATTTAAAAAATATACAGAATAGTTAAATTATATAATATATCCTAAAGTGATCTGGAAACTACAGTGAGGTTTTGTGCATATGATTCAATCCAAATCAACAATTAGATTGAACATTTACTAGACAATAAAAGGAATAACAAGTACATTTATCTTCCTGTTGTGCAAGTTACTTTGACTAAATTCTAGCTAATAGCCAGGGAAATTGCTCATTCCTCTGCCTTAAGTTCCAACTCTATTTTTCTCCCTATCTGGGGGGCCAGACTAGACTATTAGCTGTGATGAGGGAGCATGAGACAGGCTGAGGTGTAAAGTAAAGCTAGCACCCCCCCCTCCACCCCAGGTGGGATCTGTGTGATATTCCTTGGACATGCCTGGCTACAAGAACAAAGGAAAGGGGTTTAAGTGCTTGCCATACTGATGGGGAAACTAAGGTAAATGAAAAATTAAATTCCCTTACTGCCTACAGCCCATTGACAAGTCCTTGAAACCAGCAGAGTGATTTCCTTCTGGGAGCTCAGCTCAATGATGACACTTTGCTAGGGGCAAAAGAGAACCTTCACTTAACATTACCCCAACCTCAAGGATCCTGTAAATCAACTCCCTTTATCTCAACTTCCCCAAGATATATGCTGGCAATCATACTCCAAGCTTATGGCCCCCTGATACACATCTGAAAGGTCTCATGAGTGAGGTTTTATTAAATGGTAATAAATTACATTTCCCTAGCAATAGCTAGCCCCTCAACGTCCTGGAAACCTTGCTTCCATAATTCCTTAAAGACTTACTCTATCCCTGATCCCCTCCCAACCTGAGGGTATGTAAGGAGTTACCCATCATGACCCAATGCAGCTCTTCCTGCCCACCGGTCCCGTCCCCATGCTCCTTTTTGCACTAAAGACATCTTCAAGAATTTTTTCTTGGTCATCAGCTCCAGACCCCACGAACCCCACCATCACCTCAAAACTTCATCAGCTTGACCAGAGAGCCCTAATTTTGGAACACTACAGGGAGAGGAAAAGGAAACAATACCAATGAAAACTATGTCTATTTCTCTGCTTCATCCCAGTCAATAGTATTATAATTTAATTTTTTTTCTACAATATCTAAGTTGGTAACCAAAATAGCAATCAACAAGAGTAAAAGGGTAGGTAAATTGGGCAAAAGCTGTTCCCTTCTTTAAATTTAAAGCTTCTTAAAAACAGCATCTTGGTCTCTGTGACCCAGTGTAGGTTTAAACAATAATAAATATTCATTAAATTAAAATTTTTAATTATTTCATCAATGCTGTTAAGACAGTATATTTCGAAATTTTTGGAGTTGTTTTATTATGCTGGTGATAAGATATTTAGCTATCATTAGCCTTAAAAATAGTCTTATCCTCCAAACAATTTTTTATAGCAAATAGGTATTTTTCAGACACTGAGTTGCTTATAATTCATGTCCAATCATAATTTAAAAATAATCTAAAAGTGGGTTGTCTGTGTGGCTCAGTCAGTCAAGTGTCCGACTTTGGCTCAGGTCATGATCTCACAGTTTGTGGGTTCAAGATCAAACTCTGTACTGACAGCTCAGAACCTGGAGCCTGCTTCAGATTCTATGTCTCCCTCTCTCTCTCTCTGCCCCTTCCCTGCTCGCTCTCTCTTTCTCTCTCAAAAAATAAATAAACATTAAAAATTTTTTTTTAATAAACTAAGAGGATCTTTGCCTCCTAAAGACTGCTAAATATAAATCCCTTCCTAAATCCACTGATATTTTAATACAGAAAATTAAAGAGAAGTATGTTTTTCCCCTAGGCTAGATTAAGTGGAAATGAGAAAGATTAAAGAAGAAATTCCTCATTACATAGGTT